>NC_021164.2:45803597-45863454 GCF_000331145.2 Cicer arietinum
ATAATCCACGAATAAATATTATTATTATTATCATCATTATTACTATTATTACATTTTTATTTTTATTTTTATTTTTTGATACATATATAAATAAAAATAATAATAAAATCGGTCAACACATAAATATTTTCTACCTAAGAACTACGTGTGTTTTGATTTCCCTATTGCACCTGGGGATACGTAGGAGCAAGGTCTTACCCTTGTCAAACTAAATTAATAAAACAAATATTTTTTTCTTCTTTCATTAATGTAAATAATTTAATTTTTTTATTTTTTTTTTTTGGTAAAAATAAATAAATAAATAAATAAATAGTTTGTATATAATTAATTATAGGGTAACCGTTTTAACGGACGTCGTAGGGTGTTAATAATTCCCTACTCGTAACCGACTCCCGAATCTAAATTTTTGGTTCAAAAATATTATTTTAGGTTTTATCCAATTTTTCCTTTAATAAAAATAAAATTGGTGGCGACTCCTTTTTTGCGGACAAACCGGACGCGACACATCATCATAACAATACAATACAAATTAATAATTCTGAAAATTCCAACAATGTCCTGAATGCTAAAGTTGAAGTGAAAAATCGAAAACCCTATCAAATAAAATCCAAAAAATATAAAAATACCACAAAAAATTTCTAAAAATCAACTAAAGGCAACGCAAATTTTTTTGGAATTTTTGGAGAATATGGAAATTCAAAAAAGGGTCTAAACGAAGGAATTTGGGATTGTTTGATTTTCTGGCGAACTTTCGGAGCAATCCAAGACAGTCGCCTAAAAACCGGGTTAATATTATTTTCAGAGAGTCCCCAACAACGGCGCCAATTTGATTTGTTGTCGCAAACGGGTCAAATACAATTGATTAAATGTAAATAGAAGTAATAACTCGAATCGTTTCTCAAGGACTTCTGATATAATAATAATAACCGAATTAAAAATAGAAATTAAAAAGGGGTATTTTAGATTTTTGATTGAACAGATGAGCAAAACGAATAATCCACTTATTCGAGTATCAGACCTATCACAGATTCTATTAATGAGTTTAATTTCTAAATTGTGACTCTATTCTTATTTGACTATAGAATTCATCAAACAAGCGTAATCAATCTTATGTGAATTTGGTTTCTATGATTGGATTAAGCATCACAATCATCAAAATATTACAATTAACGATCAAGCGTCGCAAAATTACAATTCAATTAAATTAGAAACCGAAACCGAATTATGTCAAATAAATTTAATCAATCCTATTGAAATTCAATTTAAGCAATCAAAATATCAATATAATCAAATAAACAAGAATAGAATCATGAATCGAAATTGACAGTGTAACCTGAATCTCAAGGTATTGATGAAACTCTGAACTCGTGGATTAATCGTATAAAATTAGTCTTCCATGAAATTAAAATAAAACTGTTTATTTCTTGAAGCAATTTGAATCTTAATTTTTCCGTTCTTAGAAAAGAAACAAAACTGCCGATATACAGTACTTGATATTGGGCTTTAGGGTTTAGGATTTAAAAACAAGTGACCCGCTAATTAAAATTATTACAAAAATTTAGATTATGAAATCTGCAAGTTAGACCCAGTAAAGTTCGGAATTAGTCTTTTCTTCCAACACAAAAGTTGTATCTTAGATTATTATCTTTCCAACGTCTGCTCATATGCGACAATCCGATATCTAGAGCTCAAGTTATGACCTACAGAGCGAGAAAGAGTCAAAATACAAATAATAAAATTATAATTCAAATTCGACTCAGAGTTTAGAAACAAGTTAAAAATACTAATCTAAGCTATAAAGAGCTTTTAAAATATCAAACTAAAAAGCTAAAAACATGTGCCCAAATGCTATGATCACTATACTTCTCACCTTAATCAAATATCTATTAATTATATATAACAATCCACGTGCGCACACACACACATCTATTAATAAATATATTAAAGATTACCACACACTCAACCTTGAAAATTCTTATAATAACATCAACTATTAAGTCAACTATATCATACTAATCATATAATGTAAAATGAAGTTCAAGAGAACATGCTTAAGATAGATGTTTTCCAAAATATCCCCAAATTTATGTTATAACAACGCAAAACTGAGTTTAAATACAGAGTCAACTAACAGAAACTTATAAGTATCATAATTGTGTAATTGAGCACTATTTGGAAAACTTATGATGTCTACTTTATAAATAAAATTTTATTTATATTTTTTTAATTGAACCCCTAATTCTAGCAATTTATCAAAATAATACACAAGGATAGAAAAAACAGAATAACAACTCTAGTCTAACTTATAACCCATTTTTAAGCATCAATATTCAATCAAACATCACAAATTTTGTATTCAATTTGAAGGTAATTGAGTCTAGGTTCTAGAAAACTAAACACCATTCAGAAATAAGGTCTGTAGAAAATGTTATAACCGAAACAACACACTTATGTCCTATAAATTTTAAGTTAGCAACATTTGTTCAATCACACTAATTTCCTAACAATCTTTGCAAACAATAATGCTACAAATTATTAATAAATCAGTACTAAACACATCAAAACAGCATCACAAATTACAATTTACTCAAACTAAATTGTCATAATAGTGAAACTCAAGGTCTTTAATTTCAAACACATCAAAAGAGCATAATTTCATATCATCAAGGAAATTCAATTCTACAATTATCTATTCTCAATTTCAGCCATAGAACTTTTCATTCAATAATTATTTTAACCATCTATTTCAAAACCCCTAAATCTAACCAAAAGTTAAAAATCTTTTTCTTCATTTCAAAACCCCAAATCCCTAATCTATCGAAAACATTATCTCATACATGCATGAAAGAGAAATAGAAAAAGGGAAGCCCACTTCTTGATTTCCAAAAGAATGGAGAAGATGATGATACTCTCAACTAACAAAAATTGACTTCTAAAAATGGAGAAGATAGAATTTGAGGAGGTATTATTTGTTTTCCAATTGATCTTTTTTCATGTGACACTCATCATTTTTTGTTTCTTTGACGAATAGATCTTCATCTTTTGGTGGTGGGATATAGTAATCAAACAGTTTCATTTCTCTGTCTTTCTCCACAAAATTAACATCTAAGTGGTTGCATCTGAATAAGGTATTTTTCATATGTATCTCTCAAGATATGCCCTCAATTATGTGTAGTTGAACATATATAAGATAAATATCATATTTTTCCAATACTTATAGAAGAATATAATCATAAAATCTTTGGTGCTCTACGGTTCGTTGCTATCTCAAATAAAGAAGAAACATACCACTAACACATGATATTAGCAAACTCAATAAATAAATAACTGTGAAAATACACCTTTAGTCCTTTATGTTTAACTCAATTTTTGATTAGGTCATTTCAGTTTATTGTTTCAGGATTTGGTCCTTTAAGTTACATTTAATTTGCACCATTAGTCTTTAAGATACTTTAAATTATGCATGTGATCCTTTAAGTTTGAAAATTTTCTCAAATTACTTGCATAAAATGTTAAGATCTAATCGAAACGTCGCAACGAGTTGAATATACAAGCTACTTTACACGTGAAGAAAGTTAAAGACATTGATTATGTGGATAAATATTTATTACTTTGTTTTTAAGGTTATACATGTGTTTAAATTGTTGTAAATCAAATTAAGAAATATAGATAATTTATAAGATTTGATGAATGTTTTCTACAGGATTAGAGATTTAAGTGGAACTAGTTATTGTTGAAATTAAGATAAATGTCTAATGGTGTGACATAATGTAACTTAAAGGATTAAATCAAGATAAAATAAACTTAAAGAACCTAAGTGGGAATTGAGTTAAACTTAAAGGACTATAGATATATTTTTGCTAAACAAAATTAAAATTAAAAATAGAAGTTTATTAACAAGATTTATCTTATTAACCTATTGTCAGTGCAAATAACTCAATTTGTTTCATGACATACATTTATTCCTAGACTACAATATTATTAATTTCTCCCTTCAAGCTTTTGTAAATTCCACTTCCATTTCATAATATGAATCCTAAAACAGTTTAAAGGTGATCAAACAATAAAAAAATATTAAGCACAAAGATGAAAAAAATAATTCAATAAACTCATTCATATAACTAGAAATTAAATCAAGCACATAAGAGTTTCATCTTATTTCACTCATCGCTATCATATAAGATTTAGTTACTCATGACTAAGGAACAAAAGATAGAGATTAAAAAAGAATTACAAGAATTGTTCATGAATGATTCTTGAGAATACTCCTTCGATGGTTTTAAAATTGGCCTCTTCTAAGAATAAATTGATAAAATTGCACTTTTGTGCATTTTAAAGCACATTGTGTGCTCCACTGCACGCCAAGGACACTCTAGCGTTCCTAGAACATATAGATTGTCAAAATAACACAAAAACGCACCCCATGCGCAAACATTTACACTCCAACAAACAACATACGAGGTTTGACTTATACCGTATTTTTACCTCTTTTGAGTCTGAATTTAGTTTCGATGTTTTCATGAAAGTTGTAACTATAGATCTTAATTAGTTTTCATTTTCAATGGATTTGACTCCATTTGTACATCTACAACTCCAGATATGATTGAAATACTCCACTTAATCATATGTTGATTTCTCATTAAAATTCAAAACTACACTAAAACGACGAAACAAGACAAAACTACAAAAAAAAATATATTTAATTATAGAAATAAGAACATAAACACGCCATTAAATTCAAGAACTAAAATAAAAAAACTATATAAAAAAACTCTTAAATTTAACTAATAATTAAATATAAATAAAATAATTAAAGATTAAAAATAATGAAAAACATGCATTTGATGAAGAACGGCCAGTTTCCAACTACAATTCAAGCATTAAAAACTTTGTTAATTAAATCACCATTTTTGAAAATTTTCCAAGAGTTCTAAGATGATTAATTATGTGGACAAATCACATTTCCATATCTTGGATTTTTTTCGTTAAGCTTTCATCTTAAAAAGCTTGTACTCATGGGTCAACGTATTCATGCTAGCCTTTTTTACCTTTTACGTACCTTCCTGGGCCACTTATGGGGTGTTCCACGCGTTTTTTGCGGTTTTAAAATGTGAAATTCAAACGAACTCTTCCATGCTCATATGAACAATTCTTTTTCAAATTGTGGTGATTATGTTCCATGTTTCAAATTGTAGTGTACCTTTTCTTTTTCATCTTTGGTTTAAAGATCTCTAGGTTTGTCAACCTCTACACCATTATCTTGATATTTGGGAACAAATGGACCATTTATGACAACAAGGCACATATCATAATTAAAACCCTAAAAAAGATTTGCATTCAATCTTTCCAATAGTTGTACCCATCACCATTAAAAGATGGGGTTAGTTTAAATAATCATTGTTTGAAGTCATCTTGATTCTTGAGATGATAAGTCTTTAAATGAGAATTAGACTCTGATGTCATGTTGAACAAATGACTTCAAACATAAGATGGAGTGAATTGTAAATTTTAAAAATTAATAGTAAAATAAGCACTTGACTAATTCTCACTTGGCTAAATTCTAAAATCACTTGGCTAGATTCTAATCTCACTCACTAGTTAAAGTCTACCATTGAGAGAGTGTGAATAAAGGAATTTCGTAGATTTCCTTTTAGTATATTGAAAGAAAAAAAAGTAAGCTATGGGAGCACAAGTGATGGGATTGGAGATTTAGAAACTTGATAATATTTCATCATATGCATGTTTTTATTTTTTTTTTATTTTTTTTGTCTTTAATTATCATTTTTTATCTTTATTCATTGTTTAATTTTAAGAGTTATTTGATATAGTTTGTTGATTTCATTTTTTAAATTTAATGGCGTGTTTATGTTTTTTATTCTTTAGTGTAATACTGAATTACGGTGAGAAATCACAATGATCTATGTGGAGTATTTAAATCATATATGGAGTTTTAGATGTATAAATCGAGTCAAACTAGTTGAAAATTAAAGCTAAGATCCATATATACAACTTTCATATACACCAAAATCAAATTCAGATTCAAAGAAGAGAAAAATATAGTAGAAGTCAAATCTCATATGTTGTATGTTGGAGTGCAAATTCATGTGTGTGGGGTACGTTGCAGTTTATAGCAATCTGTTTTTTGTCCAAAGAGTGTTGGAGCACCCTCGGGATTATGCTGGAGCGCACAACATGTTGCAAAATATATAAAAGTGCGACTTTCTCATTTTTCAAGGATACTTTTGGCTATTTGGAAGTATGCAGACTTGTACCCCTAGCATAGAAACTCAGAGGAGACTGAACCTAACACCATTGAAGGAGCTTCATAAATATTTCTTGTAATTCTTCTTTAATCTCTATTTTTTGTTTCTTTTTCATCATTAACTAAACCCTATTTGTTAGGGATGAGTAGAATTTAATGAAATCCTTGAATTTTTTTTATTTGACTTATGATTATTTGAAGGAGTTTATTGAATTATGTTTCTAATTTATGCGCTTAATGTTTTTTTATTGTTTGATCACATTTAAATTATTTTACGATTCGTATTTTGAAACAGAAGTAGACTTTACGAATGTTTGAGATGAGAAATTCATGACTTTGTAATCTAGGAATAGATGTAGACGTTTGCAACCAATTGAGATAATTGTAAAGGCAATAGATCAATACAATAATTCTTGAACATTTAAGTTTAATTCTAATCTTAAATCAACTAAGGAATTATGAGTTACTTTTGAAATTAAATAGTCTATCACTAAAGAATTAGGACAAGAATATTAAAAGGAATTTGGTAATAATTCAATAAAGGAATTCAGTAATCAAGATTAAATTAGAAATCAAAGTTGAATTCAAATTAAAACTCATCTCTAACATTATTCTTTTTATATTGTTCAATCATTTTACTCTTATTTGTTTGAAAATTACACAATCAATTCAGAAATTTTTATTCAATTTTAATAATTAAAAATAATTTGATAGCATAATGCCGTCTTTAACTTCGACATTTGGTACGACCATTTTATTATTACTTGCAACAACTAAATACATTTATTGAAACGCTTTCACAAAATATGCAAAACATATCAGATGGCAAAATTAATTCATATTGTTGTAAAAATAATCGCAAATGTTGGAAAGGACTTCAGCCAAATGCACTTGGACGGAACAATGGCACCATTAAAATTCCAAAAATGCTACTAGGTTAGAATATTCGGTGAATAATTGTAAATATACTGTTATTTTTAATGAATGTGATTCTTAATTTTATTATTAGAATATTTTCTTTAGTTGACAAATGATGACATGGTTAGATGGGATATAATATTTTAAATTGGAATACTTCATAATAGTATGTATGAATTTTAAGTAGTATTTACTAGTTCATTTAAAAAAATTCTTTTTTCTTCAAATTTTCTAATTTTGTATGATATGGTGACATCAAATGGGGTTTATAATTTTTTTATTTATAATTGCATTAAACTATTAATGGCTAAATGCACCATAAAGTGAACAAATAGTGATAGTGAGAAGACTATTTGTAAACTTTTTTTTGTGAACCGATTGAGTTAGATAAAGCTACAATTGAACTTTTTTTTTTCTGTGAACCGATTGAGTTAGATAAAGTCACAATGGACTGTGAAATTTTCCTTCAAAAAATTTAACACTCTTATATTTTTAAGATTGGATATAAACGCAGAAACTCTTGTTAAGCTATAAGATACTTTTAACTTCAATATATACTATTTATTTAATTCCATATTTACTCTGTTTTTTGAGATTCTGTCTTTCTTATTGTATATTATTATCGTTTTGCAAATATTATTGTAATGCAAGTAGCTACTAATTAAGAATTTCTAATATAAAAATTATATTAAAGAATTATACGTCATATTTTATTTTTTATTGACTAAAAACTTACTTAAAGTAATAACATTAATATATGACTCTTTAAAAAAAAAACATTAACCGTTCAATTGTACGAGCTATAAAAACTTTACTATAGCTGAAAAGAAAACCATTTTATTGAAAAGAAAATAATTTTGATGAGAAACTTTTACATAATTGAACATGCAAAAGCGTTTTCATCACTGAAGTTTTGGTTGGGATAAAGATATTGGGTAGAGTATTGTGGAGGATAACTGTACATAATTACATGTCCATTGTCTCTCTCATTATTGTTTTTCCCTTCATCTTTTTTTCCTTGATCTCTTTTACCATCTTCTTTTACAATCTCCACATGCTTTCCTAATTTCTTTTTGATAAACTCAACAAGCTTTGAAGACTCCACAGATCCTTTAACAGTGACATGTGAGTTTTCCTTGTTCAATTCCACAGATTCAACACCTATTACACAATAATATGAATTCATCAATTATATGCTAAAAAATAAAAAAATACCTAGTCGTTAAAGTGAAAGAGTTAACTAAGAGGTTTAGGGTTCGATCTTTAAATTTAATAAAATACTAACAATAAAGATATTTAAGATTAGGTTCCATAGCAAAAAAACTAACAATATTAGTACTATGAATTATTAATATTGATTATATTAATATTATTAATTATTAATATTGATTTTTGCTAAAGTAATTAATATTAATAATATAAATTATTAACCGTTGAAAATAATTATAGCTATATATATATATATATACACATATATATATATATATATAATTGGTTCTTAATGTCCTCTATTTATTATCTGGATTTACTTCAAATAACTAGAGGAGATTGAGATCCTTATACAAGACTTAATTAATTCAAATAATTAGAGAAAATTAAAAGTTGGATGTTAAGATTTATTTTTCAATGAAAAAATTTATTTATCGATCAACCGTATCACACTATATTTATATTGATGGTTTATAACAATTTAACATTAAAAAATGTTACTCTGTTTAAGGGAAACATAGCAATGAATAAGAATATACCTTCCATTTTCTCAATTTTTCTCTTAACATCACTTTCACAGCCGTCACAATGAATATACATCTTGAGCACTATAGTTTTCAATTTAGTCTGCTTACAATAAAAAATAAACAAAAAATATAGAAATATTCATAAATATAACAGATGGGGAGAGTAATATTAAAAAAAAAACAAAAATTATAAAAATTGATTTATACATACCTGTTCCTTTTTTTCTGACTCTTTTTTCTGTTTGTTGTCAGACTTTGGTTTTGGTGAAATCAGCTCAACACTCTTGCTGTATTTCTTTTGAAGTCTTTCCAAAACTTTAGATGGATCTTTTATGTCTCCTTTCAGGTAGATCTTTTGATTTTCTCTATCAATCTTTATATGATTTATTCCTAGTCATTGTATACAACATCTTATAATTTAATTTAATAAATGAGAGAATAACACAAGCATTTATCCATGATGGAGGTTATTATAATGTAAACAAAATTAATATATTTATTTAATTACCTTCAAAATCTTTTAAGCACTTAGAAATTTGGTCGGAACAACCTTCACAGTGTATATTTGCTTTCAACACCACACCCCCCTTCTCTTCCTTCTTTTCATTGTTTTCTTCCTTATTGTTATTGTTGTTATTTTGATTATTGTTATGCTCCTTATTCTGTCAATAACAAATTATAGGAAATAGAAGATATAAAATACATAATTTAACTTGCTAATACAACTAGAAAAATCACTTTCATTCATTTAAAAGATTTAAAAAAATCTTATAAAACATATTATTTTTGAAAATTATAAAACACAAGATGAAGAGAACTAAGGTAACATATACTTCAATAAGAAAATGCAAAATTTAACCACAAAAAAAAATGCAAAAGAAAATAAAATGATAAAAAGACACTTAAAAAAAATGAGTTTGACATTTTATTTTTCTTACTTTCTTTCCCATAGTAGCTCTCCCTTAACTAGGATGTAATGTTGATATTCTCTAGAAATGAACTTATGTCTATATATACTAATTATTTTAGCAAGATAAGGTGTAAACATTTATTATTATATGACTTACATAGGAAATTATCAACATTTTAATGATAGAAAATTCACAATATTATTTCTACATAAATAAAGTTTAATGTTTAATGAACTAAAACAAATCTACAAGTACGTTTTGATATTCGTCATACATACATTGGTTAAATTTGGTCAATTTTTAAGGAAAATTCTAAGCAAATAATAATCACAAATAGATTTCCTAATATTTTGTGAAATTGAATTCTTTTCTAAATGAGGAAATAATATATTCAAGCTATTTCTAATACGTTGATTTATTTAAATCTAAAGTTATTTAAATTTGATCAAAAAAATAATATATTTAAAATTTAATATATTATAGTTCACAGAACACCAAAGTCTTTATGTAATACATAAGAAAATTAGTAGTTTACATAAGTAAAATCCTATAAATTATTATTTACTTTTTTGTAATAATTTTATTTTTTTAGTCACTAGAAAAATATTTAAAATACCAAAATAAATGTTTACATGAAATAATATCCGCCATTATCGTTAATAATTATTTTTATTCCTTTCCATTTGAGACTTTAAAAACACAGTTGATTATCTCTTATCGTGAACTTGTTTGGCGGTTTCTTTTCCTTCTTGTTCATCCATAAATTAATTAGTTATATTCTTTACCTTCTTGTTCATCCATAAATTAATTTGTTATAATATTCATCAAAGAAATTAATTTATTATAATTTATTTCCTGTAAAGGCTGTAACGAAATTATGTAACTGTAACATGTTTTTATGTTAGGATATACAATACTACATACAATAATAAAACCGCTTAACCATTGAATTTTGTCTTGTCAAAAAAATCATTGGATTCAAAAAAAAAAAAAAAAAGATCGTAAAAAATACTATAGACTCAAACTATTACTAACCACTGACATTTTTGTTTTTGGAACCGGGTATTGTTGAGTTTTTGTAATGAAAGTTTTCTTTGGTTTTGACGTCATCTCCTTATAAAGCACGTTTTGCCTTATAACATTTTTTATTTTAATTTTCTATTTTCTTTTGTTAAATTTACTTATTAAAAATGACATAAGAGACTTTCTTAAATGAAAGATCCAAATTTTTATAAATAATTAAAATGTCAAAAATCGTTTTAATAATTTCAAGAAATACATTTTTATTAATATGCTATTCATATTTTTTTATAATGAGAAATTATCTCCTCTACATTGAAAATTGGTGAAGTGAATGGTTAATATTATAAACACTCATGATTTGTCATATATATACATATATATAATATCAATTATTTATTTGTTGATATTATTTACTTTATTATGTAAAGTAACTTTATCACTTTAGAAGAGACAAATCATTATAACGATGATTCATTTCATGAGTCTCTCATCAAAGAAAATGAACACCACTTCAACTATCAACACAAGAAGAGTATGCTATCAAAATTACAATATATTTTTTTGACCTAAAATGATATTTTTTTCCTTCAAACTGATAGAAAAACATTACAATTCAAAATTGCTAAAACTGAAAAATGATGAATTTGCAAACAAACTTACAACATCCAAGTTAATAGCGTATAAGACAAAATGTCTATAAATGTGACAAAGCTTACAAAACTAACAAAACTGAGTTGTTCGAAGTACTTATGTCTCCAAAGTTGTAATATTGATAACGCCTAAATTATTGATTGAATTTACACTTAATTGAAAGTTGTCAATCTAAAACAAAGAACATCACAATATGACGCGCACAACGACGACAAAAACAAAAAAAGAAAGAAAAAATAAATGTGTGAAAATAACTTAATCAAATAAAAGAGAACAAAAAACAATTAAGAGGGGGTGATTTTGGATTAAAAATTGACCCTAAATCATTCATCTCTTTGGTGAAAAAAAACGAGGATCTAATAAAAAAGAGGAGAAAAAACGGATAGAGGAGGAGGTGACTAAGTTAAGTAGATGAAAATTACAATATTGTTTATTCAAAATTTGGTCTTTTATTTTATTTAAGGACTCAACCGTAATATATACTTTGTTTATTTTTTAGTTTAAATAAAAAAACTGCATAGCAAAAATTGTAAAAAAAAAAAAAAAAAAAAAAAAAAAAAAAAAAAAAAAAAAAGAAAGAAACAACACAAGTGAAACATAATTGTCATGTACATAATTGATCTCTAAAGTAAAACACCACATGATGTATTAACGAGAAAGTAATATAATTAAATAAAAAGAGATTTGTAGTTTCAATGAAAAATTACACAAGTATCGTCTAACATTAAATTTCTACTGGAGTTGTTAATATAGAAATTAAAGAATCGAGCCAAATATTTGTATGTGATAAATATAAAAACAACGAACAAAAATGTATCGATCTTACATTTTTATTTATTTTTCTTTCAATTTCAAATACTATTATAAAACACATGTCAAATATTTTCTGGTGATAAAATAAAAAATTACGCGATAAATATTTGTAAATAATACATAAAAAACAATTGAAAAATATTTGTCAGTAATTGATATAAAAAATAACGAGACAAATATTTACCACTAATACATAAAAAACAAAGGAAAAATATTTATCATTGATAAATAATAAAAAAAAGCCAAATATTTGTCATTGACATAAGCAATATTTTAGATAAATATTTTTCACTAGTACACGAAAATATATTGTCAATGATAAATATAAAATTATGGAATAAATATTTGCCACTAATACATTAAAAATATAGGACAAATGTTTATTATTGATAAATATTAAAAAAAAGTATAGGATAATTCTTTATCATTACTAAATATTAAAAATAATAAATAAATATTTATCATTGATGAATAAAATAAAAAAATTTGTTTAAAACCTTGAACGTCACACATGTAAAATATCGATGATGTGTCACCTATACAATAACTCGAGTTTCTTGCTAGTTAAATAATAAAAACACAAAATATTTACATAAAGTAAACAAAATCTAAATATTAATTATTCATTTGCTCTTTTATGTCGGTGTAATTTATATCGACCATCTTTTTATCTTTGACATATTTTTTGTTTTGAATAGATTCAAAATTTTGTTTTTTTCCGTCTTCCAAAGTAAAACTTATTTATTAGATAAACACTCTCATATTTTAGAGTTTTTTTTAGCATGCTACCCAACATATAACTAATGTCACATCATATCATTTTTTATATTTAATCATATTTTAAGTAAATTTAAATTTAAAATTAATTTTATCTAAAAGTAACACAATCAAAACACAAATATATAATGTGAAAACTCCAAAAGTATGACCATTGTCTAACAACAATCAAATAATAACACCATGTACAAAAATTTATAACACAAATTTCTCTCATATACCTCTATCCACAATATACTCACACCCATACATCTCACAAGACACTAAAAAAAAGTATAATAGAAAGAAAAAAAAAAGTCATATACAAATTTAAAGTACGTATGACGAGTACAACTTGTAATGAAGAACCAATGTCCATATATTGTTTCATATATTGTTTTGGTCTCTCTTCCTTTACAATACTAAGTAATGTGAGTTTTTTCAAGATTAATTCTTTAATTTCAAACAAATTCAACAACAATATCTATATTGATTAAAATTAAGGTATCTTTAGCTTCCATTGTTAACCCCGACAATCATAGTTTAAAAGCAATATCATATTTCATCAGAGTGTGAGTCTACTTCATTTGCAAAAATTTCCACTTAAAGTTTAACTACTCCAATAACTTCTACAAGTCGAAAACTATTGACATAATTTCACAGCAGACCTTGCATAAATGTCAATCATTGTCCATATGCTATTCAACACATTTGTGTAATCCCAACAACATCATTGACATGAATTTTTCAAAAGTCAAAATTGACTAATCCATTTTCTCTATGTCAAACTTTATAGAGAAACTTGACATTGCACCTGTATACACACTTTAACCATGCATCGAGTAGATTCTCAACAAAGAGAGGTGAGCCACAAATGACCACTTATAAGTATCAAGTCTTTTATAGCCAGAACGTCTCCAAACAACACTTTCATATTTTCATCCTTATTTTCTTGGTGCAACTACAAAGCACATGAATTCAATTTCCCTACCAAAAATTAAAGATTTGATACTAGATGTTGGAAGTAGACAAATTAAAGAGAACACAATTATACACACAAAAATTAAAGTGAAAACTCCAAAACTGCAAAAAAAAAAAAAAAACCAACAAAAAAAAAAAAAAAAAGCCACGATAAATGTCTAATAGAAACCATGAATAACATTATGTTAAAATTTTTATAACACATAAACTTATGTGAAATATCCTCAACCTCAAATAACACACATCTTCCAAAACAAATAACTGAACTACAACACACAAAACTCTAAGATAAGAGGATAATGGTGTGTTTGACTGAAGGTAGATGGAGGGAGGGGTGAAGGAGATTTTTTAAATATATTTTTGGCCCCCTGTAAATATAACAGATTTCAGTTTTAATTCCTGAAAAATATTTGTTTGAATTTCATCCATGCAATATCCAAAAACTTTATTTTTAGTTGACTTAATTGCACTTTTGGTCCCCCTATTATAGGTGAAAATTGAAAGTAGTCCCCCTATTATAGGTGAAAATTGAAAGTAGTCCCCCCATTTTGTTTGTCCCCAGTTTTAGTCCCCCAAACAGAATTTGAGTCCAAATCATGATGAGTTGTCATTTTTTAATGACATGTCAATAAAAGGGTGACGTGGCAGATGCTTATGTGGAATAAACTCATTATTATATTATTTCTGATTAAAAAATATAATTTATATTTTTAAAAACCATTATTATAATTGTGATAATATTTTTAAAAATACAATTTAATTATTAAAATTAAATTAAAAAAAAACACCTAAAATCATGAACCCTAAACAAATCAAAATAAAAAACATTCACTCATGAACCCTAAAATCAATCTAGCTTCCAAATCTCCACCTCTGAACAATCAATTTAGCTTCTTGCAACTCCAAATTAGAGTAACAGACCCATCAAAAATAGTCGGGGATGATTTCGTAGTCGGGGATGATTTTCCCCTTACGGATGTTGATGTAGGCTTCGCCGTTGAGGTTACGGAGAGTGGCGGTTTTGATGAAAAGGTTACCTTCGCCGTTGAGGATGGTGAGGTTGGAAAGAAGGTTGGTGAAGAAGGTTCTAGACCATTCTAGACAGTTGTTTTCGGACCAATGCCAGTTGTGGACATTGGTGCCGTCAGGTCTTTCTTCGACGATCCACCGTTTATCTCCCTCGCCGTATTTCGCCATCCAACGGTGATTTAGAGGATTGGTGAATGTGTGTTTGAGAGGAGAGAAAGAGAAGGGTTGGATTTAAGAAAGAAAGAAGGGGGCGGGCGTGCGAGCGTGGAAAGATCTAGAGAGAAGAAATCAATGATGGAGTTATATGATGTCGTTGGTGATGAAGTGAAAGTTGAGGTGTCTGAAATTGCAAGGGCGAAAAGAGTGGGTAAGTTGAGAGCTTTGTTGATGAAATTGTTGAGGAGGAAGTTGAGCGCAATGTTGAGGGGGAAGATGGAGGCCATGTTGATCGTGTTGTTAAGGAGGAAGAAATTCAGAATGATTTTAGGGTTCATGAGTAAATGTTTTTGATTTTGATTTGTTTAGGGTTCATGATTTTAAGTGTTTTTTCTTTTAACTTAATTTTAATAATTAAATTGTATTTTTAAAAATATTGTCACAATTATAATAATATTTTAAAAATATAAATTATATTTTTTAATCATAAATAACAAAATAATGAGTTTATTCCACATAAGCGTCTGCCACGTCACCCTTTTATTGACATGTCATTAAAAAAATGACAACTCATCATGATTTGGACTCAAATTCTGTTTGGGGGACTAAAACTAGGGACAAACAAAATGGGGGACTACTTTCAATTTTCACCTATAATAGGGGGATCAAAAGTGCAATTAAGCCTTTTTAGTTCTTAATGTCAAACATACGTTACAAAAACGTGAGCAAACAAATAGAGGAAAACGTGGAATAAAAATTTAAATAATTATTCTAAACAAATTTAATCAAAAAAATATTTAAATAACACATAAAAATAATTTGTATATTTATTTCTAATAAAATAAATATACAAACTCCAATGAAAATACAAATTTAAATAATTATTTCAAACAAATTCCAATGGGAATACAAATTTAAATAATTATTCTAAACAAATTTAACATAAACAATATTTAAATAACAAATAAATATAATTTGTTTACTTATTTCTAATAAAATAAGTATACAAACTCCAATGAGAATACAAATTTAAATAATTATTCTAAACAAATTGAACCAAAATAATATTTAAATAATAAATAAAAATAAATATACGAATTATTATAATATTTAAATTAATATTTCCATTGGAGTGCTACGATTGATCCACGTTTTCTTCTATTTATCGTCTCACGTTTTTGTAACGTCCATTTGACATTAAGGACCAAAAATAAATTTTTTGGATATTGCCAGAATGAAATCCAAATAGATGTATTTAGGGACTAAAACTGAAAACTATTATATTTACGGAGACCAAAAACATATTTAAATGTTTGATCCACGTTTCCCTTTGTCAATTAACGTTTTTTGTAAATTTCACTTGACGTTAAAGACCAAAAGTAAAATTTTCTAATATTACAAAGATGAAATCCAAATCAAATATTTTAAATGACTAAAATTAAAAGATGTTATATTTACAGGGACCAAAAACATATTTATTTATTTTTTTTAAATAAAATGTGTTTGATTGAATTTTTAGGACGAAAAGATAGGGGAGGGAACCAAAATCCCTCGTATAACACATTTTGTTCTCCCTCAATTTTAGGGAGAGTTGGAACGGAAGCAAGATAACTAAAATAACATAAAAATCATTTAAATTTTTTTTTTTTAACTTAATCAAACACAAAACCATTAAAAATTCTTCCCCTCCTATTTTTTGAATCAAACATGCGTTATCTATTTTTCATGGGTATCTAAAAATTAACCTTTATTATATTATTATTCTCAAGAATTGAGAATTTGACCTTGAACACACTCTCGATTTGATTGATAGCATTACTAAGTATATGCATGGTTTTATGTTTGGTTGGGGGTAGATGGAGGGGAGAAAGTTAAAATCTCTTTTAGAGCTCTCTTTGCTCTCCTTCTATTTTAGAGTGATCTAGAGAGGAAGAGAGAAACTCAATATAAATAAATAAATTTATTTAAAATTTTTCTTTCTCTTGAACCAAACACAAAACCATAAAAACATATCATCTCTTCTGATTTGAACCAAACACATCTCTAGTATCTATGCTCCCTTTCCCTTTATTAAAATCCCTCTTCTCATCCCTTCCGTTGAGCCAAATACACCATAACATGCGTTTATAGGGGTGTTCAATGATTTGATTGAGGTAAGAAGATGTTTGAATCTTAGTTGTGAAATTCCTTCTAAATGTTAAAATTGACTCCAATCGAAGATATGTTCTCTAGCTTTTGCGTTGGGTTTAAATCAATTCTCATACAACAATAAGCAACTTCTTATATTTGCCCTCTTTAAAAGGAATAAGGTGTCCTTCCTCAAGTCTCTCAGATTGTGTCGACCTCCCTTCCTTCCATTCTTATTCATGTACTCTTGATGTTGTAAAAGAGTAATCTTGAAGATTAAAGAAGAGAAGACTCAAAAGTCCAAAGTCTCGTGCCTTTTGTTTGTT
Source organism: Cicer arietinum (assembly GCF_000331145.2). Classification (NCBI taxonomy): domain Eukaryota; kingdom Viridiplantae; phylum Streptophyta; class Magnoliopsida; order Fabales; family Fabaceae; genus Cicer; species Cicer arietinum. Next base: position 45,821,287 of record NC_021164.2, read on the forward strand.
TTGGGTACATCTCCTTACTCTTTTTATGACACAATCCCCTTCTTATTGAAAAAAGAAAAAACAGTGGAATTGTGGAACCCTTTATCCTTAGCCTTGTTTTAACTAATCATGTAGATGTGTTCATTTAACAAAGAATATATATATTATCTTTCTTTTAATAAAATATCATAAAGCAAAAACATTAGAGGTAAAGAACAATAAATAAAAATTCATTTTGGTAGTTCATACATCAAAAATCAATTCCAAATTAAACTATTCAAACAACATCTTTGATATAAATCACTTTCGTTAGGAAGGTATCCAAACATAAACTAAAATTAATCCTACCAAAATCAATTTTTATTACCGTAAACACATACTAAAAATTGTACAATTGTTAAAAATTTTCAATTCTAAACTTCTTTTCACAATATATCATAAAATATTTTATTTTTTATGATCTAGTCTAATATTTTTTTTTTGAGTATTCTCGATAGAAGTGTTAAGTGTAGAGGTGTGTAAAACGGATACCTAATCCTTATACGACGGACTGAGTTGAATAGTTAAATTTTATCGTATCAAATTAAAAATATGTATTAAATATGAATTATAAAATTAGTGTTTAAGTTTGACCTTAGTATGGTTACAAATTTTTATATACAGATTCATATATTTTATTTATAATTACAGTCGCTTTATAAAAAAAAGACATAATTTTCTACTATTTAAATTTTTAATCAACTAAATTTATATCAAAATAAAAATATAATTATGCATAAACATTGCAGGGTTGACCACTCTAATTATGCTTGTAACAATTCCAAAGGTACAATGTCTCCTTCTATCAATGAGCTAGTTTAAGGTTCATAAGTTCTTTGAAGTATCTTGTCATGCCCCTACTGTTCCAAGGATAACTAGAGCAGTAAAAAAAGTCCCCAACTATAATGTCTCTTTAATTTTTTATTTATTAAATCTCTATTATTAGGCCTCCTATTAAAATATTTTTTTTTTAAAATTTCGACCCATTATTTCATGGGGCTTAAGAGAGGGGGCAATATTTTGTTAATTTTGAGATTTTTTTTGAAAAAAAATTTATCAAAAAATAAAAAAAATTTATAGAAAAAAATATCGGAAACTTCTTATCGAAAAAAAATCGGACATTTTTTATCGAAAAAAATTGGAAATTTTTTATCGAAAAAAATTGGAAATTTTTTTATCGAAAAAAAAATCGGAAATTGTTTATCAAAAAAAAAATTGGACATTTTTTATCGAAAAAATAGACATTTTTTATCGAAAAATATCGGAAACTTTTATAGAAAAAAATCAAAAAAAATTTATCGGTGAAAAAATTGAAAAACTTTATTTCTCAAAAAAGTTATTTTTTTAAAAAAATTAGCCTATAGGCCTCCTAAGCCCACAAAATTTTAGGGGCCTTGTTTTTGGGGGCTTTTTAAATTATTAATTTTTTTGACCCCTCTAAAATGTGGACCGAAGCCAATAATTAGAGAGTTTGTCGAATTGACGGCTCTAAAGATAACACAAGTTGATTAGATTGCTTCTTCACCTTTTTGGAACAAGTGCAACACTGGTTCTTTGTTTGTGGTTCAAGTCTTCGCTGATTCCTCCACTGTTACTTGACAACTTCAAAATAGATGGTATTTGAAAATTATTAGAGACTTTCGTTTTAAAGTTACCCATGTTTTAAAAAAAGATAATATTTGTCTCAATAGATCGGCTAATGAAGAGTTTGTTATCAATGAGTTGATTTGATGAAAATTCATGTCAAATTATATTAGAGAAGATTTTTACTGCAATGGAATTGGACTTTCTAAGTTTCGTTTTCATTGATTTCTAGATAGGTTTGGTGTTGTCCCTAATCTTTTATTTATTTTCTACAATATTTTTTGATGTACTTCAAATCATTATTGATTTTCTAATGTACTATAACATAATTGAGATTTTTTGGGATTATTGCGATGCATTAACAATTCTAATTTTTGCTTCAAATAAATAAATAAATTGATTTAATTACAATTTTAGTCTTCTTATTTTTACTAATTTACGAAATTGGTCTCTCTATTTTAAAAGTCGACAATTTTGACCGATCATTTTAATTTTTTAACTAAAAATTAATGAGATAAGATGTTTTAAATAACAAAATATAAAAATACTAGAATGATTAATACCAATGAAATTGAAATAAAACGCCGTGAAAACTTAGATTTTCACTTCGGAATTTTTTTTCATATTTTTTATTTAATTAATGACAAATAAATAATTAATAGATCTAGATGATTTTATATAATTGTATGTCACGTCATTAAAAATATATCAAATCGTCATTATTTAATTCAAAAATCTAAGAGATTGACTAAAACTATCGACTTTTAAAATAGAACAATTAATTTCATAAATTGGTAATAACATAAAGACTAAAACTACAAATAAAATAAAAATCAGTTTTTAATAGATAAAATAATAAACAAAATTTGTAATTAACCGTAAGATTTTAAATTCAAATTCGTAACATAATACCATCTTAATAATTTTAATATTTGTTATTTCAAATAGCCATTATGATTTCATTTGAATAAAAGAATATTATAATATGAGAGATTGATATAAGCCAACTCCATTATGCTGTAGCCCCTATGGTAGTTGCATTAATCCATTTGCTGTATAAAAAATAATTTTAGAGTCATCCACAAAAGGTGAAACATTACAGCCAGCCTTGCACACCATACATGGTCCCCCATCTCATTTTCAACGTTCCAATTATCATCCGTCCGATTGAAAGCTAAATCCAACGGTCAAAAACCATCCACGATCCCAGACACCAACCTTTGATTAACCAGATTCCACATGGTTCATATTTATCCACGATCACCCCTTCTAATCCGTCAGATTCAAAACAATCCAACGGCTTTAACTCTGCTTAGAATCTCAACATGGTAGCGGGAACAACAACAACTTGAAGAATGAAAAAGAAAGATAGAAGCTTTAAGCTGGCTTAGATTTGGAAGAAGAAGATGGAAGGAATAGCAACTGGGTCACGTGAAAGGAATAGTGGGGTTGGTGTTTCTCACTAAAAACAAAACTTGAGTTCTTAGTATTTTCAATGATGACTTGTTTTTCTTTTCTGGGACTTTGAATTTTGTACTAAAGTTTAAATTTTTATGCTTTTAATGAAAATGGGTCATGCAAGTTTTTTCGTGTTTTTACAGATTATTCATGAATCATGAGTGGCTTATTTATTTATTAATTTTTTTTTTCTGGGTCTTTGAATTTTGGTTTAAAATTTGAATTTTTATGCTTTCAACGAAAATGGGTCATGCAAGTTTTAGTCTTTTTGATAGATTATTCATGAATCAAGAGTTGCTTTTTTTTTTTTTTCATTCATTGCTTGATTTAACTTAACTTTGTTTTTGTTTGGAAGTGTTTGTAAGGTCTATGATCTAGTTTGATTTTGATGTTTGACTGTTGATGCATGTACTGCTGCTTTTTTATTGAGTACTTGAACTGATGTTTGTATTAATATGTTGTTTAGGAGGGGAATTTTGTGCTTTCTGTAGTTTCTATTTCTAGTTTTTAATGAGTCTGTGGATTTGAATCTATAGGTACTAGATGAGAATTTAGAAGTTTGTCAGTGGTGTAGGCCAGGTAGAATTGGCACTGAATAGAACTGTGATTGTAATTTGCAGTTTGAAAAATGATTAGTAACTGTTGTTTATTCTCCGATCATGATACATTTCATTGCTAATTTTGGAAGACATCTTGGTTATGTTGATATAAATCTAAACCTGTTTGCAATGTTTTAATAACCGAATCAAACATTGAACTAGTGAGATCTCCCTATCTTGGTTCAACTGGTTTAAACCACTCGAACCAAGATGAAACAGTGATTGAGCCAGTCAAATAACTGAATTATATGTAGTGCTAGTTCACAGATCAACTGGTTGAGCTGGCCAGTTTGGTTTTTAAAATATTTGTTTGTCATTCTAGTTTATGTGGATGGGGGGTGCCATTTTTGTTGTTGTTTTTGTTTTGAGGGTTCAGGTGTGTGCCATTTTAAATTATCTTTGTGAGAAATTGATCTTGATAGGCTTTAATTGTGTTTGTATAATTGTAAATTTAACTTGTATAAGTCCTATGTTCTGCAGTCTAAACCCTTAAAGAACCTAAATGGTCAAATCTGTCAAATATGTGGTGATACCATTGGATTAACTACCACCGGCAATGTCTTCGTTGCGTGCCACGAGTGTGCGTTCCCACTTTGTAATCCTTGTTATGAATACGAACGAAAAAATGTGAGCCAATCATGTCCGCAATGCAAGACTAGATACAAAAGTCACAAAGGTTAGCTTGTGCACACATGTTATTTTAGTTTTCGTTTGTACCTCTCATCAGAATTTTCAATGAACAAGATGAATATGGATTTCAGAGGGTACTCGAGTAAAGGGAGATGATGATGAAGATGATCTACGGAATGAGGTCAAGTATGGTTCTAAGACTGGATGGCAATGGGAAGAAGATGCTGATCTCTCTTCATCTTCTGGACATGATTCTCAACAAAATCTCCGTCTCGCAAATGGACAGCTGGTAATTTAATGAAACTGATTTTTGGAATCTCAAATTCGGTAAATAATTCACAAGTGTACCTTAGAAAATGTGTAAACTTATAAATTTCCAATTTGTCAAACATACGTCGACTCGGTTAAACTTGGGCAAACTTGAGTGAAGTTTGAAAATTATGAAAATGTTAGGGATCTTAATCTACTTCACTTTTAATGTTGTGATTTGCTATCTATACCAATGTACATATTATTTAAAGTATGCAATTATGAATTTATTAAAACTTGTTCAACTGTCTTCAACTTTGAGCTGTGATGTGAAAGGGAACAAACAACTATTAAAAGATGTTAAGATAAACTTTTGTTTTCTTCTTAATTGCTTTAATTAATATTATCTATGTTCCATATAGGCCATAGGGAATATATTTCATGAAATAATATATGCCATATAATTATCAATTCTAGATAGGCCTAGCGCCAGACCCCGGAAATGCTATAGCAGTGTAGGGCACAGCAGGACAACTTCTATTCTTACATATTTTATACAGGTTAGATAATTTAATACTAAAAACTAATAAATGCTGAAAAATTAAATCAAATTACTCAAAATTCATAAAATATTAATAATTTGCAATTAAAAAGTCATCCTTATTTAGTAAAACATACTAGTTAATACCAACAAAGTCAGAAAACCAAAGAAGTTTAAAGCTCTAAGGCTGAAATGAAAGTAATTAAACATTAAAATTCAAATTAAAGATTTTTTAAATAGGAACCTTAATGCAATGTCCACTTTTTAATGGTATTTTTGGGTTTTGGGGTATCTCTCATAGCGCAATCCTATAGCATGCAGCATATGCGATAGCAGGTGCAGTTTTCGCAGCCATTATGGCTGCATCTTCATATTGGTGTGCTATTCCTGCAGAATAGTGGCCACTGGCTGCTTCGCACCGCATAGTCGCTATCTTCACTGACAGTTTGTTGTTACTAGATGATCGTTTTCTCATATTTAGTGCTTTATTTTGCGAAAATATACATTATTGGCTAATTGTCTCTTTTTATGGTCAGATATCTAGTGAGATTCCATGTGCTACTTCTGATACTCAATCTGTGCAAACTACATCAGGTCCTTTGGGTCAATCCGAAAATGTTCACTCACATCCCTACGTTGATCCAAAGCAACCAGGTAAGGAATTAGCTTCAAATGATTATAGCATATCACATTTCATGGTTAGTAATATATTTCAGATTGAAGGCGTCTAGTATCCGACACAACACAAACATGTGGTTACATTCAATAACTTCATTTTTTCATATTATTACAGTTGTCACTTGTCAGTATTGTGTTCGGTGTCTGTGTTAGTGTTTTGTAGGTACTCAAAGAAATAATTATTATGGCAATCTTGATTGGCCTAGATAATTTACCGGGGTTTGAACTTCTTAGTGACTTTGGCATAATCTAGGTCTTGAGAGTGACGAGGAGATCCGACGAGTACCTGAGATGGGAGGTGAATCTGCCGGAACCTCAGCTTCTCGTCCAGGCAATGGTTCAACTGCTGGTCCTGAACGCGCTCAGGGGGCCGTAGAGGGTCAAAAGAAGAGAGGGAGAAGCCCAGCTGACAAAGAAAGCAAACGGCTTAAGAGGTATGTATGTAAACTTGATTACATAATCCATAAACTATTAACACTATTGTCAAATAGTGGCTATACCATTACCAACACTATAATAGAATTTGAACAAATCGTTTTAGTTCTGCGATAAGCTATTTAGTACAAAGTGTTGTGAAAGAGCAGCTAAACTCTTTTGACCTTTTTTTTCCCTAAGATTGATTCATTGCATTTTTGTAATTTGTTTGTTTCATTGGTGATGTGTAAAAATGGTAATAGGCTACTGAGGAACAGAGTTTCAGCTCAGCAAGCAAGGGAGAGGAAAAAGGCATACTTGAGTGACTTGGAATCAAAAGTCAATGACTTAGAGAAGAAGAATTCAGAGCTTAAAGAAAAGCTTTCAACTTTGCAGAATGAGAATCAAATGCTGAGACAAGTATGTCAATTTTGCACATTCAATTTACATCACCGCCCTTCGTCACCATGCTAGATATTTTATGATGTTATTGTTCTTTAGATAGGATGCGTGAGCTTGTTTGCTTTTGATAAATAAATTTAAGATAAAATCATGATTAGCTCTTATTTATTGTTGACTAGAGTTCTCCAAAACATTGCTTTAGAAAGGAATATAGAGAAGAGATTAATTTTGACGTACTGTTAGTATAAAACTTTTTACTTTGTCTACCAATCGTCATATGCATGATTTTTATGATAGGCACAATTTAAGTCTAATATAAATAATGAACCAATGATTATATGATTATTTGACATTGTAAAAATAACTTATGCTGAAGGTGCGTAACAATTAAATGCCATCAATAACAATTTAGATAGATTATTTTTTTCTTCTGAAGTTTAAATAGAAATATTTTTACATGGTTAAGGGAGTGAAATGAATCCAAAATTTTAGTGTGCCTATACCGGACCATATTAATGATCCTTTTATGCCTAATGTGAATAATCTAATTATTAAATTGTATGTGATTGATGTTTTGCAGATATTGAAGAACACAACAGCAAGTAGGAGAGGGAACAACAGTGGTACCAACAATGCTGATTGAGCTCAATGGCAATAACGACATTCAAAACATAGGGTAAATTAAAAAGAAAGAATAAAAAAATGTTAAAAATTAGTTTTGATGATTTTTTCTAGGTGTGAATTTGGAAAATCATGAAGGATCAATGCATTACATGCTTTATCCTTAAAATAGTGTTTTTCGATCTATGAAGCATAATCATAGACACAAACATAACATTGACCGACAATGCCAATAATTTAAGACAATATTAGTTATTGAATTAAATTACGTGTGTCAAACATCGGTCATGCCTTCGATATGAAGTGTCAATGCAACATAAGTTTGATGACCACTTTCTCTATTCAAATTAGGGTATTGTGGATGTGAGTTGTTGGAACGATATGGCACTTAACCATTTGATTAGGAGATAAAAGGGTAGTTAATGTACCACCTATTAAGTATTTTTATTATACTAATGCATTTGTTGATTGGTTTTAAACTCTTGTAGATTATGCATGATTACAATAACTTTGTGGACAAAGAAATGAAGTTGTTCAACTTGATTAATCCTAAGCTCATCATTACTACTGTTAGACAAGACTTTTGGGTATTAAGGACTCATTAGTGACCTCTGAGTTGTTCGTGTCTGACTGGCATCCAAGTCACATCACTACTACAAGTTTATAGTCAATCGAACTCTGCATAATTAACTCCTAAAGTTTAGGACATTTTAGTCCAAATCAACAACAATCACGAGGAAAGAGTCACCAATCAAAATTAACACATAATAATTAGTAATTATGAAATCATAAAACAACGAATAATATTACATGCATATTTCTCATGGTATTCAAAACAACTTGTGTGTCAAAACACTTATTGCAACATCCACATGTCAGTCCACATGATTTTGGAATATCACCTTACCCGCAAGGGCCTTTCTTGAAGGAAATTGTGAAGTCCATTTGACAGCATATCACAAAATATTCTTGCAGGAACTTGTGAATGCCTACTTAACAATTCAAATCACCAATGCAAGTATGGACAACTTCACCAAAATTCATGCATCATTTCACCACACAATATCATATTTACATCATATGAATACACTACATTATTTAAACATTAATTCATGTGAAACCCCAATGCTTTATTCCAGAATAATAACCACAAAAACCATAAATGAAACACCAAGAATCAAAACATTATAATCAAGTATAACCTAACATGTTATACTAAAAGGTGGAACAAACCCTTACTTTAACTAGCATTTCTTTACCAAAGCACATCTATTCTTCATGTTTCGCTTCATCACCGGTTTACACCTCGTAGCCTAAAATCGACTCAAAACCTTAATCAAAATGAAATCCTACATATCCCTGAATAAGGTACCCACCTCTAGGGTTTATTTTTGTTTCAAATCAAGAAATCAATAACTCTTAGCTTTTCAAAGCCAAAATCTTATTCAAATCACAACCATCAAACTTCTTTTTGTTGACAACTTTTTATGCATAGAAAGGTTTATTTAGGATTTGCAAACCACTAAGGTCACCAGTTACAAACTTTTGAAAATAAAGTCTTTAACTCTTAAATTATTCAAATCACATTTTCTACTAAAAATTTACCAAAGCCTCTTTTTTTTAAGAATAAATATGTACTTTTTCAAAGAATATTCAAGTGCTCAACTTCAAAACAACCTTTAAAATACCAAGACTTTGAATTAATTAAAGTCGTAGGTTTTATGACCGGATACTTTTTCTTCTCCAAGTTAATGACAATGATAAACTTTAAACAAGTTCATTTCAACTTGTAACAAGAAAATTTTAATTCAAAGCTTCAAACTAAAACAATTTCCATCAATTCATTCATTTTCCAAGACAAGAAAAGTTTCACCAAAAAACTCCAAATATCAACACTTTTAATTTAAAACATAACTAGATATAGCCTGCACAAATGTTTAATTAATTATTATGAGTGTAAATAAATTAATAGAATTTAAGAATAATATTTGTTTAATTATAGGAAAATATACATTATCATTTATGCACAAGAATGTAAATTTGTTTTTGAAATATAGAAGTTATGTTTGTTGTAGTACATAACTGATAAAACATAAATGTCTTTTTGATCTATTCTGAAAAACGATATTTTTTTTTGTTTCTAGTTAGCTTGGTGATAAAACTAACACACAGTGCAAAAAAGTAAAATATTGCGAATTTAAATCTGCGCTCCAATATATTATACTTCCTTGTAGCCTTGTTCTCGAATATGTAGTGGCATGTTTCGGCAAACAACAATCTTGTTTTGATAATTCAAGCATTTGCTGAGTTGTAGTGCTAATTATTAGATACATAGTAGAAATTTAATAGTCTGATAGTATAAGACTTGTAAAACTGGATCTTTTTGCAATTTCTAACATTTGCAGGTATGAAATGTAACATACAAAAAGACTGTAGAATTTTGTCATTATTAATTTTTTTTTTGAAAGACATTATTAGAAATAATTAGAAATTTCCTCTATCACTTGTGTTGTTTTAAAACTTTATTTCAATATTTTTTAATGTAACAAATAAAATTTTATTCCAATAATTTTTATTACAAAAGATTTAATTTCGTCGAAGCAATTACTTTTATAAAAGTTATGTTAGCTAAATAATTGTTGCTGAAAAGTATGAAAAATACTTATGGAGGAGGAATCTTGAGTCTTGGTATATAGTCATATTTAGACTTTTAAAGCCAACATCTACCATGGAGGTGCGACCATTGTTTTTTATTTTTACATTTAGTCTTTTGTAACTTATTCAGATATGCAATAACATATTCACGAAATCTTATAAATCTATTTCAATTTTATTATACAAATATTTATATTGCGACAACATACTGGGAAATGCAACCTAAATTCGGGTACGATGCAGCGACTTCAAAATGTGTAATATTGTGATTGGAATTCAGTTAGAAACAACAATTTGAAACTAGACTCTGCAAATTTATATATTATAAACATTTTTTTTCTTTACGTTTCTACAAATTTTGACCAAAGAATGTTGTAGAAGGCAAGGTATCAAACCACAAAACTATAATTATAATATGCATATATTTTCATCAAGTTGGTAAATATTCAAAAGTTACAAATAAATGGTTATATAAATCAAAATCAAATTACAATAATTGATTTTGAATAAATATTTAAAAACATTATAAACAAAAGAATACTTCCCTTTTTCTACATTCATTATATTGCTTTTAATAAATGGCTATGACTAGAAATGAATATCAAGGATAAATGACATAAAAAGGTTATATCAAATGTATATACAAGCAATTGAAACAAAAATTTGAGGCATCAGTTACCTGAAATTGGTTTAGAACAGGAACGATAAAAGTATCAAAAATCTGAGTGAAAAATTGTTTTAAGAATTTATTATTATTATTATTATTATTATTATTATTATTATTATTATTATTATTATTATTAAAAGAACATTTGAATGATAAAAAAAAACACATACATTAGCAAACAAAGAAATTGAATAGGCATACACATAATGAAACACGTGATGTTCTACTGATCATAAATAGACAACCAAATGTTCTACTTATTAGTTGTGTTACTCTAAAATAGGTCATGAATATTATGATAAATAAATAATAAAGAAGATAACTTTAAATTAATATTGTAATATACCGGTGAGTAGGGGGTGTAAGAATCAAACCAATGACCCAATGAACTTGAAGATCCAAACCAAATCAATTAAATTAGTTCGTTTTTTTCTTCTTGTTTGAGTCAAAACCAAATCAAATCAATCAAATCCAATATCTATTAGTTCGAGTATCGATTTTACATCATTCAAACCGATTATCCGAAATCCGAACCAAACCATTATATTTTATTATTATATCTTTTATTTTACACTATGTTAGTATATTTATCTTAAAAAAATATGTTGCAAGGTTTTTTATAATTATATATTAAATTTTTTTATTGTAACTTATATACTTCTTTTAATTATATAAAAAGTCTATAGTTTTTGAATAAAAGTTAATTATTTTAGTTTTTTAAAATATCAACCTGATCAAACCAAACCAACCAATTTTTCATCGATTAAGTTTGGTTTGGATTTCGTGAGTAAAGATTATCAAAACCAAACAAAACCAATCCAGCTATTTTTGACATGTTTGGATTTTTTCTCTCCCAAAAATCGAACCAAACCGACCCATTTCACTCCTACAAATGAAGAAGAGTTAAAGGATACATTATCCATGATCAAGGCATGACCCATCTCCTAAAATTAGGAAAACAAATTAAATAAAATTTGAAAAGGGAACAAACACTAAAGGGTGATTGAGACTTGTAAAAAAAAAAAGTGATTGCGACATCTTGTTGTAGATAGAGTATCAAAGATCTCATTGTATATTGAAATTGATTATATTTTAAATCAATATTCGTTTTTTTTTTTACCGAACTATAAACTATTGTTCTCGACTCTAATACTATCTTCAACATGATAAATAAATAAAAATTATTAATAATAATGAACCAGTAAAGTAAAGACAAAAAATCACAAAGAATGAATAAGCACTACAAAGTCTAAATGAATAGATAATTGAAAAATAATTTTAAGAATTGAGAATGTAGTAAGTGGACTATTGAGCTTTGAAGGAATATCATGTATGCATTGCCAATTACATTAAAAAATTAATGTTATAAATTAATGAATGACCGTTATTGGTTTGGAGTAGACAAATAAAATAAAATTAAGAGAATGATAATGTGTTTTAGAAATTTGAGAGTGTGATCTATAATAGAACACATCATATTATAATTATATGATATGTGATATGAATAAAATAACTTACCACAAAAAGAGAGCTAAAGTGTCTGTGTAAAAATACGTAATTTAATATATTATAATAGAAGTTTTGAACTTTAATTATAAAAATGAATCTTTTCATTTTAAGACTTATTTTGAAATATAATAACCACAAATCACTATTTTGTCCACTTTTTCGGCATAAACACTTCAATGATTTAACACTTTTTCTTAAATAGGTTTACCACACATTTTAATTATCAAACTATTACGTTGACTCTCTAAATAGAAACATTTTCCATTATTACTTGACCATGTCACGTGCCTAGTATTTTTCAAAACCAATACGACTCAATTCTCTTTATGTGATTGAAGAAAATAAATTATTTTTAACTTTACAAAACTCTACTCAAATAAGATCTTTCTATCTTCTATCTTTAGAATTGTTTATCTAAACTTTAACTCCTGTAATATGTGGTACTAAATTAGAAGTCTTTGGAGATATAATTTGTTTTGGATAGTTAGTTGTAATTACTTTTGTTTGCTACTCCTAAATTGTAAACAACTTGAATATAAGCCAAAGCAAACAATGTTGACAAAAATAGAGAGTGTAGAGAATATAGAATACAAGTTGTAGTTTTGTAGAATTGTGCAGAAACTGGCAGCACATAAGTGCAGAAAATTGTAATCATTTTTCATCTCATACTAGTGATAATTCAAAGTCGAATCCAGTCCCCCAAACGAATGAGTTTATCTTTGAATTGAGTTAACAATTGTGTGTGTTCATTTTAACATTGCAAGGCTTAATTCTGTTTGACAGAAAACGGAGAATGGAGAATGTTCTTCGTTTTGCATTCTGAACAATCTGCGTTCAACAAAAACCAAGAAAATTCTTGGTTCAACAATCATCAAGACAATATTATTTGAGGTTTGATTCATTCATGCTCGGTCAAAGTTATGCTAGAAGTAATTTTGATAGTTGTGTGCATTATAAACAAGTAGCATCAACAACATACATTTACCTGGTGCTATATGTGGATGACATGCTAATAGCATCTAAAAGTATGAAAGCAATAGAGAAACTAAAGAGCTAGTTGAAGAAAGAATTTGAGATGAATGACTTAGGGCCAACCAAGAGGATCTTAGGAATGGAAATCATTAAAATTAGAGAGCAAGAAAAACTGATAATTTCCCAAGAGAGCTACATTGGAAAGGTCCTAAATTGATTCAACATGAGTGAATCAAAGGCAATCAGCTCTCCACTATCAGCTCACTTAAAACTTTCTTCATCCATGTCACCAAACACAAACCAGGAACTAGAAGACATGAAGAATATACCATATGCAAGTGTCATAGGGAGCATCATATATGCTATGGTCTGCTCAAGGCCTAACGTTTCTCATGTTGTAAGTATCACAAACAGGTTCATGGGAAATCCAGGGATGAGCCATTGGCAAGATGTCAAATGGATTCTAAGGCACCTAAAGGGAACTCAAAGAATGTGTTTGAAATACAACAAAAGTTCATAACCATCAAAACCAGTCCAATGATTTGTAGACTCTGATTTTGATGGAGATTTAGATAGAAGAAGGTTTCTTACAAGATATGTGTTCACTATGTTTAACACATAGTGGCATTATCAACAACAGAAGCAGAATATGTTGCTCTTGCTGAAGCTGTGAAAGAAGGAATTTGGCTGATATGATTGATCACTAAACTTGGTGTTAAAGAAGAGTTTGTTTACATAAGTTATGACAGCCAAAGCGCCATTCATTTGAGTAAAAATCAAATTTATCATGAAAGAACCGAGCATATAGACATCTAGCTTCATTTCATTAGGGATGTCATTGAAAGGGTGCGATAAATGTGGCAAAGGTGCACACAAGTGACAACCAAATTGACATATTTACAAAACCTGTCCACTTAACAAATTCAAGCACTGTTTGTATATGCTGCAAATCAAGTCCAGAAACTAAGTTCAAGGACTAAGAGGATCTGATTTGAAGAATCACAAGCTGAAGCTTCTCATTTGGTACCAAGGTGGAGATTTGTAATATGTGGTACTAAATTAGAAGCATTTGGAGATAGAATATTTTGAGTAGTTAGTTTTTAGTTAGTTAGTTGTAACTACTTTTGTTTATTACTCCTAAATGGTAAGCAACTTGAATATAAGCAAAAACAAGCAATGCTGACAAAAATAGAGTGTAGAGAATATAGAATGAAAGGTGTAGAAAACGGAGAATGTTCTCCATTTTAGCATTGCAAGGCTTAATTATGTTTGACAGAAAACAACGAACGTTCTCCTTTTTGCAATTTGAACAATATGCGTTCAACAGAAACTACGAACATTCTTGGTTTAGCAATCTGATCAATTTCCATTTTATTTTCAATAAATCTCTAATATGAAGCCAAAAACATTATTGATTTAGTGATTGATTGAACTTCGTTTTTAACAACAACTCCAAATTTTTTAAACACTTAATTTATTAAAAATTTCATAAAATCTTAAGACTCTATATTTTGAGATCAAAAGTTGTATCAACTCATTTTCAAATGGGTTATGAAATCTCAGGAGGCACCTAAAGGGAACTCAAAGAATGTGTTTGAAATACAACAAAAGTTCATAACCATCAAAACCAGTCCAATGATTTGTAGACTCTGATTTTGATGGAGATTTAGATAGAAGAAGGTTTCTTACAAGATATGTGTTCACTATGTTTAACACATAGTGGCATTATCAACAACAGAAGCAGAATATGTTGCTCTTGCTGAAGCTGTGAAAGAAGGAATTTGGCTGATATGATTGATCACTAAACTTGGTGTTAAAGAAGAGTTTGTTTACATAAGTTATGACAGCCAAAGCGCCATTCATTTGAGTAAAAATCAAATTTATCATGAAAGAACCGAGCATATAGACATCTAGCTTCATTTCATTAGGGATGTCATTGAAAGGGTGCGATAAATGTGGCAAAGGTGCACACAAGTGACAACCAAATTGACATATTTACAAAACCTGTCCACTTAACAAATTCAAGCACTGTTTGTATATGCTGCAAATCAAGTCCAGAAACTAAGTTCAAGGACTAAGAGGATCTGATTTGAAGAATCACAAGCTGAAGCTTCTCATTTGGTACCAAGGTGGAGATTTGTAATATGTGGTACTAAATTAGAAGCATTTGGAGATAGAATATTTTGAGTAGTTAGTTTTTAGTTAGTTAGTTGTAACTACTTTTGTTTATTACTCCTAAATGGTAAGCAACTTGAATATAAGCAAAAACAAGCAATGCTGACAAAAATAGAGTGTAGAGAATATAGAATGAAAGGTGTAGAAAACGGAGAATGTTCTCCATTTTAGCATTGCAAGGCTTAATTATGTTTGACAGAAAACAACGAACGTTCTCCTTTTTGCAATTTGAACAATATGCGTTCAACAGAAACTACGAACATTCTTGGTTTAGCAATCTGATCAATTTCCATTTTATTTTCAATAAATCTCTAATATGAAGCCAAAAACATTATTGATTTAGTGATTGATTGAACTTCGTTTTTAACAACAACTCCAAATTTTTTAAACACTTAATTTATTAAAAATTTCATAAAATCTTAAGACTCTATATTTTGAGATCAAAAGTTGTATCAACTCATTTTCAAATGGGTTATGAAATCTCAGGACTCTATATTTTGAGATTAAAAGTTATATCAACTCATTTTCAAATGTAACTCATACTATGTTTTCAAAATTTTCTAAAAAAAAATTCTCTAGGTTAGAATTCTTGGTGTCAAACACCTTTGATTCATTTTGAAAGGTCAAGGAGCTTATATACAAAAAAATCAATTATAAATTTTTCTTGTCTGATTTAAGCTTACTAACTTATTCAAATATAACTTTCTAAATTGAAGTAAAAATTTAACAATTCAATTTCTTCAAAACACATTAATTTCATAATAAGACTTTCACTCATAAACACCTATGTACAACTTCAATAACACAATCAATTTTTGTTTGCCAACTTTCAAACTCCAAATTTAAGCACATTCATTTGAAATCAATAGATGTACATAACTTAAAAAAAAAAATTCTCTACCACACTTAGGTTTCGACCATTTTATCGAAACTTTATTTTTTTAAGTGTGTGACACCCTAAATCCCAAAATAATATATATAATAATTTATACCATATTCCTATAAAATTTGCAGCATATAAATAAAAATCTATTTCCAAGAAAATAAAATCTTTTATTTTTAATTTAGGATATCACGTTTCTCAAAAATCAAAAGAGACACTTTAAACTTCTTTACTCCTTTAAAATAGTGCAATCTCAATAAGCTTGATTTAAGTATGATTACTTGATTTAATTCTAAAAACTTACTAGTACTTATTAGGTTTTCATACAAAAAAGTTATTTCAAATTAAATAATTAAAATACAAATTACAATCCTTATTCCCGGTATCACCTATCAGAGCGAAGTTCCTCCCAAACTGGAACTTCAAGACTATTAACCTGTAACAACTGCGATTTTGCAAACCTAGGAGTAAGCCAGTCAAACACAAACAACGAAGGATGTGAATTTTGAAATCATGTTAATAGTATAATATAAGTAAGAAGAACACGCAAATAATCAAAATTGACCGTATCATAATCACATTACGATATATCAAAATATTTAAGTAAATAGTATCATATTATAACATCAAAGTCACTCAAGTAAAATAATCATCTCAATATAATATGCATAAAATCATCTAAGAGTAATTAATAATTCCCGGTATCACCTATCAGAGCGAAGTTCCTCCCAAACTGGAACTTCAAGACTATTAACCTGTAACAACTGCGATTTTGCAAACCTAGGAGTAAGCCAGTCAAACACAAACAACGAAGGATGTGAATTTTGAAATCATGTTAATAGTATAATATAAGTAAGAAGAACACGCAAATAATCAAAATTGACCGTATCATAATCACATTACGATATATCAAAATATTTAAGTAAATAGTATCATATTATAACATCAAAGTCACTCAAGTAAAATAATCATCTCAATATAATATGCATAAAATCATCTAAGAGTAATTAATATTACTTTTGAAACACATCAATCACAACAAAACAATCACAAGGAAATGCAATGCTATGCATGAATTTAGACTCTACTTCTCAATGTGGTACCATTCTAACTCTGAAGTACTTGGTTAGAGGCTTGATACTATACAACCATCACGGTGGACGGAAAATTCATGTAAGACTCATTATCATTTGTCTAGAATATGATAATTAAACCCATACACCTTAATAAAACATAGGTGATTAACAATAAATAATAAATTAGAATCACCATCATAACTGAAAACTACATTCATAAATATAGTTTACAACTTGTTTAGTAGATTCATAAAATATTACATATTGAAAACAAACTACGATTAACTGATTACATCATAAAACAAAATATTAAATTATAATTCCACGAGTTTGGAACTGATCTTTTGATGCTAAAAATATTAAGTGATAAAAATATTATATATAAATATATATATTGTGAAAAAACATATACATGACCTCAAATCTTTTCCTTTGGAATAAGGAAAAGTCGTCCAATATCTTAATGTGAGTCACTAAGATAATTGAGTCCTGATTGGTAAAGGTGGTATGACCAAACCCCAATCAACGTCCTGATTGTTCTCTTTTACCTGTTATTTCATGCCTGGAATAACCTAAATGTCCCACCGTGAATAAGACCATGCATGATTTGATTAATGATATTGTACTAAACTTGAAATGTTTTGTATGAAATGCACTTATTATGTAATATAAAATGCATCATTCATCCACAACAATTATAAATAACTTAGGCGATATACTAAACTCATAATAATTTTAATCTTAAGTCCTTAATTCAAAACGTAAATTCATAGTCAGAAAATAAAAACAATATTGGAGTCATGAGAATAGTAACAACATCAAAGTCATGAAAAAATAGCAAAAATATAAAAGTCATGAAATTAATAACAACATAAAAGTCATGAAAAATCATTTGGATGCAGTTTTAAAAACACCTATATGCAAAAATTCCATTTCATCACACTCTAATTCTCCTAATCCGTAATAACCAAAAACAATTTATTCAAAAAAAACTTTCAGCGCCCAAAATCCTCATACTAGACGAAATTAATATAACATAACACAATTTCACAAACTCATCACAAGCAACAACAATAACGTGCATAAATCGTGCTCGACAAGCATAATCACTTTAAATCTAGTTATGCACATCTAAGTAAAATTTTTCTAACATATAATTCCTCCACAAATATCCCAACGATAAACAACATGCATGTTTTAACTTACTGACATTTTCAATGAAATCGTTAAACCTATGTGAGTTGTTTTCTTCCATTCCTATTTTCTTCTAAACTCTTCAGAAAATTAAATCACTAATCATAACAAAAACCTTTAATAAATAGAACTCACAGTTTATGATAAGAGAGAAGACGATGTTTTGATTAAATTGGTTATTGAGCTCCCTTTTTCTCGAATTGCTACTTTGACTCAAGTTCTTCATTTTTTGGTTGTTATCCCTATTGCTTCCTTGAATCTGGTTAGAGACAAATTGAGACATGCAAGGTTTAAAGATGGTTTTGAAGGGCTTTGTGAAGCTTTTAGGTTTGACTGATTTGTAAAAAATGAAGGAAAATGAGAGGTTGAAGATTGGGAGGATGAAGGAGCTGGTTTAAGGTAACGAATAAGAAGGAATGGTATGCGTTTTTGAAAAAACAACACACGAGATATTTGAGATATTGGAGAGGTAGAGTGAAAATTACGCCATTGCCCTTCATTTGTCCAAATATTACATGCCTTTTTTTTTTTTAACAAATAAACTAGTTATTTTATTTTTAAATTAACAATTTTAATAATTAACCTCTAGACTTAACAAAATAGATAGGTTGTTACATCCTCCACCACTTAAAAAAAAAATTTGCCCTCAAAATTCAGAGGATTACCTATTGGAAAAGATAAGGATACTCCCTTTGCATGTCTGTCTCTGCTTCCCATGTTGCTTCTTCTACAGAAGATCCTTCCCAAACAAACTTCACTAGGGAAATTTCTTTGTTTCTCAATGCTTTTACACTTCAATCTATAATTTGGATTGGCATTGGGTCATAAGTAAGATTTGACTTGAGTTGGACCAACTCATGACTCAAAATTTTGTGAGGGTTAGGAATGTATTTCTTTAACTGGGAGACGTGAAAAACATTGTGTAGATTGGATAAATTGGGTGGCAAGGCTATTTTGCATGCAGATGAACCAATCCTCTGCAATATTTGAAAGGGTCCAGCAAAACGAGGGTTTAGCTTTTTGACCTTTAGCACTCTTCCAATGCCAATGGTTGGGGTAACTCTAAAAAAATCATGATCTCCCTCCTCAAACTCTAAAGGCCTTCTCCTGATATCAGCATAGCTCTTTTGTCTGCTTTGGGCTATCTTTAATTTATCCTTAATTACCTTAATCTTTTCAGTGGTCTCTTGGATGATTTTAGGACCTAAGATCCCCTTATCCCCTACTTTTGACCAACATAACGGTGTCCTACATTTTCTTCCATACAAAGCCTCAAAAGGTGTCATGCCAATGCTGGCATGATAACTGTTGTTGTAGGAAAATTCTACCAGGGGCAAGTGCGTATCCCAATTTCCTCCTTCCTCTAAAATGCAAGCTCTCAACATATCCTCCAGAGTCTGAATGGTTCTTTTAGTTTGACCATCAGTTTAGGGATGGTAAGAAGTACTAAGGTGTAGTCTATTTCCTAGAGACTTTCGAAATGCCTTCCAAAATATTGAGGTAAACTTTGGGTCCCTATCTGATATGATACTAAGAGGCACCCCATGCAACTTCACTATTTCCTTTATGAATAACTTGGCTACTTTGAGAGTGTTGTAGTTTGACTGTACTGGTAAGAAATGGGTTGACTTAGTTAATCTATCCACAATCACCCAAATAGAATCATACCCAGTGTGGGTATGTGGAAAACCTACAACAAAATCCATGGAAATTGAGTCCCATTTCCATTCAGGTATTTCCAGAGGTTGTAACAATCCTGCTGGCCTCTGATGTTCTATTTTCACCTTTTAGCAAGTCAGACATTGACCCACAAAAGTAGCCACATCAACCTTCATACCTGGCCACCAATAATTTTTCTTAAGATCTTGGTACATCTTGGTAGATCCAGGATGGATAGCCAGGTTACTTTTGTGAGCTTCCTCTAGTATCAATCTCTTTAATTCTGAATCCTTAGGTACCCAAATTCTGCCCTAAAATAGGATTGTTCTATCTCGTGCCCTTGTAAATCTTTCTTGGTCCTTTCTAAGTTGCAACTCTTCACCCATCCCTTGAGATTGCCTAATTTGGTCTCTAAGGCTACTAGTTATTTCTAGTTTATTTAAAAGAATTCCCCCTTAGAGGATTGTCATGTTTAGGTTCAAGTCTCTAAGGATTTCTAGCAGTGCAAGTTCTTGGATCATGAGATGAGACATATGTAGGGATTTTCAGCTCAATGCACGGGCCACTACATTGGCCTTGCTTGGGTGATATTTCAGTTCAAATTCATAATCTTTCAAAAACTCCACCCACATTCTTTGTCTCATGTTAAGTTCCCTCTAGTCGAATACATACCTTAGGCTCTTGTGATCACTGAAAACATCAAATTATGCTCCATACATATGATGTCTCCAGATCTTCAAGGCAAATACTATGGCAGCCTGGTGACTCTTCATCATATGCATATTTTTCATTGATTTTAGTCTTATTTATCTTTAACCATTAGTTAATTTAAGGATTTATTTGATATATTTTGTTGATTTTAGTTATTTGATTTAATGAAATATTTATGTTATTATTTCTTTGATTAAGTAGAGATTTTTCAGAGTTTTGTGGTGTTACATAGTTTTAGTGCATTGCTGAATTTTGGTGAGAAATCAACATGACCTATGTAGAGTATTTCAGCCATATCTGGATTTGTAGATATTTGATTGGAGTCAAACCAAGTGCCAATGAAAGCTAAGATCCATAGCTATAACTTTCATGAAGATACCGAAACCAAATTCAGACTCGAAAGAGGAGTAACATGCAGTATACGTCAGACAACAGATGTTGTGTGCCTGAAGCGCCCCAGCGGCGCATTTCCAGCCTTTCAGCACTGTCCAGGCGCGCCCGGAGCGCAAATCCTGCGCCTGGAGCGCACGACGCACATCAGTATTCATAAAAATGAAATTTTTCACTATTTAGGGATCTTTTTGACTATTGGGAAGTTGGGAGACTTGTGCCCTAGCATAGAAACTCAAAGACGACCGTTTCTAACAGGATTGGAGCAGTTTTATCAAGGATCATTCATGAATCATTCTTGTAATTCTTCTCTAATCTGTATCTTTTCTATCTCTGTCATGAGTAATTAAATCCTATTTGTTAGGGATGAGTGTAACAAGATGAAACCCTTATTTTTATGATTTGATTTCTAGTTATATGAATGAGTTTATTGAATTATTTTTCTCATCTTTGTGCTTAATGCTTTCTATTGGTTGATCAACATTAAAATGTTCTACGGTTTGTATTTTGTAATAGAAGTGGACTTTACAATTGCTTGAGATGAGAAATTCATGAATTTGTAGTCTAGACATAGATGCAAGTCATGAAACCAATTAAATTAGTTGTAGAGGCAATAGTTTAAAAAGAGAATTCCTGTACGGTAATGCTTAATTCTAATCTTAAATCTACTAAGGAATTAGGGGTTACTTTGGAATTAAAAGTTCTGTCACTAAGACACTAGGGCAGGCATAATAAAGAGAATTCGGTAATAATTCAATAAAAAAATTCAATAACTAGGATCAAATTAAACATCAAGGTTGGATTCGAAGTGAAACTCATCCCTGACATTTTTCTTATTATGAAAGGTCAATTTTATTTATGTTATTAATTCTAAATATTGTTTCAATCAACTTGGGAACTTTTTGTTCAATTTTAGCAATTAAATATAATTCGATAGTAAAATGCAATCCTTGAGTTCGAGACTCGGTACTACCATTTTATTATTACTTGCAACGATTCAGTACACTTGCTGAAACGCTATCACAGCCAATTCTAGGTCATGAGTGGGATAGTTTCCCTCATGAGGCTTTAGTTTTCTTGAAGCATAAGCCACTACTTGGTTGTTTTGCATCAATACACAACCTAAATCATTCATGGATGCATCACAATACACTTCAAATCTTAAGGTTGGATCTGGTATGGCTAGCACAGGGACAATGGTTAAGTTGGTCTTAAAAGTCTGAAAACTTTTTTCACATTTTTGATCCCACACAAAAGGTTGGTCCTTCCTTGTCAGTCTGGTGAAAGGCATGGGAATTGGGAAGAATTTCCTAATGAATCTCCTATATTACCCCGCCAGTCCTAAGAAACTCCTAACCTATGTCACATTCCTAGGATGTTACCATTTCAGCACTGCCTTTACTTTGGAGGGATCCATTGCCACTCCTTTCTTATTGATCACATGACCTAGAAACTTTACTTCAGACATCCAAAACTCACATTTGCTTGGTTTGGCATAAAGTTTTCTATCCCTAAGTACTTGCAACACTATTTGAAGATGACTTGCATGTTCTTCTGGAGTCTTGGAGTATATTAGTATGTCATCTATAAATATTTTCACAAACTTATCCACGTATGGCTTAAAAATTCTATTCATGTAATCCATAAATACAGCTGGGGCATTGGTTACACCAAAAGGCATAACCAAAAATTCATAGTGCCCGTACCTAGTTCTAAAGGCTGTTTTTGGTACATCCTCTGATTTTATTCTGATTTGGTGGTACCCTGAGCTCAAGTCAATTTTGGAGAGCACAATAGCTCCCCCTAATTGATCTAAAAGGTCATCAATTCTGGGCAGAGTGTACTTATTCTTGATGGTCACTTTATTCAATTTTCTATAATCTATCCATAACCTCATACTGCCATCCTTCTTCTTTACCAAGAGCACTGGGGCTCCTCAAGGAGACACACTTGGTTTGATAAACTGCTTGGTTATCAGGTCCTCTAATTGGTTTTTCAACTCACTCAATTCTAATGGGGACATCCTGTAAAGGGCAATGAAGATTGGTCCTGTTCCAGGGACCAAATCTATTGAGAACTCTATTTTCCTTTCAGGAGGCAAGGATGTCACATCCTCTGGAAAGATATCCTCAAACTCACTGACTATAGGAATATTGGATAAGTCCATTTCAGACCATGAGTTGGAGGATAGTAATAATAGTACGCCTTGAGCCCCATTGGTCAGACATTGGAAGAGTACATAACTATTGGTCAAGGAGCGATATTTGGTTTTCTCTAGTTGGGGAATTCCTTGTGGAATTATGACTTTCCTACCATGGAAAATCAAAGTTATTGAATGGTCGGACATCCAATCCATTCATAATATGATGGCCAAGCCCTTAAGGGGAAAACAGACTAGGTTTATTAGAAAAACACTACCATACAGGGTGATTGGACACTAGTGACATACTAAGGAGGTCTCTATTGAATTCTTAGATGCAGTGCTTACAACTAAGGGATAAGGCATTTCAAATACATGGAGATTATGTTGCAAAACAAAATCAAAAGAGATGAAAGAATAAGATGTGCCAGTGTCAAACATGACAATTAAAGGAATTTCATTTATGAATCCAGTGCCAGTTATTAGATTATGATTCATACCTTTCTTTGCACTGAGAGCAAATACCCTTCCAGTGTTAGACTTGTTTGGGTTGGACTCTACTTGTTTTTGGCATATTGGACAAAATGGAGCCATATGACCAGGCTGTTTGTAGTAGTAGCAGACTTGCTTTCCAACCAAGCACTCTCCCCCACGATCTCTGCCACACTTAAGACACTTCTTTGCTCTTGGAGAACTGGAGATTTGTACTTGTTTTCCCTTCCCTTGGGGAGTCTTTACCTTCAATTGCTATCCAAATTTTCCAGACTCTTTCTTTTGTTGCCACTTAACCTGTGTCTCCTCTTGTACCTTCTTTAAATTGTCTTCAACAATGTAGCTTTTGTGTACAATAGTAGAATAGTTAGTAGGTTCCATATGGCCTACGTTCCCTCTGATTTCAAGCCTCAATCCCCATTCAAACTGGTTTATCTTCCATTCTTCCGTGGGTGCATATTGGGTATATTGGGCTTGTTTTCTTCCGTGGGTGCATATTGGGCTTGTTTTCCCTTCAAACTTAGCAACATACTCTGCAATAGACATGTCTCGTTGTTGCAGGTGCACAAACTCCTACTCTTTTTTGTCTTCTGGCACTTTTTGGATAATACTTGTCTAAAAAGGCCACCTCAAAGTGTTCCCAATTCATATGGGTTCCTTGAGTCTGAAGATAAGTCTTTGCACTCCTCCACGAATACTCTGCCCCACCCTTTAGTAGATGGGCAGAAAATGCCACTTTTTGTTCGTCAGTACAAGGCACTACTTCAAATGCCTTTTTAATCTCATCCAACCAAGCTTGGGCCTCTGAGGGATTGTGGCTGCCTTGGAATGTTGGAGGTTGCAACTAAAGAAAATCAAGGTACACCCTATTGGCATTTGGAGTGCTATCTCTTTGCATTGCCATTTGTTGTACCAGATTATGGGTAGCCGTTGCTTGCATTTGAATAGCTTCCATAACCTTTTCCCATGGTTCAACAGTGGGTGGTGGAGTCATATTATCTTCAGGGGCAAGATTCCTCCTAGATCCTTCAACCATAATTCTGTATACCATACACAAAATACTAAGTTGATCAGACTTAATATTAGGTGAAATGATAATTAGAATGTATAGTAAAACAAATATATTCTAATCCCTAGCACATAATCCATAGTCCAAATGAATCGATATGGCTATGATACCAAAATGTAAGACCCATTATCATTTGTCTAGAATATGATAACTAAACCCGTACACCTTAATAAAACAGAGGTGATTAACAATAAATAATAAATTAGAATCACATCATAACTGAAAACTACATTCATAAAATATAGTTTACAACTTGTTTAGTGGATTCATAAAATATTACATATTGAAAACAAACTACTATTGACTGATTACATCATAAAACAAAATATTAAATTATAATTCAACGAGTTTGGAACTGATCTTCTGATGCTAATTTCATGTCTCATGTTCCTCCAGCTGCTAAATATAAATATTAATAATCGGGGTGAGATAAAATATCTCAGTGAGCTCTAAAAATAAAAGGGAAAAACAATTTCAAAGAGTTTCATTCATAAAAGTGTATAAAACATGAAAAATAATTATACATCTTATGATAAAATTATCATATGCATGACCTCAAATCTTTTCCTTTGGAATAAGGAAAAGTCGCCCAATATCTTAATGTGAGTCACTAAGATAATTGAGTCCTGATTGGTAAAGGTGGTCTGGTCAAACCCCAATCAGCGTCTTGATTGTTCTCCTTGACATGTTATTCCATGCCTAGAATAACCTAAACGTCCCACTGTGAATAAGATCATGCATAATTTGATTAATGATATTGTACTAAACTTGAAATGTTTTGTATAAAATGCACTTGTTATGTCATATATAAAATGCATCATTCATCCACAACTATTATAAATAACTTAGACGATATACTAAACCCATAATAATTTTAATCTTAAGTCCTTAATTCAAAACGTAAATTCATAGACAGAAAAGAGAAACAATATTGGAGTCATGAGAATAGTAACAACATCAAAGTCATGAAATTAATAACAACATAAAAGTCATCAAAAATCATTTGGATGCAGTTTTAAAAACACCTATATGCAAAATTTCCATTTCATCACACTCTAATTCTCCTAATCCGTAATAACCAAAAACAGTTTATTCAAAAAAAACTTTCAGCGCCCAAAATCCTCATACTAGACGAAATTAATATAACATAACACAATTTCACAAACACGTCACAGGCAACTGCAGTAACATGCATAAATCGTGCTCGACAAGTATAATCACTTTAAATCTAGTTATGCACATCTAAGTAAAATTTTCCTAACATATAATTCCTCCACAAATATCCCAACGATAAACAACATGCACGTTTTAACTTATTGACATTTTCAATGAAATCGTTAAACCTATGTGAGTTTTTTCTTCCATTCCTATTTTCTTCTAAACAACTTCAGAAAATTAAATCACTAATCACAACAAAAACCTTTAATAAATAGAACTCACAGTTTATGATAAGGGAGAAGACGATGTTTTGATTAAATTGGTTGTTGAGCTCCCTTTTTCTCGAATTGCTACTTTGACTCAAGTTCTTCATATTTTGTTTGTTATCCCCTACTACTTCCTTGAATCTGGTTAGAGACAAATTAAGACATGCAAGATTTAAAAATGGTTTTGAAGGGCTTTGTCAAGCTTTTAGATTTGACTGATTTGAAAAAAATGAAAGAAAATGAGAGGTTGAAGATTGGGAGGATGGAGGAGCTGGTTTACGGTAACGAAGAAGAAGGAACGAAATGTGTTTCTGAGAAAACAACACACGAGATATTAGAGATATTGGAGAGGTAGAGTGAAAATTACGCCATTGCCCTTTATTTGTCAAAATATTACAATAATGCTCTTTTTTTTTAACAAATAAACTAGTTATTTTATTTTTAAATTAACAATTTTAATAATTAACCTTTAGACTTTACGAAATAGATAGGTTGTTACAATTCTAATTGGCCCTGTTCTCATATATCCCCTCAACTCAACCCAATACACATATTCGCGACAATCGAGGTAAACGTGTGTTGCATGGTAGCTCCCGACATTTGGAGTGTTAGCTCCAAGTCACCTAGGAATTCCACACCTGAATACCTACAAGTTCTAACAAACTTGCCTTAAGGCTCAACAGGAGACCACCACAATGAGGCTCATTCAGTTGTACTTCCCTTAAATCACTAGGCTTGTCAGACCCTACCTATATGATGACAAAATAATCTACACTGCACAAATTCTAAATATTTATTTTCTCCCCTCATTGGCCTATGATACTCCATTAAGACCGTCATCTCAAACATAAATTGGAATCACAATTATTTCATCAACTATAGGGTTACTTCAATATTCTCATCACAATTTATAACATCACTATTATTAATCACACGTCATCACATAAACTTATCACAAATTTATAGCATCATTATTATTAATTATACATCATCTATTTATATGATATAATATATTTGTGATCAATTTTTTCTGTTGATATTTGCTCCAAATACATCACTTTTTTTTCATCCAAATTGTAGTTATAGTTCATTACATATATTATTTGTCATTCAATGTATTTGTCGGATATACGTTGAAACTTGAAACATGTTTCTAATACCAATACGCATCACTAAAATTTCAGTAATACTGAAATTTCTAACCCCATCTTTAGACATATCGAGTCAAAGAGTGTAACACTTAACTTTCTAAGACTTTCTTACATGAAGAATAATAAATGATTCATGTCTACGAGATAGACCTATTCTGCACTTTTAGTTTCTACAATTATTTAATTTCTTCATATTTAATATTACATAGTATCATTACGAATAAAAACCATGTTTTTAATGAAAAATAGTTATTTTTAGTGAGATCTATAAAATATACAAATCTATCACATGTCACTTATTAGTTAACTAAAATTAATATTTAAATTAGAATGTAATTTAAAATTAGACCAACAATTCGTTATTGAAGTATAAAGTTTTTTAAATTCAATTTATAATATTTTAATAAACTTTTTTCTATTTCGTCTTGTTATGCCATTGTTGATATAGACTTAAAGAAAAATTTGTATGTTCTCTAAAATATTGATACTTTTATGTATGGTTATATAATAAAATATTTTTTTTTTAACTTCTTTCAAATACTAAATTGTTTTTTTTTTTGGGTACAAAACAGTAAATTGTTTCATTACTAGAAAAAAAATTATCTCAAACAAATAATTTTTAAGCATTATTTGCATTATATGAAATCTGTTTGGATACACCAAAATTCTAATTTATAAAATTATATAATTACCTAGATTATTATCAAATTATATACATAAAACAAACCCTCAAATCTATTTTTTGCCATCTTATTATGTATTTTTTTATATAAAATTATTATGCATTTCTCATCTCTTTCAATTTATGTCAATCAATTATATGAGTAATATTTTGTGGTATCAATCCTCTTTTGACGTTTATTCACAGTTATTCCATTTAGTGTTGAGTAATGATTCATTTTCTCTCTCTTTCTCTCTTTTTTTATGCATTTTTTTATAACATTATTATACATTTCTTATTACACTCAAATTATGTCAATCAATTACACTAATGAGTACTGTTTTACACTATCAATCATCCTTTCATATTCATGCACAAGTATTCTACTTAGTGGTGTAATGATTTCATACTTTGAAAATTCAATTACTCATTCAATTCAATGAAAAAAACTACCTAACAACATATAAAGATTGTCACAAATGGGTTTTATCTAACCATTGTGTTATCTCAACACAGTAACAGTAATGAATCAATCGAGGTTAGACTCTACTTGCAATCTAGCCTATGGTTTTAAATTTATGGTCATCGTTATGCAACAATGTCATTGTCATTTCAGTCATAATGATAACTGAAAATCACAATTTAAAACCAAAACCCGATAAAAAACTCAATGACCTGGTAAGTCTCATAAGCGTCAGATCAAATTGTAACGTAGAGTTAAATACAAGCACATGAATAAGAGAATTAGAGCCGAAAGAAGAATATTATTTAATTTTTAGATAGACTTCCAATTTACAATATATTTCACAAATAAATGATTGCATTTATAATTTAGTAATAGACAACTAATTTGTTATTTCTAGTTTTTGTGTGTATAGCAATAATTTCAAGCACAATGACTTTTGAAATTAGATTAAGTTTCACAATGTAATTTAAGTTAATCAACATTCTCAAATTCGAAATCTGTTTATGTCAATCAACCACATGCATCATATATGAGTGTTGTTGTTATAAGTTATTTAATCTATGAATGTGTGACATATTCCAACTTTATGTTTAACAATTTTTACAAACATTGATGTTATATCTAAATTTGTCGCAAGTATTATTATAATATACTTATAAAACTTAAATTAATCGAACAATATTGATTGTCAAATATGACCATTTCACTTATGCCCATTCAATTACATATTCAAGTGTATTATTGATTTTTTTTGTTGTTATTATTACTTTTTTTTATATCAAGTTGCAATATTATATGTAAGTTTTTCTCATGAGTTTTCTATATAAAACCATAGTAAGCTTTTAAAGAAATTTTAGTTACACATATTTATTTGAAAACTATTACTATTTTTCAATACATTTAAACACACAAAAACTAAATTAATGCATATATATGAAGATCTATATACCTTATAGTACATGGATTCATATTTACTTCTATATCTCAAAATTTTAATATCTACCATAGGAGTAAGCTATAGATGTTTTACTCATAATATAATCCTTTAAGAAACCAAACAAGTCCTAACATTTCATAATCATATAATTTTACAAATAACTTTTTCATTTTTAATATTTTTAATAAAAATATCAAATGAATTTTGTGAATAAATAATTATATTATTACTATTATTATTATTATCATTTTATAAAATAAAACATTATACTAATAAAACAAATAAATGCAGATTGCGCTACAATATAATTCATTATTAACATTCTTTTAAAATAAACAATATTAAATATTAAATCATATTTTTAACTTTTTCATCTTATTTTTTGGTTTGTACTTTACATTTTATTTCATCAACTAAATACAAGTATCATTATGTGTTGAAAAACAAATTGACAATCAAAGTTCAAGGTAAAAAAACAATCATTCAATATTATAAGTTATCACACAAATTTGACAAAGTTTTGAAAAATTAAATTAAATGATTGTAGAAACCTGATTTTCTCTCATTTTAATTTTCCTAATCATATTCAATTTTTCCAAATCAATAGAATAATATTGTAAGATAACTATATTATAATAAATAAAATATTACTTATAAAATTAATTAATTAAAGTCTGCGCAACGCGTGGACTATAATCTGTATCTATCATAATTTTGATAATACTTTTCAATAGATTCATAGATCATTAAAATGTTATGTCTTTTGATACTTACAAAGTCAGTTGATTGACAATTCACAACTCCTCTAGATGTTAAGCCTACAGATTTTTGTTCCTCTCAAGATGTTAAACCCAATAAAATACAATGAACCTTCATCACTCATTATCCTTAGATTCATTTTGAGTCAATTGTTTAGCTAATTTCTTTTAATTTAATGTTTTTCTAGAGTTACTTTGAATAAATATTAATTCAATAAAATAAGGTGTTTATTCTTTCATTTTTACGATTAACTAGCTATTTTGTGTAGTTTTGCTTTGTTTCATTGGTTTAGCATAATGCTTAATTTTGTTGAAAAAATATGACCTGCATATATGCAGTATTGTAATCATATATAGAGTTGTAGAAGTCCAAATGAAGTTAAATTAGTTTCAAATAAAATTTAATATTCATAGCTACAACTTTAATCCAAACACCAAAATCCAATTTGGACTTTGAAAGGGTGAAAAGTGCAAGTGAAATTAGAGGGAGAGCATCTAGAAAAACAAAAGTGCTTATTTAACACTGTAGAACATTGTGCCCAACCATGCACTATAGTGCCTTTGTTGCCACATTTTATTGTCCAAAGTAAAGCAATGCGTCTAGAATCATAGCAATGTGTACTTGTCCAAAATGCCCTTTTAAGTTAAAAAAGAATTGCAAGGATTTTGACCTAGGAGACATTGAATATCATATTGTGTACATCATGGAGGCTAGGAACTTGAAGATTTCACTCTTGAAAGCAAAAAGTGAAGATTCATTCCATTTTTCTTATGTGTAATTTCATCTTCTTCAATGTTACTATGTTATTAATGGTGAATTAGATGGACCTACTTAAATCAAAGTAATTTTTGTTTTCCTATACTATTTATGCAATTAAAACGAGTTTGATTAATCATATATTTTTACTCTCATAGCTTTTTTGTGCTTGATCACCATAGAAGTGAACCTATGAATTATATCGTTATTGAGAAATAGGCTATAATTACTAGAACCAAAATATATGTTCATGTTTCAATATTGTTATAAGAACATAAAATAACACCATGTGTCTAAGAAATTAACATTCATTCATGCTTTGAGTAACAAGTCTGATCACCTATGGAATTAGGGTTCGTTGTTACCAAAAAAATATTTTGAAGCCAAATACTTTGTTTTAATCTAGTTTGTTAGTTTGATGCAATCAAATAAGTTAGATTGTTAAAATAGTGAATCAATAATTGCATAATGAAAATGAGGTGATTTGAATTCCTTAAACGTTTTTCTCTTATTGAATTTTCCCGAATTATCTTTACGTTTGTTCAAAATGATCAACCACTTAATAAGTCTTTTACTAGCGAAATACTATGAGAACTGCTTTTAATACCATATAGGTTTATTCCTTCGGTTCACAATGCAAGACGTAAGTTTCTCGATTATTGACCATAATCAGAGTATTCATCATTAATTTTCGCCCATTGAGGAGAATTTACATGATGTCGAAGCATTTCATCAACATTCCTTTCATCTACATGCCACGTTAAGTGTTGTGCTTTTTCCACATTACAATACATGTGCCTAACACTTTGGTTGATGTTGTTTCTTTCTTCTTATATTGCTGGACACTACATTTTGGACATATATTTAATGATACATACTTATTTCGAAATAAAATGCAATCATTGGCACAATTATGCTCATAACTCACGCAGTAGAACATAACATTCGTTTAGTCTCATAGGTTTGACTAGGGAGCATATTATTCTTAGAAAAAAATATTTCAATAGAGTTAGCAAGTATGTGAAACTCTTATTGGACCATCTATTGTCTGCTTTTAAGTTATACAAGTTTAAGGCCACATACAATCTTCTAAATTTAGTACATGCATCGTACAACGGCTTCGCTGCATTACTTACTAGCCTCTCAAATATTTTAGGAAAATCATAAAGATCTTCTTCAATTACATTGACAATATCTTCAAATCGGTCACACTCATATGTATTTCTTTCAAAATCATTTGATGTATATCTTTAACACTGTTCAAATTAGTAGAGTTAGTTTTTTTTCCACCATGCACTGTTCAACATGTATAGCTTTGATCAATTCCAAAACATATTAAATAATCTTCCAAAAAATCTTTATAACAACATTTTAAGCAAGAGCATTTTATTTTACTAATGTCTTTTACATGAGTAACAATAAAGCTAACAAACTCTTGCACTCCATCTTCATATTATTTTGATAATTGATTGACAAACATTTCGGAACCATAGTTCCTTGGCCTTAATAGTTAGGTGTTGAAAATAATCACTTCGATTTTAAACAAATCTGAAGGTAAACAATTCAACAAGTAAGAAAGAACTACATTCTATATCATTTCAATTTCCTCAACTATGAATATGAGAAAAATAATAATAATAATAATAATAATAATAATAATAATAATAATAATAATAATAATAATAATAATTTATAGGTATGATAATAATGAAACTTTATTTATTCTAGAGATTTTATTATGAATCTAGAGATTTTTTTTTCTTTTCTCTCCTAAGTTCTCACCACTAGAAACTTTTTCTAGTCTTCTTAATATTTTGAAAATTGTCGTTGAGTTTTACAAGTATTCTTACACCTTTTTTAATATCTCTTATGGGTGAAAGAGTTGTTGCCACTATTAAACTGAGTTGTATTAGTTCGAGCTTGTGTCTAAATTGACAAAAAGTTTGTCTTTAGAATTCTAACTCTCATTGAGAGAATATTATATTTCAAATCTTATATAAATTCAAGTGTATTAAAATAACTTTATTGATTTTTATCAATTTTTAAGTATGATAATAATGAAACTTTATTTATTCTAGAGATTTTATTATGAATCTAGAGATTTTTTTTTTCTTTTCTCTCCTAAGTTCTCACCACTAGAAACTTTTTCTAGTCTTCTTAATATTTGGAAAATTGTCGTTGAGTTTTACAAGTATTCTTACACCTTTTTTAATATATCTTATGGGTGAAAGAGTTGTTGCCACTATCAAACTGAGTTGTATTAGTTCGAGCTTGTGTCTAAATTGACAAAAAGATTGTCTTTAGAATTCTAACTCTCATTGAGAGAATATTATATTTCAAATCTTATATAAATTCAAGTGTATTAAAATAACTTTATTGATTTTTATCAATTTTTAGTAACTCTCTATTGAAAAGATTTTTCATTAATTCTTTTCTTTTGATGTACTTCATCTTTTTCAGAAAATATTTTTAGAATATTGCCTTTTTTCTTATCATCATTCACACACTATTTTTTTTTTTGAAATGTTTCTACTTAAATACTAAAGGACATATACATTGGAAATAATAGGAGATCTTGAATAAAAAATTAAAGCTATTCATATACATCTTCATAATTGATTCAACAAATCTTGATTTAAAACAACAAGAATAATAAAGGATGATATTTTTAGAGGATGTCATTGCATTTGTTTGATTAGAGGATAAGTCCAACTATGATGAGCAAATGATGTTGAGAAGTTGACTTCTTCAAAGTTAATATAATTGACTTTATCTAGAATAGTGAGACACATAATTATTAGAGTGAGTTTGCATTAGTCAAATCCACCTGAGACACATTAAGAGCTTGTGGATCAGAGTCATAGTGCATTGGCTTTGATTTGTTAATTTCCTTTCTTTGCTCATCACAATATTTGACTTTTTCGAAATCATTGACTTTATGAGAGGTTTTCATTTAGTGATTTCTTATTTGGTCTTTGAGTCAGAGGAGTCTTTAATCAAAGGCAATCGATTATTGTAGCATTGTTTTCCTTTGTGTTCAGAGGATCAATCATAGACTTATATCATGACTTACTCTATTAGTTAACATAATTATTTGTTCATTGGATAATAATATTATTTGTATTAAACACACTTGCATTACTATCTCTAACATATTCGTAATTTATGTTATCTTAAAATAAATAATTATTAATATAAATTTTAATCTTGTGACTTAATCTACACACTAAATGATAAGGAGATAATTATTCTTATGATTTTTGTTATCATCAAAATATCAATAAGAGAATTGTAATTAAAAATATTTATGCATTAACATATCTATCTATGTAAGTATGCTATTATTTGTGTAGTAACTATTCTATTAAATATCGATGTTGTAATAGCCATATAGCTAATCCCATTGGAAAAAGTAATGGTATGTTATTATTGTTGTAGTTGAGTTGAATCAATATAGTGGTAAATTCAAACAATAAAGTATTTGTTTTCATGATTAAATTGGATATCTTTTCTCGTAGCTATAGATACTAATATTTTAACTTAGGTTTATATCATAATGAGTGATAAAACGTTTATATATATATATATATATATATATAATAAATTAAAATATATAATCACATAAATTATATCTATAAAATTTTTATCTTAAAATTAATAAAAAATATTTAGTTTAATATTAACATGGCTCAATATTTTTTATAGAGAATAATTTTTTAAATATCTCAATAACATACTAACTTTTTCATAAAAAATAGTTTATATGCATAAAAGATTTTTATATGTGTACAATAAAATTACACTATAATGCTATTCTAATTTAAGTTAGTTTCAAAAATATATCTATAAATTAGATTGTGATTCACTCGTTGCACGCTAGGTGTTGATATATTTTTATTCAAATATAAAAATATTTTTCACTATAATTATTTATAATCTTAAAATTTAGGAGAATGTTAAAATTTTAAATATGTCAATGTGAAATGAAAATGATTTTTTTTTTATTTTCATAAACATCATTTATTTATTTTTTTTACACACTTTAAATTTTGATTTACTTGCACTATTGTTGTTCCTCAACGATTTTAGTTGAAGAATTAACCATGATTGTTTTTGTGGAAGAATCTTTGAACATTTGTAACTAATAATGTTATATCATTTCTTAATGTGATATAATCAAATGCATTGTTAACTTGAAATTAGAGAGTCGGGATCGAATAACATTTTTTAAAGCAAATATGGAAGTGTAAAGACACCATCGTGATTAATTGACATCTCAACTGTATTGACAGTTCCATTTACCTATAAATATTAAGGCACCCTAAAAATATTATTAATTGAATCAAAATACCAATAATAAAAAAATAGAGGGAGAAAAGAACTTAAATCATCTAATGTTTGGAAAAATCATAGATAATTAGAGATAACTATCTCAATAATGCGTAATATTTTCCTCCACCTGTGCAGATAAATGGCCAAACCGAAGAATACAATTCTAAGAGCAATACTAATTGGCAGAAAATTAAATATGAGACAAACACAATTTTTAACGTGGAAAACTTCTCTCAAATTGAGAGAATAAAAACCATGGGACCTAGTCTAGTAAAAACTTCCACCATAAAAATTAACAGGTACACCAAAGTCTTCATAATAATAAGAACATCAAACAACAATAACAGCCCTATAACAACTTTGTACCAACTTTCTCTAAGAGTTACTTTGGCATATCCGCTTTGGTGGAAAGTTGTTACAAGGTTGTTATTGTTGTTTGATGTTCCCTATTGTTATTAGGAAGATGTTGGTGTACCACATTATAATTGTGGTTTTAATTCTCTCAATTTGAGGGAAGTTTTCCACGTTATAATTGTGTTTGTCTCATATTTAATTTTCTGCCAATTATTATTGTATCTTAAAATAAATAATTATTAATATAAATTTTAATCTTGTGACTTAATCTACACACTAAATGATAAGGAGATAATTATTCTTATGATTTTTGTTATCATCAAAATATCAATAAGAGAATTGTAATTAAAAATATTTATGCATTAACATATCTATCTATGTAAGTATGCTATTATTTGTGTAGTAACTATTCTATTAAATATCGATGTTGTAATAGCCATATAGCTAATCCCATTGGAAAAAGTAATGGTATGTTATTATTGTTGTAGTTGAGTTGAATCAATATAGTGGTAAATTCAAACAATAAAGTATTTGTTTTCATGATTAAATTGGATATCTTTTCTCGTAGCTATAGATACTAATATTTTAACTTAGGTTTATATCATAATGAGTGATAAAACGTTTATATATATATATATATATATATATAATAAATTAAAATATATAATCACATAAATTATATCTATAAAATTTTTATCTTAAAATTAATAAAAAATATTTAGTTTAATATTAACATGGCTCAATATTTTTTATAGAGAATAATTTTTTAAATATCTCAATAACATACTAACTTTTTCATAAAAAATAGTTTATATGCATAAAAGATTTTTATATGTGTACAATAAAATTACACTATAATGCTATTCTAATTTAAGTTAGTTTCAAAAATATATCTATAAATTAGATTGTGATTCACTCGTTGCACGCTAGGTGTTGATATATTTTTATTCAAATATAAAAATATTTTTCACTATAATTATTTATAATCTTAAAATTTAGGAGAATGTTAAAATTTTAAATATGTCAATGTGAAATGAAAATGATTTTTTTTATTTTTTTATTTTCATAAACATCATTTATTTATTTTTTTTACACACTTTAAATTTTGATTTACTTGCACTATTGTTGTTCCTCAACGATTTTAGTTGAAGAATTAACCATGATTGTTTTTGTGGAAGAATCTTTGAACATTTGTAACTAATAATGTTATATCATTTCTTAATGTGATATAATCAAATGCATTGTTAACTTGAAATTAGAGAGTCGGGATCGAATAACATTTTTTAAAGCAAATATGGAAGTGTAAAGACACCATCGTGATTAATTGACATCTCAACTGTATTGACAGTTCCATTTACCTATAAATATTAAGGCACCCTAAAAATATTATTAATTGAATCAAAATACCAATAATAAAAAAATAGAGGGAGAAAAGAACTTAAATCATCTAATGTTTGGAAAAATCATAGATAATTAGAGATAACTATCTCAATAATGCGTAATATTTTCCTCCACCTGTGCAGATAAATGGCCAAACCGAAGAATACAATTCTAAGAGCAATACTAATTGGCAGAAAATTAAATATGAGACAAACACAATTTTTAACGTGGAAAACTTCTCTCAAATTGAGAGAATAAAAACCATGGGACCTAGTCTAGTAAAAACTTCCACCATAAAAATTAACAGGTACACCAAAGTCTTCATAATAATAAGAACATCAAACAACAATAACAGCCCTATAACAACTTTGTACCAACTTTCTCTAAGAGTTACTTTGGCATATCCGCTTTGGTGGAAAGTTGTTACAAGGTTGTTATTGTTGTTTGATGTTCCCTATTGTTATTAGGAAGATGTTGGTGTACCACATTATAATTGTGGTTTTAATTCTCTCAATTTGAGGGAAGTTTTCCACGTTATAATTGTGTTTGTCTCATATTTAATTTTCTGCCAATTATTATTGTTCTTGGAATTGTATTCTTCTGTTTGACCTTTTATCTGCACAGGTGGGGGGAAAATATTCCACATTATTGAGATAGTTATCTTTAATTATATTTGATTTTTTTCAACATCTAAGACTTTTACTTTACCATTTTGTGTAGCAAAGATAAACCAAACATATGCTCCAAAGATTTGTAATGAATTTTAGAGTTCTTTTTTCTGTGATGTAACATTTCGTTTACTTTTTATTAGGGCAATTTAAATGAGGGACATTGAAGAGTTTTATGAATAGTTTTCTGAGTCCAAAATCTGATAAAACCAATATAGATACTACTTTACTAATATTTACTTAAAAAAAAAATATGTTTCAGTTATTAATGATGATATTGAATATATCATTATTATTATATTTTTGCAAAGGAAAATTAAAAATAAAATAGAAGCTTTTAGGATAACTGAATTTTTGATTTAATTTTAGTATTAATGTATATTTATTTGTTGAAACTTGAAATATTTTGTTTAAGGTAAACTTCAATTACAATTATTTATCACATAACTTTATCAAACTATTAATAAAAATTGCAATCTTTTGAATTAAAGAGTAAAATGTCATTGATCAATTTTGTATTAAAATTAAAATATAATAAGTTTAAATTATTGTAAAAGTCTATATTTTATCACGGTTGAGTGAAATGCGTGATGAATTTGGATTATTTAATATTAAATTGATTAAACATGAAATATGTCATATTTTATGGTCATATCAAATTTGTAGATGAAAATATTTGAGGACATAAACTACATTTTTTTTAACACGACATAAAATACAAATTGATATAGAGAATACTAAAGATGTGATAAAATTCTAATAGAATGAAAGAAAATTGTAAATACTTGAATTCTTTCTTACATGTAAATCCATATTTTCAAACATTCAATTTTTCAAACTTAAAATATATACCTTTGAAAAGTGTTAAGATGCTTCAGTTTCAATATGTCTTTTTTGTTTCAAAATTTTCCGATAACTTTAGAGATGTAACATTTCGTTGAATTTTTTTAATTTTTTGTTGTTGCAATTTAAACAATACTTGTATTTTTATAAAATGAATTACAATAAAAACATATGAATTTATATGTAATGAATTACCATGAATACATATTTGAATTAAGTTATAGTTTGATTTTGAGGAATACTCAAGAGTTTTCAGCAAGTTTTGAGTCCAAAGTCAGATAAAACTACTAATTTACTAACATTTCTTTATAAAAGAAATATGTTTTCAATTAAAAATAAGTTTTTGTGAAAGAATATTAAAAATAAAATAATAACTTAAAAGATTCATGAATGTTCAAATTAAATTTAGTATTAGTATGCATTTTTTTGTTGAAACTTTAAATGTTTTGTTTAAAGTAAATTTCAATTATTTTTTAAAACTATCAAAAAATCGATTATTAACTATTAAAAAAAAATCAACATTGCAATATTTCGTATTAAAGAGTAAAATGTCATTGATTAAATATTATTATTAAAATTAAAAAAATTAAGATCATGATTTAGTTAGATGTAATACGAATTTGAACTCTCTAATATTGAATCAAATAAACATGAAAGAGGTTATGTTTGAATGTCGCATCAATTTTATAAATTAAAAATAGCTTATTTATTTATTTGAGGATATAAGCTATAATTTGTTTTAGTAGGACATAAGCTACAAACTGTATGCGACGTATAAATTCAATTTTTCAAACTCAAAGTATATACATTTGAATGTGTCGAATGCTCCAGTTTAAATTTTTTTTCTTTTGATAACGATAAAATATCTTAGAACACAAAACAATATATAAAAGTGTTTTGTCTAGTTGTGTGGAAAATTTATAGTTAGTTACATAGGCAAAGATAAGTGTATCGATCACACAAAATTTTCCAAAAAATGAACAGATGTAACTTTGTGAGATCGGATTCAGATATGACTTTGTGAGATCGGATTCATATATAGCTTCGATAGATCGGATTTATATTTGCAAATGATTAGTGGAACATCCAGATGAGATAACATTATTTTGTTTTCAATTAATCTATAGGATATGTAAAGTTAGAATTGAAGGAGCCATAAATGTTGATTGGAGTGAGAAAATGATAAAATTATTTTTAAGACGACCTTTTTTGAAAGGGTTTTTAACTTATGTATATGATGTGTGAGATGCAAAAACTAAATTGAGGAATAAAACATGTGAGATAAATAGTAGAGACATATGAAAAATGTTACATAAGAATATAAACAATATGACGCAAATACTATGATATGATACATAAATGTATGATGTGTCATTCAATAGAGTTGAAATTATATTTTAATATATTATAATAGATATCTATATAGCTAAATATGATTGTATACATGTGTAAAAAATGTTTCAAATAATTATTTACTCAATCTACTCACTTAACAAATGATAAATTGATATTTTTTATCATGAAAATATCATTAAATGGATTGTGGTTAAAAACTTTTTGCAATGTTGTAATAGCCATATAGCTAATCCCATTTGAAATAGTAATTGTATGTTGATATGGTTGTAGTTAAAGTGGCAAATTCAAACAATAAAATATTTGTTTTAATGATTAAATTGGATATCTTTTGCTTGCAGTCATAGATACTAACTTTTTAAGTTAGGTTTATAGGATCATAACGAATGAGAAAACTTTAATATATACATAAAATAAATAAAATAAACTAAATTGAAATGTATAATCACATAAATCATATGTATAAATTTTATCTCAAAATCAAAAAAAAAATATTTAGTATAATATTGACATGGCTCAATATATTTTATAGAGAATAATTTTTTAAATATCTCAATAACACACTAACTTTTTTATAAAAAATAGTTTATATGCATAAAACATTTTTACATGTACAATTAAATTCCACTATAATGCTATTCTAATTTGTTAAGTTAGTTTCTAAAATATATCTATAAATTAATATCTATAAGGCTAAATATGATTGTGTACATGTGTAAAAAAGTGTTTCAAATAATTATTTTTATAATAAAATCCAATTTTAAATTAACGTAAATTTTAATTTCACTCAATAAATAACATTAATGTATCTTTTTTGTTCCTTGGTAAATTACATGAGATAGATATGAAGTGTGGTGTTCAATTAATAAAAAGAAAACTAACACTTAAGGAGAGCCAATGATTAAAGGGGCAATATATATGACCAATTAGAATGGTAGTGGTGATCTAATATTTTCAAGAGTTATAATAAATGACTCTATTGAATCAGTATAAAACTTGTTCATTCTCTATATGTTACATACCAAAATTAAAACAAGTTATGAAAATGATTTCCTTTTTGTTATCTTTACCAATGTTGTTCGTTGCTGCCCTTATCCTTGTTCCACAAGGGCTTGCTGATTTTGACTTTGTACCT
Organism: Cicer arietinum; assembly: GCF_000331145.2. Classification (NCBI taxonomy): domain Eukaryota; kingdom Viridiplantae; phylum Streptophyta; class Magnoliopsida; order Fabales; family Fabaceae; genus Cicer; species Cicer arietinum. The sequence continues at coordinate 45,862,292 of NC_021164.2, forward strand.
AAATATAACTCAAAAATCTCTGTTGGAAAATCTTCAATTTTAAAACCTGAAATCTCGAAGACACCAAATCTCGATGGTTGGAAACCTAGGCACAAGCCCCCCACCAAGCACGCCCATCCCACCAAGGACGCCCATCCCACCAAGGACACCCATCCCACCAAGCACACCGAACCCGAAGAGTCTATTCCAGAGTCTACTTATCGAGAGTCTAGTATTCCTGGTTTTCTAGGGTCTATCTTTTCTTATCTTCCACTGCCTTTTATTCCAAACCCTTTTACTTCAGAGCCTGATCCAGAGCCTGTTACAGAGTCAATTATCTAGCCTCCAGATGTGAAGCAACCAATTTACAATCTCCCAAATGTCACATCCATTTCTAAATAATTATTACCATATTAATATCTATTACATAATTAGTCCACCTTGTTAGCAATGCTTTGTTTTGTACAATGTATGAATAAGTTCAGAGCATCATATATGTGGCATGATAGATAAATTATGCCCTTTCTCTAAATTTATTAATAAATAGCTAATAATGGCGTATTGTGTTCAAAATTATTATTATTATCATTAATTTTATTATATTATTATTATTTTCCTTGTGCAAAATACAGGAATGAATCCCTCAAATGACATGAGGGATAGCATAATCTAGACCCTTAAATAAAAAATGAGTTGGAGACGTTTTTAATATAAAGATAGGAGAAAACAAAGGACTTAATTATTTGTATTTAAATACTAAATGCCTTGTATAATTTAAATAATAGTTAGTCGTGTGTGTGGGGATGTAGTTCTCCATATTTATACAAGTTGATAAAAATATAAATATTACTTCCTCCGTTTTAACGACTAGTACCATTTTTGCATAAAATAATTATTTTAATTTTTAATGCACTTTTGCATAAATATTACTCCTTCTAATTAATATTATATATATTACATTCACGTCATATATTCTACTTGGTATTTATGATAAGGATATTTAAAAAAAATATAATTTATTTTCTTCATTAATGGTTAATCATACTCTTGTTAAATATGTGATTCTTGTCTTGTGTTGAAACTGTTTTTGCATTTGTCTTCGCTTTAGTCTAGTTTTATTTTTAAGTTTGTAATACCTCAAATTTTATAATAAATTATTTTATTAATAAAATATTATTTTAAAT
>NC_021164.2:45864344-45866363 GCF_000331145.2 Cicer arietinum
TAAAAGGTCAAATATAACCCAATTAGTGCTACAGTATCAAAGCTGAAAAGCTTAGCCATATAAACGCTACAATAGAAAAGATGAAGAATCGACCGTACTTTGAGAAAAAAATAGAAAATTGATAGGTGATCGATAGTTGTCTCAGAAAACTTTCTGTGTTTTCATCCAAATTTATGTATGTTCTTGCTACAGTATCAAAGCTGAAAAGCTTAGCCATATAAACGCTACAATAGAAAAGATGAAGAATCGACCGTACTTTGAGAAAAAAATAGAAAATTGATAGGTGATCGATAGTTGTCTCAGAAAACTTTCTGTGTTTTCATCCAAATTTATGTATGTTCTTTCACTCATTTAATTGGTCAATTAAACACATTTTCTCAGATTTGTAATCATCTCAATTTCTCTCTAGAATATCCTGAAGTAGTAATATCGATTTACAAGGAAGGGGGTTTGAATTGTAAATGTTCCTATTTAAAAATTTCTGAAAAACTTAAGGATTTAACTCAAGAATGATCTTGATTAAGAAAACACAAAACGAAGAACGATCTTGGTTAGCTTAAAAAACAGAAATTCAGTTTATATTTTAATTCAAGTAATTAATCAGGCTTAATAAATAAGGAGATAAAAGAAAGAATACCATACAAGGTCAAATGACATGAGGGATAGCATAATCTAGACCCTTAAATAAAAAATGAGTTGGAGACGTTTTTAATATAAAGATAGGAGAAAACAAAGGACTTAATTATTTGTATTTAAATACTAAATGCCTTGTATAATTTAAATAATAGTTAGTCGTGTGTGTGGGGATAAGTGTTTAAAACAAAGAACTTTCTTGGTTTTACAACACCTAATTCAAATCAGCCTTGATCTGTGTTGCATGGTAGCTCCCGACATTTGGAGTGTTAGCTCCAAGTCACCTATGAATTCCCCACCCGGATACCTCCAAGGTCTAACAATCTTGCCTTAAGGCTCAACAGGAGACCACCACAACCAGGCTTAGTATTAGTACCATTTTTGCATAAAATAATTATTTTAATTTTTAATGCACTTTTGCATAAATATTACTCCTTCTAATTAATATTATATATATTACATTCACGTCATATATTCTACTTGGTATTTATGATAAGGATATTTAAAAAAAATATAATTTATTTTCTTCATTAATGGTTAATCATACTCTTGTTAAATATGTGATTCTTGTCTTGTGTTGAAACTGTTTTTGCATTTGTCTTCGCTTTAGTCTAGTTTTATTTTTAAGTTTGTAATACCTCAAATTTTATAATAAATTATTTTATTAATAAAATATTATTTAAATAATTAATTTGATGTTTATATTATTTTAGAATATATGAAAACAAAGGACTTAATTATTTGTATTTAAATACTAAATGCCTTGTATAATTTAAATAATAGTTAGTCGTGTGTGTGGGGATGTAGTTCTCCATATTTATACAAGTTGATAAAAATATAAATATTACTTCCTCCGTTTTAACGACTAGTACCATTTTTGCATAAAATAATTATTTTAATTTTTAATGCACTTTTGCATAAATATTACTCCTTCTAATTAATATTATATATATTACATTCACGTCATATATTCTACTTGGTATTTATGATAAGGATATTTAAAAAAAATATAATTTATTTTCTTCATTAATGGTTAATCATACTCTTGTTAAATATGTGATTCTTGTCTTGTGTTGAAACTGTTTTTGCATTTGTCTTCGCTTTAGTCTAGTTTTATTTTTAAGTTTGTAATACCTCAAATTTTATAATAAATTATTTTATTAATAAAATATTATTTAAATAATTAATTTGATGTTTATATTATTTTAGAATATATGTTGATCAGTTTTATGATTAATTCTTTTCATATGTATGTTTTCTATGATGTATTAATTTTATACATTTCATTGATTTAGTAATGTTATATTTATTTATTTTGTTATTTTAACTATTCTCATCATGTAATAATCTTTTAATTTAATTATTTAGAAGATATTATTTTAGTGA
>NC_021164.2:45866527-45880889 GCF_000331145.2 Cicer arietinum
GTGAAAGCCTTGGATATTGATGGTTATCACACTTACTTTGGTGGTGGTGGTATATGTAAAATCACCAAAGGGTCCCTAGTGGTTGCAAAGGCGCAAAGTTCCACTTCTCTCTATAGGATGCCTATGAAGTTATGCAAGGAAGAATTGAATGCAATTGAAGATGCATCTTCTCATTTATGGCATATGCGCCTCGGTCACTTGAGTGAGAAAGGACTCAACATACTTGCGAAGAAAAACTTTCTTCCTGTGAAAGGTACGCCTCTAAAAACTTGCACTCATTGTTTTGCTGGAAAACAACATAGAGTTTCTTTTCATAATACTGGTCCTCATAGGAGGCAAAATATTCTTGATTTAGTTCATACTGATGTTTGTATGATGGATAGTAAATCTCTTGGTGGTGTACCATATTTTATTACTTTTATTGACGACCACCCTAGAAAAGTGTGGGCATTTCCATTGAAATCTAAAGACCAGGTATTTGGAGTCTTCAAGCATTTTCATGCAAGTGTTGAAAGAGAAAAGGGAAGGAAATTGAAATGTGTTCAATCAGATAACGGTGGCGAATACAGATGTCCATTTGAAGAGTACTATAGAGAACACAGAATCATGTTTGAGAAAACAGTTCCAAAGACACCTCAGCATAATGGTGTTGCAGAGAGAATGAATTGTACGACTAATGACATAATCAGATGTATGCTCTCTCATGCAAAATTAACGAAATCCTTTTGGGGTGAAGCAATGAAAACTGCAGTGGATTTGATCAATCTTTCTCCTTCTATTCCACTTGATGGTGATGTCCCAAATTGAGTGTGGACAGGGAAAGATATCTCTTACCGTCATTTGAGAGTTTTTGGTTGCATATGTTTTGTTCACGTTCCAAGAGATGAGAGGTCCAAGCTTGATAGTAAATCCAAAAAGTGTATATTCGTCGGTTATGGTGATGAAGAATTTGGTTATAGATTGTGGGATCCGGTTGACAAGAAAATTATCAGAAGCCGAGATGTGGTAGAAAAGCACTCAAGAACAAATGGGTATACAAGATAAAGGCATAAGAGAATTGTTCTCAACTAAGAGACAAAGCAAGGTTGGTTGTGAAAAGTTTTAATCAGAGAAAATGTATTGACTTTGATGAAATTTTTCACCTATGGTGAAGATGTCATATATCTGAGTTGTGCTTGGGTTAACAGCTAGTTTGAACCTAGAAGTTGAACAACTTGATGTGAAAATTGCATTCCTTCATGATGATTTGGAGGAAGAGATCTATATGAAGCAACCAGAGGGTTTCGAAGTCAAAGGTAAAGAGCATCTTGTGTGCAAATTAAAGAAAAGTTTGTATGGGCTCAAGCAAGCACCTCGACAATGGTACAAGAAATTTGATTCTTTCATGGAGAAACATGAGTATAGTAAAACTACTTCTGACCATTGTGTGTTTATCAAGAAATTCTCTGATGGTGATTATATTATTCTCTTATTATATGTGGATGACATGTTGATTGTTGGTCATGACACGAAGAAGATTCAATCTTTAAAGAAAGATTTGAACAAGTCTTTTGCAATGAAAGACTTAGGTCCTGCAAAGCAGATTCTGTGTATGAGAATTACTCGTGACAGGAAGAATAATAAATTGTGGTTGTCTCAACACAATTATATTGATAAGGTGTTAGAGAGGTTTAACATGAGCAATTGCAAACCTGTTAGTACTCCACTTGCTACTCATTTTAAATTGAATTCTGATAAATGTCCTACAAATGAGAAAGACAAAGAAGAGATGAAGAAGGTTCCCTATGCATCTGCAATTGGTAGTTTGATGTATGCTATGGTATGCACAACGCCAGATATTGCTCATGTAGTTGGAGTTGTTAGTCGATTTCTCTCTAATCCTGGTAAAGATCATTGGCAAGCAGTGAAGTGGATTCTCAGATACCTTAGAGGCACTCCCAAAGTGTGTTTATGATATGGAGGTGATGAACTTGTGTTAGATGGCTACACAGATGCAGATATGACAGGTGATCTTGATTCTAGAAAATCTACCTCTGGTTATATGATGACTTTTGCAGGGGGAGCTGTGTCTTGGCAATCAAGACTACAAAAGTGTGTTGCTTTGTCCACTACTGAAGCTGAGTACATTGCAGCAACTGAAGCTTCCAAAGAACTCTTGTGGATGAAAAAATTCCTACATGAGTTAGGCCTCAAGCAAGATAAGTTTGTGTTATTCTGTGACAGTCAGAGTGCGATCCATCTCAGCAAGAATTCGACTTTTCGTGCAAAGTTGAAGCATATTAAAGTGCGGTATCATTGGATACGAGATGCACTGGAAATGAAGTCATTTTTAATTGAGAAGATTCATACTGATGAGAATGGTTCAGATATGATGACAAAGACCTTGCATGTGTCGAAAATGATATGAGGTAGAAAGAAAGCTGGCATGGTTGAGCAGTACCTTCCCACTTGAGTCGTGAGGGGGAGATTTGTTGGGTGGGTTCACTCCCCAAGTGGAACCCACTAGTTTTATTAGTATTAATATTATTATTAGTATTATTATTATTGAAAAAAAAGAAAGAAAAAAAAGGATATTATTGGGCTAGGCCCACTTGAAGGTAATAAAAGGGATTTAGAAATCCCTAAGAATACACAGAAAAACAACGGAAGAAGAATGGTTGCTAGAGAAAAAAAATAAGGGTTTGGTTTCGGTGGTGATAACAAGTGTGTATCAATCTTGCTCCGTTTGATCTACAAAATTAGTATGTTATTCCTACCACTGAGTTTGTTACTTAATATATAATTTGAGTAGTTTTATCTTCTCTGAGAGTTACTTTGGCATACTCACTTTAGTGGAAGGTTGTTATAAGGTTGTTATAGGGTTGTTATTGTTGATTGATATTCCATATTTTTATTAGGAAGACTCTTTGTGTACCCATTAATTATTATAGTGGAAGTTTTACTAGACTCGGTCCCGTGGTTTTTATTCTCTCAATTTGAGGGAAGTTTTCCACGTTAAAAATTGTGTTTGTCTCACATTTAATTTTCTGCCAATTATTTTTCCTCCGTGGAATTGTATTTTCTGTTTGGCCATTTATCTGCACATGTGAGAAAAAAAAAATATTCCGCATTATTGAGATAGTTATCACTAATTATCTCTGGTTTTTCCCAACACTCCCTAACAATTGATTTTTTTTCTTTCTAAATTTGATTTACCGGTGAGATTTGATTTTGTGCATTGATTTAGACTTTTTCTGTTAATTCATGCTCCACGTGTCCGAAGTGTAATTGTCAACTTTCATCATTGAGTGTTCTGTTTCTATCTATATCTAGTGAATTTTTTTGAGGAAATGATTTCTAACATATTTAGCCTGATGCTTGAAGGCTTAGATTTCTCATTACCCATCGGTGAGCTTGCCTAAACACTTAACTTTTCTTCATTGTGTAATATTTTGACATGTCTCATTTCTTTAGAAATTTCCTTATTTTTTCTACAATTGTTTACTTGTAATTTTTGCATGCATTGAGACAATTTTTTTTGGTGCCTTATGAACCTTTTTGCCTACCATAAATTAGTTATTATTATTTGCTAGTAACTTTGAGCATGAATCCTTTTCTTTGTGTTACTTAGCCTCCAAAATTAATTTTATCCTAAATCTTACACGGAGTTAGGTAGGATCTAAATTTTATGACTTGAAAAACTTTTAAGTTTGAGGTTGCTCATAGAATAGCAAAATATTAAGTTTTGGGTGGGGTACAAGTGAATCAAAATTAGAGAATTGTTGGAAAAAACGTGTCATCTTGCTAAGTAGTAATTGGTTGATATTCAAAACATCATTCATGTCAAAAAGTTTGATGGTACATTATTTTACTAAGTAGTAATTAGATAATCTTCAAAACATCATTCATGTGAAAAGATGGAGTACCAAAAGAAAAAAAAAATTTGTCAAATTTAATTTCTACTCTCTTATACTTCACTAGTTGTTAAATTGTCAAAGTAATAATGCACTATGCCATTTTCGAAATTTTATAGCGCTTATATTAAATTTTTATAGCAATTTTAAGTGCTATAAAAACTCTCATTATTATAGAAGGGTCGCCTATAATAGCATTTCAAAGCGTTATAAAAGGGGGCCGTTTGATAGCCCTAAACCAAACAAGCTATAAATGGTTAATTTTGTGCTACGTTTTGCAACAACAAAAATAACGCAATAGAAGGAACATTTTAAGCACTATAAAAGAGTCCATATTATATCACTTTTTGTTGTGCATTCCAGCCAAGCCTTTTCGGACAAGTACAGCTCCACATTGCACCGATTAAACAAATCATATAAGAGAGAATGAAGCAACCAATGTGGGAATTGATTCAAAAATTGGTTAAAAACATCATAGAACTAAACTACAAATTTATCAAATAATATATGTTTCTTTTTCATCTTTCGATTTCCAAATAAATTTTTTCGCACGATTGTTCACATTCCTGTTTAATAGAAGAATAAACAATAATGTCAATAATTTTAAACAAGAAAACGGATATAATATATATATTTTCACACTCAACTCTACCACTATTATAGTAAAAGATATTCTGTCTGTTTACTTATTTAATACTCGCAAATTTAGACATGTATAATGTTCTCTTCAACTTTAGAACAACTTGTAAATCTTTTGTTTGAAATATAAATTACTAAAAAAATAAAAGAAAACAAAAACTCACCAACAACATCCTCGATCATATAGTGAACCAAATCATTCTCAACCTCAGTTAACTTATAATAAAGTAGTTGACAAATTTGTATTACAAAAAGTACTTACTTTGAAATACACAAATGGCATAAAATTGAATTAGAATTGAATAACTTGCAATGCCTGAGATTACAAATAATAATAATAATAATAATAAAAATCATATACAGTTACAAGGATCTTATTTTGATTTTCCTTGACATAAATTATATGTAGATGATTATTTAAAGATAACACTATAAAATATCTATATTTTTGTCCATGTGATATTTATTTGACTTGTCCATGTGATATTTATTTTTGAAAAGAAAACTCATTATGTAAAGTAAGTTGCAAGTATCAGCTTATCATTGAACGTAATGTTTTCTAGAATTTTAGATATGTTTTTTCCATCAACGTCATCATGCGTTAAATGTGGTGAGGATAAGAAGGAGAACTTATTTCTTAATCCTCATGGGCTGATGAATTGGTCATAAAAGTACCTTAAAATAAAAATTCTTAGAATTATTAATAACATAAATATTTTATTGGTCAAATTAAAGAACATTTTCGACTACTTAAAGTTGTTTGAGACATTTGACAGGGGTGGGAATAGGCCAGGTCAGACTAGACTTTGAAAAGTCTGAGTCTGACCTATTATTAATTTTTTTGGCCTGAGTTTGACCTATGATTTATCATAGGTTTTTTTTTTCAGTCTGACCTAAAACCTTATTTAAAAACATATTTCACAATAAAATATTTAAATAATATATTTTATATTTTTTTAAATAGGCTAAACTAAGTTTTTATATATAACCAAATCTAATAAAATTATAACTAGCAAGTATGCAACAACCTTCCAAAAAATTAAATAAACAAAATGAACTCATAATTAACAAATTTAAAATAACAAATACTAATATTAATAAATCATAATAAAAAATAACAATGTTAATAAATAATAAAATATATATATAGCTTGAGCATGATCTATTTAAATTAATAGAATTTAAATATATATAATATTGATGAGTCTAACATTTTTATTAAATAGACCTGACCAAACCATAATTAGATAAGACCATAGGCCCTTCACAAACGGGTCAACCTATTCTCACCCCCAGTGGCCTATATGTTCATAGTAACATAGAGGATTTATAATTTATGTGCTAATATGATCTGAAAATTCATAACCAAAGATCCTCCCTACATCGGTACCGCTTTTGAGATACTTGAAGGTTCCATTCTCTTTTACGCATACATATCAAGAAACTTTACACATTGTGAAACATTTGAACCATCAATTATTGGAGATTCTTGTTCGGTGATGCAATTGACTCCGTACTGCATTGGATATTCTTCTCTATTAAACTACTTAAAGTTTGTTATCAAATAATAAAACTAGTATGTTGCCTCTCTACCACTTCTTCAGACTGTTGTCTCTCTATCACTCTCTCAGGTTGTTGCCTCTCTATCACTCTTTCAATTGCAGTTTTTTCACCTCAGCATCAAGCCTATCATTATCTGATTGTTTGGCGCGTTTTTTACGTTGATATACCTCTCTGTGAAATATCCCAAATCCTAGACCCCTAACACGACCAACATACTATGGATAAAGATTGAGCTAATATATCCTGACATATGTATATATAATTAGTATAATGAACTAGTTAACATACATCATTATTAACTAGAGAATCTGACATGCTAAATATTATTATTTGAATTATCATTTTGTCGCACAGTTTTTTAATATTTTTATTGTCGATTGCTCAAGCTTTATTCACATGAGCTTCCTTCCGTAGACAACCACAGGGTATGGTTGAGAGCTCTAAAGCCATTTCTTGTAACTATACAGTTTAATCAAAGCACATTTTTACCATATTATACAATTAATACATTTTTACACATACTTACCATCTTTTGTTCAAGACGAACATTACCCTATACGCGACATTCTATATGGATATTTAGGATTTGATGCTCTTTTTCGATTTTCATTACCGACATTCTGCATTAAAAGTTCAATAATAATATTAACTGACAAGTTTTACTTATAAGCTTAGCTAAAGACACTCCAATCCTTTCCATCTACAACTTGTGAATGCTTCTCCAGACGTTGCTTAATAATATTACAATTGATATCTTTTAGATGCTCTTTTGCCATACGAGTTTTGAATGCCCTATGTAACTTTCCAGCTTGTACGAGAACATCATAATATTCATCACCAATATCAAAAAACTATATGCAACGCAACAAAAAGCATTATGTTATTATCTCATTCCAAATATTTTTTTTATAAGCTTCCATACTATGGTCTTTCGATCTTCAATTATCACAACTAATTGGAACTATATGCAAACAATGACTCCAATGTAATGAATCGAATCATTTCCATGTGACTCAATTGGTTGACCTCTTTCATTCCATCGAACCTGATAAAATGAAAGAATAATTATGCATGTATAGTAAAGAAACATATCAACATAACAAGGAAATAAATATTCTACATAATTTAAGAACACTTAGTTACCTCAAGCCTTATTCCACTGCTTTTTAGCTTTTTGAAGTTTTTGCATTCGAATTACACGACATTTATCATTTATTTTCCCACTATGAGAAGCACACTCATCGTTAGGAAAAGCCATTCACTTGCACGTAACAAGTGTTAATAACAATGAGAAAAAAATACAAGAATCAATAAAAATGGTGGATTGGTCCAAATCCTCTTATCCTGATCATTGCTCATATACATAATATCATCTATGGTTGGATCCATCTCAAGCGATTGTGATGTCTTAATGAAATAATCATCATCAATATTTATATTTTCACTTTCATGTTTGTAGTAATCATTTATTTTGTTAGTTAGAAGCACAATAGACCCCTTTTCATCGGTAAGATCATTGACATAGAAAACTTGTTGAGCTTGTGATGCTAAAATAAAAGCCTCATCTTTGTAACCCATTAGATTAAGATCCACCTTTGTGAACCCATAATATTGTCAACCCACTTGCGACTAAACACAAACACATGAAAATATGTGTAATCCAACTTCCATATACGTCAAATGACCCCAAAATATGACATTTTGGTAATTAAGGGATTTTTGTCTTTGTCACTTGAGATATACATATATAGATTGAGCTAAGAATGTGACACTTCTATTTTGTATAGTGCTTTGATGGTCATGTTCCTTCGTATAAAATGTATGCTTATTAATTACATAACTAGAATAAGAGAGAACATATACATTTGGACCATTTGCTAGCTATCTCAATCTTTCATAAATTTAATCAGAGTTTTTAGCAAATTCTGAAGGAAAAAAATGTAATATTTTAGCCACGATATAAAACTTCGATTGTGTTCTCTTGTTAACCATGTTTGGGTTGAAACTCAATTTTTCCATGTGCTTTTTAACAAGTGGCTCAACCTCATCGATGTGTTGTAGAACAAACAAGTGTACTTGCTACCATTCTACATTTAAGGTGGTCACTACTTAACTTGTACCAATCCCTTACCCTATTGTTCTTCCAGATTGGCATGATATTAGAAGTTCCATGGATTCAACATTTGACATATATTTGGTATAAAATTCAACAACTTCTTCAACTATATATCGTTCAACAATACAACCCTTTAGTATATTTCAATTCATCACATACCCTTTTAATAGCTTCATGTAACGCTCAATTGGATACATCCACCTCATATAACATGATCCACAATATTGTGTTTCTTTGACAAGGTGATCTATTATGAACCATTACGTCAAAAAGTGAGAGAGGAAAATACATCGCAAGCTCACATAGGCTGACAACAATTTCTTTCTATAATGTCTGCAACTTTTCCAAGGTCAATAACTTTTCTACAAATGGCTTTGAAAAAGATACATAGTTTAGGTATTGCCCATCACACCTTTTTAGATAAAATAGAATGTAGTCCTATTGGCAAAAAATTCTCCATTAAAACATGACAGTCGTAACACTTTTAACCTTTTAACTTTAGTTTTTTCATAGATACATAACTTCTAATGTTTGAAGAGTACCTCTCTGAAACTATAACTTCGTGAACAAACTTACAAAAACTAATTTTCTCTTTTCTTGATGGAATATGAGCTATCAGAGGTAGATATGTACATTTCGCCTTTTTAACTAGTCTCAATTCATTTCTTAATCTCATATTTATTGGGTCTAACCCTACATTAATGTCATCCTTAGACTTTTCCGAAACATTGAGTAATGTACTAGTGACACTATCACAATTTGGTTTTAATACACATCACATCAAGGAAATGTCCTACATACAATGACTTCCAAAATAGAAATTCAAAGAAAATTTACTTTTTTTCCACCTATCTGTGACAAGTTCCCTTACAAAAAGGCCTCCAAAATTTATTGCTTAAAAGCTTTACCTTTTTGTATAATTGATCTTCTGTAAAATAAAAAAAAAACAAAGGAGCTATATCTTCTTCTAATTTATCATTAAATGCTTTTGCCACTTTCAAAAATGGTGTTTGTGATTTAAGAATCTACGATGCCAAAGATATTCATTCTTCTTACAATACTCCAATGGCATCCAATTTGTACCATCTTAACATATGGGGCATGCACACTTTTCATTGATATTATAGCTTGATAGATTAGTGTCAACTGGAAAAGTATTCATTGTTTCAAATAACATATCCCTCAATTTGAAGAGTTCTTTTCTAAACCCATCATTTACCTCTACATCTGTCTCCCAAATAAGCTTTAAGTCTTAAATTAATTGAGCGAAGTATATGTCTATATTATTTCCTGGTTGCTTGGGCCCATATACTAACATAGTCAACATAATGAACTTGCAATTCATGCATAGTCGTGGAGGTAGATTATAAATCAACATAATCACTAGCCAAGTACTATAAGAACTGCTTTGAATACTATGTAGGTTTATTCGACGCTTGAAAATGCAAGACATAGGTTTCTCGGTTCTTTGCCAAAATAAGGGTATTTGTCATCAATATTCGCCAATTGAAGAGAATCTGTAGAATGTCGAAGCATTCCATCAATAATCATTTCATTTGCATGCCACCTTAAGTGTTGTGCATTTACCACATTACAATACATGTGCCTAAATCTTAGTACTATTGGAAAATACCATAGCACTTTGGTTGGTGTTGTTTCTTTCTTCTTATATTTTGGGACACTACATTTAGGACACTTATTTAGTGATGCATACTCATTCGAAATAAAATGCAATCATTAGTACAAGCATATATCCTCTCATAACTCATGCCAATAAAACATAACATTTATTTAGCCTCATAAGTTTGACTAGGGAGCACATATTTTCTCAGACAAAATATCTTTCAATAGAGTTAACAAGTATGTGAAGCTCTTATCAGATCATCTATTGCTTGTTTTTAAGTTATACAATTTTAAGACCTGAGACAATCTTGTAAATTTAGTACATCCATCATACAATGGCTTCGTTGCATCACTTACTAGCCTCTCAAATATTTCATAACAATCACATAGATCTTCTTCAATTACATTGACAATCTCTTCAACTTGATCACACTCATATGTATCTCTTTCGAAATCATTTGATGTATCTTTTACAATTCTCAAATTAGTAAAATTCGTTTTTTTTCGCTATAAATTGTTCAACATGTGTAGCTTTGATCAATTTCAAAACATATTAAATAATCTTCCAAAACATCTGCACAAACATCTTCATTAAAACATTTTAAGCAAGAGTATTTTATTTTACTAATTTCTTTTGCTTGAGTAACAACAAACCTAATAAACTCTTGCACCCCATCTTCAAATTCTTTTGATAATCGAATGACAAATATTTATTTCCCACCCATAGTTCCTTGGGCAGAAAAGTTAGGTACTGAATATAATTACTTTGATTTTAAACAATTCTAAAGGTAAACAATTTAACAAGTAAGAAAGAACTACATTCTATATCATTTCAATTTCCTCAACTATGAATATCAGAATAATAATAATAATAATAATAATAATAATAATAATAATAATAATAATAATAATAATAATAATAATAATAATAATAATAATAATAATAATAATTTATACTTACAATAATAATGAATCTTTATTTATTTTAGAGATATTATTATAATAAATCTTTACTTGAAATTACGTGTTAACGACAAATCAATTGCGATGGCAGGACCGTATGCTTTTTATGTGATGACGATATATTTGAGTATGAGTCTGCGATTAGTGTACAACTTTTTTTTCGATTCACTTAAAGAGGCAAGTTCCTTTATGTTGTTGGCTTGTAGGAGCAACAATAAAAACATGCTTAATTAGCTCCAGATGAAGCCAAAGATGACTAATAACTATCTTCTATAATTTTCTGAGCTGACCTCTATTTGTTCTTTTTTTTTTTTTTTTCATTTTTATCCATCTCCAAGTGAACACAGTGGACAGATAAAAAGGCATTAGGTATAAACAACACTGCATTTTATTTTTTGTATTTTAGAATATATGGATATTTGATCCAATTATTTCAATAAGGAACAAAAATAACCAAGAATAGAGCACACACATCCACAACTACGATGAACGACGGCTTCACCTTCACGCTAAACACAACGACAAAGGAAGCGCTATAAAGGCTTTTTCTGTCCAAATTTTTATAGTGCTTTTCAATTAAGTGCTACAATTAGTGCGCTATTAAATCCTTAAAATGGTGTAGTGAAGATAGAACAAAATATATTCAAGCAAAATATGTAATTATACTCGTTATCTTCAATCATATGGTGATACAAATATATCAAAATTCATTTATGTGATAGCATTAGATACATCATTGTAAAGTCACCGCCAAGTAAAGTGTTTCAACAACTACAACAAAAGATTGAACTTCTTCATTTCAAACATTATTGTCTACACAAGGGGAAGAAATAAAAATATATTATGAATCTTTTCCTTCACCATAGTTTTGTCCCAACAAGTTTTTGTGTTAAGGTTTTTAATGAGGTAGTTCGCACAAAAAGAATGTTGTACTCTTTTTCATTCGCTATGATTTTTTCCAACTAGGTTTTCCCTAATAAGGTTTAAATATGGCATATCCTCATAGAAATTCAAAGGAGAGTTTTATGAATAATATGTGTTAATGAACTTTCATTCTTTGGTCTTTCATATTTTCGTAACTCCCACTCCTTTATCTCCCATTAGTGAATGGATTAATTGGTGAGTTTTAATCTTGTTCTTTCACTTACATATTTATGTCCTATGAATAGAACTTACCATGTTTTATAAACACTCACTTAATAAGAGAATCATACAATTTCGTCTATCTTTATCTTGTTCATTTTTAGTTTATTTCATATATATATATATCAAGTGAGAGGAGTTTTAATATGAGAAACATATAGTATTAAGTATTAACCATACAACCATACTTGAATCTTCATGATTGAAAATGTGTTATATATTTATTTCTCATTAGTCTTGCAAACAAAATTTTAATAATTAGGTTTCTTCAGTGCATGAGTATGGCTGAGTATTATTGAATGGGATTTGAGTCATCTCATCCTTGTTCTCTCACCAACTATATCTTGATTCTCTTAAATCCTAAAGATACACCATTCTTGATCTTGAAGGTGCTGGAAAACACAAGAAAAAAAGATTTCAATTGTGCTTACCATTTCTAAAAACTACTTGTGTTGCTTAATTAAAAGGGTATGTTCTTTATCAAAACATTCAACTTCTGATTATAAAACAGTTTAAGTAAAAAAAAGTTAAATTATAAAAAACATAGATTAAATAACAGAGAAAGGTTTTGAGTATGTTTTTGAGATTAAAATAACATAGATTAAGTACCAGACAGAGGCTTTGAGCATTCTTTTAAGATTAAAAGAACATAGATTAAATAACAAAGAGGGGATTTGAGATTAAAAAGCATAGATTAAATAACATAAAAAAAACATACATATATACAAGTATTATTCAATAAACGGCCTCTTAAGGTTCTAAGTATTCTTTTTCTGTCTCTCCAGGTTGTCACCACTAGAAACATTTCTAGTCTTCTCAACATTCTAGCAATTGTCGTTGAGTTTTACAAATATTCTTATACCTTTTCAAGTACCTTTTGTGGATGAAAGAGTTATTGCCACTATCGGGCTGAGTTATATGAGTTCCGATTCATGTCTAAATTGACACAAAGTTTGTCTTTAGGATTCTAACTCTTATCGAGAGAATATTACATTTCAAATCCAATAAAAATTCATGTGTATTCAAATAATTTTGTTGATTTAAAGCAATTTCTAATAACTTTCTATTGAGAGAAATTTTAAAACATTTTTTTTTTATGTACTTTAGCTTTTTCAGAAAATCTTCTTAGAATATTGCATTTTTTCTTATCATCATTCACACACGATTTTTTTAAAATTTTCTACTTAAATACTAAAAGCACATATCCATTAGAAATAGTATCGTTGGAGATATTGAATAAAAAAATTAAAACTATCCATATTTATCTTCATAATTGATTCAACAAATCTTGATTTAAAAGGACAAGAATAATACACGATGACATTTTCAAAGGATATCATTGCACTTGTTTAATCAAAGGGTAAGTTAATCTTTGATGAGCAAATGATGTTAAGAAATTGACTTCTTCAAAGTTTTGGGCTTAAAGGATTGATTAAATATAGTTGACTTTATCTAGAATTGCCAGATGCATAAGTCAGCTTACATTAGTCAGATCCACCTGAGGCACATTGAGAGTGTCTTGATCAGAGTCATAGTTCTCTTTCTTTGCTCATCACAATATTTGACTTTTCCCAAATTACTCACTTTATTAGAGGCTTCATTTAGATATTTCTTCTTCGGTCTTTGAGTCAGAGAATCAACAAGAGTCTTTAGTTAGAGGCAATCAATTATTGTAGTATTCTTTTCCTTTGTGATCAGGGAGCAATCATAGACTTATATTTCCTTTGTATAATTGCTATATCTTGATTTACTCTATTAGTCAACATAATTACTTATTCATTAGATAATAATATTCATTGTGTTAAAAGCACTTGGATTATCATCTCTAACATATTCGTAATTTATGTTACCTTAAAATAAATAATCATTAATATAAATTTTACTATTATGACTTAATCTACAACTTAACAAATGATAAAGGGATTATTAATCATATCATTTTTGTTATCATCAAAATATCAATAAGTGGATTGTAATTAAAAAACACTTATGCACTAACATATCTATCTATGTATGCTATTATTTGTGTAGATATCTATTCTATTAAATTCTTTATTTAAAAACAACAGTTTTCGCAAATGGTGCATTCTCGTCCTTGAGGTGGAGTACATACGCATAATTTATGCAAACATAACAATTGAAAGAAATTTAAATGTCAATACAATATTTTTTAGACAACTTTTTGCGATATTTTAATAGCCATATAGCTAATCCCATTGGAAAAAGTAATTATATGTTGTTTTTGTTGTAGTTGAGTTGAATCAATAACGTGGTAAATTCAAACAATAAAGTATTTGTTTTCATGATTAAATTGGATCATCTTTTGCTCGCAGGCATAGATATTAATTTTTTAAGTCAGGTTTATGGCATCATAATAGATCATAAAACGTGTATTATATATATATATATATATATATATATA
>NC_021164.2:45881001-45902696 GCF_000331145.2 Cicer arietinum
TATATATATATATATATATATATATATATCAAATCAAATCAATTAAAATATATGATAACATAAATCATATCTATAAATTTTATGTTAATATTAACAAAAAATATTTAGTATAATATTAACATGGCGATCAATATTTTTATAGAGAATAATTTTTAAAATATATATCTCAATAACACACTATCTTTTTCATAAAAAATAACTTATATGCATAAAACGTTTTTACATGTGTACAGTTAAAATACTTCTAATTTGTTAAGTTAGTTTCTAAAATATATCTATAAATATTTATATGACCAAATATGATTGTGTAGATGTGTAAAAATAGTTTCAAATAATTATTTATATAATATAATCCAAATTCAAATTAATGTAAATTTTAATTTCACCCAATAAGTAATAGTTAATGTATCTTTTTTGTTCCTTGGCAAATTACTCGGGATAGATATGAAGTGTGGTGTTGAATTAATCAAAAAAACTAACACTTAAAGAGAGCCAATGATAAAACGGGCAATATATATGACCAATTAGAATTGTAGTGGTCATCTAATTTTATCAAGATTTGTAATAAATGACTCTATTTTAGTATAAAACTTGTTTATTCTCTATATGTTACATAACAAAATTAAAACAAATCAAAATAGTTTCTTTTTTGTTATATTTACCAATGTTGTTCCTTGCTGCTCTTATCCTTGTTCCACAAGGGCATGCTGATTTTGACTTTGTACTTAAATACAACTAAAAAATATCGGTTGGAAAATCTTCAATTTTAGACACTAAATCTCGTGGGATACTCAATCGGCATCGCCAGTCCATCAAGCACAAGCCGCCCACCAAGCGCACGAAGCACACCCAGCCGAGAGAGCCTATTCCAGAACCTATTATTCCACAGTCAATTATCTAGCCCCAGATGTGAAAGCAACCAATTTACAATCTCCCAAATGTCACATCCATTTCTAAATAATTATTACCATATTATTATCTATTACATAATTGGTCCATCTTGTTACCAATGCTTTGTTTTGTATAATGTATGAATAAGTTCAGAGCATCATATATGTGTCACGGTGTCAGGATACATAAATTATCCCCTTTCTCCAAATTTATCAATAAATAGCTTGTGTTCAAAAGATTTATTATTATTATTATTATTATTATTATTATTATTATTATTATTATTATTATTATTATTAATTATTAATTATTTTATTATTATTATTAGATTATGGCATGTTATGTATGATCAAAAACGATATAAACTATATGTAAATACATTCATGAATACCATGCATTATTTGAACATCAGCAAAAACCATAATGGGGACGAGATGGATGAAACAAATGACTTAATTACTTGTATTTAAATACTAAATGTTTTTTATAATTTAAATAATAGTTAGTTGTTTGTGTGCGCCATGTAGTTCTCCATATGTATACAAGTTGACCGATATATAAGTATTACTTCTTCCGATTTACGATTAGAATCACTTTTGCATAAAATAGTTATTTTAATTTGGCTTAATTGCAGTTTTGGTTCATCTATTTTAGCTGAATTTTAAAAATAGTCCCTCTATTTTGTTTCTCGCCAATTTTGGTCCCCAAACAGAATTTTGGTCCAAAACTTGATGAAATTTCATTTTCTTTAAGCCGCACCACACTATTTATGATAATAGATTTCAGGTACAATTGTTGCACCACGAGATCTTAAAACATTGTGTGACTTAAATAAACGTAAAAAAAAAAAAATGAAACTTCATCAAGTTTTGGACCAAACTTCTGTTTGAGAACCAAAGCTGGGGAGAAACAAAATGGAGGGATTACTTTTGCGATTCAGCTAAAAAAGAGGGACCAAAACTGCAATTAAGCCTTTTAATTTTCAATGTCACTTTTGAATAAATACTACTCCTTCTAATTAATATTATATACACCACATTCAAGTCATATATTCTACTTGGCATTTATGATAAGGATATTTTGAAAATAATATTATTTACCTTTTTCATTAATGGTTAATCAGACCCGTGTTCAATATGTGATTCTTGTCTCGTGTTGAAACTATTTTTGCATTGTCTTTGCTTTAGCATTTGGTTTTTGTTTTTAAGTCTGGGATTCATGTTTGGTTTCTAATTCACACTTGGATACTCTATTCACATTTGGCTTTTGATTCGTGTTTGGTTTCTTCAATCTAATTTCAAGTTTAATCTAGTTTTCATTTGGTTTATGCATGTCGTTGTTGGTTTCTTGTTGTTGACTCGTCTATCATTTTTTTTCTTAGAAGAGATGGTGAATTCCACCATAATTAACTCACACATTATAAGAAACATGCAACTTAACAATATCGTCATTTTTCAGTTGAACTAGGGTTTAAGGACGCCGTTGGTCATTGTATTAGATTTACGATAAAAGCTTTTTAAAATATGGAAATCGATCAATTCATGGAAGGTGGTTCCTCCCAAGAAAGAATTTTATGAGTTCTCTTATGCTTCTCATGATGATTTGCAAAATGTTTGAACAACTTAAACATGGAATATAAAACTATGTCTTCTTCTCATCTTCTCATGGATGGAATATTTCAATCCAAATTAGGTATGAAACATAAAGGCATAGTGTTGGATTCATATCTACAATCTACCTCAGTTTTGTATTTGCAATGTTCTTTTTCACAATCACTCCAAGTATTGGAACCCCTTCATCTTTTGACAAAGCTACCAACTCAAAAAACTTTGGTCATTTTGCTCAAGTTTTAGTCGGTTTAGATATGATACAAGAGCTGAGAGATTGCATTCTTATTGAACATGAAGAATATGCATTTTTTTATTTACATTGCTTATGAAAATCTTCTGTTGGTTTTTGAATCTTGTAAAGTTGTAGAAAATTCCATAGACAAATTTCAGAAATATAATGGTCATGGAAAACCTCACCCTATTGAAGATGCATAATTTTTTTTATAGAAGTTGGTACATAATTATGTCCCTAAAAACATAGCTACTCTGCACAAGGTAGAAACTTTTGGTACATACAAAGAGATTATGGATAATAGTACTCATCCTGTTGTTAACTCTTCTTTTGTTGAACATATTCCCAATGTTGAACTAGGAAGCACCACTTTTACTAAAGAATTTTCTCTCCCTGGTCAAGAAAGAATTGATAAGAATCGTGATAAAGCTTCCTATGAATCTCTTGATTTTGGATAATTAGAAACCCTTCCAGAGACACTTCAAGAATTCGAGGTAAAGACAACACGTGGTTCTAAAAATTTAATTCATGAGGTCTTTGGTTGTAGCTTATCTAATTTAACCAACACATATCATCTATGAGATGATTATCAATATCCAAAATATGCATTTTTGATTCTTTGAGTGATGCAATATTAGAGGAGAACAATGTTCAAGACCATAAGTCTCTTTTAATTTAGAAGTCAAATCAAATGTTATTGTTACTAATGAAAATTTACAATCCAAAATTGCTCATGGCTAGAAAACATGGCTGTTGTTTTTTTAAAAAAAAAATAGAGATGATTGTAAAATATATAGTAAACGAGATAAAGATGATGGAGACAAGGTGTAACACGCCAATTTTTTTTATTAATATATAAATTTGAACTTATGTGCATATATTGGTAATTGTGGTGGGAGTTTTGAGTGTACTTGTTTTAGTTATTAGTAGATTGTAAAGAAATATTCAACTAGTCTAATAGTTTTATCTTGCAAAATTTGTTAAAATTGTGTTGTTGATATTTAAAATGGGTTTATTTGGGTTTATGGGTTTTACTTGTACAGACTCCTTTAATTTTGACTTAAATTTCCTATTACTTTTCAATTTCTATTTCTATAGGTTTTATCCATTCACTATAACTTCTCCACCTTCCTCTTTCAAATTCACTTTCTCCTCATTACAAGTGTGCATCTTCCTACATCCAGAAATGCACTATTATTTTAATCATGTTTAGCCATCACGTTATAATCATGTTTAACCATCACGTTGGAATAGTTTAACCCTCAAGTTTGTTCCTTTTAAGTGTTATGTGACTAGTTTAAGAACAAACTTGGAGATTGAGCGAGATGCGGTGACTTAAAGTCACAAAATATCTAAATATTTTTTTAGAATATAAATATTTTAATTATGAAATATTGAAAATAACTAGAAGTAAGTGATATTATGTGATTATGATTGTGTCAGAAAGGATAATTGTGAGATTTTGGGATTAAATTTATGTGATTAATTTTTGTGGTTATAAATTTTTGGAGAATAATTTGGAATTAAGCTTGTAGATTAATTAAGGGAAGGAGAAAAACAAAAGCATTTCCCCTCCCTATAAACGTAATTAATGGCCACGATCATCGTCATCATCTTACTACCACTTTCTTTTATTTTCTAATACATCCAACTACAAAGATGTTTCTCTACTTGAGAGGATTGCAACGAGTTAAGCTTTCTTACTTTAGGTAGCCATTTCTCATTTATTTTCTCTCAAACCCGTAAGCATGACTATATAGAGGGAAATGGCGTTTTTATTATTATTATTATTATTATTATTATGTTTTGAGCTTTAATCTTGTTTGTTTATCACTACTATGGTTTTTGTTAGTGTCTAGGAAGATAATGAAACACTTTCAACTCGTTTTCTTTCAAAAATAAAAAATTCTAAGTAAGGGAGTCAAATGAAAGTATGTTGTTTTTTGGCTTTGGTATTTTGTTAATATTGAAATAAGAGGAGTTAGTAACTTGAATAACAAAAAATTAAATCAAACTCCTAAAATTTTTACTGAGACTAAATGTGATGTGTCATAATGTGAAAAATTGATTTTTGTATGTGTTTGAGTAGTATAATGAGTTGTTTTCAAATAAATGAGTTTGACCTGACAATATAAATTTTATTTAAGTGGCTTGAGTTTGTAAACTTAAGAACACTTTTGCAAGTGTGCTTGGTTAAGGTTCTTTTTAATTGAAATGACAACTAGATGTTAATGTGTTTGGGGAGCAAAGTGATATATTTTTTTTAAAAAATAATCAAAATTGTGAAATGAGGATTTTAAACAAAGTAACTGATTTACAAACCAAATTGATTAGTTTTCTTTAAATTGTGAATTGGAAATTTGAGTTTCCTTGAATAACGTAACCTTCAAGGCAATTGTATAATTTTGTATGTTTATCTAGCTAGTTCCTTGAGTCTTGAAAATGAATCGAAATTTTTGACACCGAGTTAGCGGTGGGGAGAACTATGAAAATTTTATGTTTGTTGTGTTGAAATGTTTGAGGAAAAGATATAGAAATAAAAAGGTCATGGCAAAATTTTTGGAATAAGTTTTGAAATAAAGTGGTAAAGGAATTGTTGTGATTTGTTTTAATTCAAAAGTATTTGAGCGGTAGAAATTTTATGAACTTTAAACAAGTTTGGACAATGTCTATATGTGATTTTTAATGATCACTACGCCAAAAATGACATTTTATAGCGCGTCTTTTATAGCGCTTATTAAATACAAGCGCTGTTGTATGATATTTTAAAAATAACGGAGGATACAACAGCGCTTTTTTGACAAGCGCTGTAAAAAAAGCCCTGTAAAAGACTTTGATTTCACATAATTAAAGGACCTATTAGAGCGCTTTTTGGAAAAGCGCTGTAAAAAGGTTTTTAAAAAAAAATAAGGAGGTCTTTTACAGCGCTTTTGGACAAGCGCTTTAAGAAGTCTGTAAAAAAGCGCTGTAATAGACTTTCAAAAAATAAAATAAGGAGGCCTTTTACAGCGCTCTTTAAAAAAGCGTTGTAATAGGCTTTTAAAAGTAAAATAAGGAGGTCTTTTACAGCGCTCTTTAAAAAAAGCGTTGTAATAGGCTTTTAAAAAATAAAATAAGAAGGTATTTTACAGCGCTTTTTAAAAAAAGCGCTGTAATAGGCTTTTAAAAAGTAAAATAAGGAGGTCTTTTACAGCGCTCTTTAAAAAAAACGCTGTAATAGGCTTTTAAAAAATAAAATAAGAAGGTCTTTTACAGCGCTTTTTAAAAAAAACCCTGTAATAGGCTTTTAAAAAATAAAATAAGAAGGTCTTTTACAGCGCTTTTTAAAAAAAGCGCTGTAATAGGCTTTTAAAAAATAAAATAAGAAGGTCTTTTACAGCGCTTTTTAAAAAAAGCGCTGTAATAGGCTTTTAAAAAATAAAATAAGAAGGTCTTTTACAGCGCTTTTTAAAAAAAGCGCTGTAATAGGCTTTTAAAAAATAAAATAAGAAGGTCTTTTACAGCGCTTTTTAAAAAAAGCGCTGTAATAGGCTTTTAAAAAATAAAATAAGAAGGTCTTTTACAGCGCTTTTTAAAAAAAGCGCTGTAATAGGCTTTTAAAAAATAAAATAAGAAGGTCTTTTACAGCGCTTTTTAAATCGCTGTTTCTTCTTAAACGAAACCGTAACCTTATGAACTCTACGTATTTCTTCGCACTCTTCAGGTATTGTATTCATTTATTCATTTATTTCTTATATATATATATATAATGTGTCTGTTAATGCTAATAATCACATTTATTTGATAGTGTTTTACAAGTTTTCCGAGCTCAAATGGGTGCTACAGTGTCGAAGCAAAAATCAAATAAATCACATGGATTCTAATAAAGGTTTGAAATGTATGGCTTTAAAATTTCATTAACAATCAATCCACAAATATTTATTGACTTATATGTTTTATTTTATAGTGCTCTCGTCAAACTAACAACATAGACTGCGGATACTGTATATTACGATTTATGAAGGAGATTGTTGTTATAATCCCAGAAAGAGATCTAATTGAAATAAAGGAATGCATATTACAACGCTTTTTTTAAAAAGCGCCGTAAAACTAATACAACAAGCAGCGCGTTTTTAGAAGAGATTTACAGCGCTTTTTTATTTTAAAGAGCGTTTTTGTATCTTTTTACAGCGCTGTATACTACAACGCTTAATTTTTTGAAAAAGCGCTGTAAATGGCTTAAAAAAAGCGCTGTAAAATACTATTTTCCGCGTAGTGGATGATATAATTAAACTTTGGAGTCGTTAAAAGTTTGAAATCATATGAGTTGTTGTTCTTGATTAATTAAGGTGGTTTAAACTAAATTTGGATTTTGAATTTTTTTGAAAGACTTTGATGAGTAAAATGGGTTTTAGCTGAGTTGTGCATATATAGATATAGAGTTTAAAATTTTGGATTTAAATTGATTTTGTGATTAAAATGTAAAAGTTCTATCTTTGGGATTTTGGTGAAAACAAGATTTCTATATCTATTATAATATATCTATTTTATATATTAGGCTAAATACCACTTGTGATCCCTTAACTTAATTTCAGTTAACGTTTTAGTCCTTTATCTTTGTTTCTTCCCGATTTGGTCATTTATTTTCATTTTAAGTGACAATTTGATCTTTTATGTTTTAAAACGTCAACAATGTTATCCTTTTTTTTTACAAAAATTCATCAAAATTTTCAAACAAAATCTATAAAATTAATTATATTTTGTAATATAAAACAAATTTAATCAAATTCGTAACTCAAATCTTCAAATAAACTCATATTTGCCACTATTTATTTGACGTTGTTGGAGATGAAAATATGAGTATATTTAAAGATTTAAGTTATGAATTTGGTGAAATTACATTATATTGAGGATGATAATTAGTTTTATGAGTTTTGTTTGAAATGTTTTATGACTTTTTTGAAACATAAAATATCATTATATTATATTGAGGATGATAATTAGTTTTATAAGGATAATATTGTTGACATTTTAAAACATAAAATATCAAATTGTCACTTAAAATTAAAATAAAGGACTAAATCGGGAAGAAAAAAAAAAGATAAAGAACTAAAACGTTAACTGAAATTAAGTTAAGGGACCACGGGTGGTATTTAGTCTATATATTAATATAGACTCCTACATCAATTGTGTTACCTCATTCAAATATCGCCACATAAAAAAAAAAATCTTATGTGGCACATTTAACTAGCACTCTTCCTCTTTCTTTTTATCATACTTGCAATTTGTTTTTACCACGAGTTTTATTACATTTTTTTCATATAATATTTTGTAGAACTATTCGTATGTCATAAGTTACAAATTACAATACAATAAATATCATTTATGTGTTATTCGACATTCATTGCTCCTCCATCAATACAATAAAATAGACTCTAACATCAATTGTACCACATATAATAAGCGCTCTTCCTCTTTCTTATTATCCTACTTGCAATTTGTTTTTAGCACAAATTTTATTACATTTTTTCATATAATATTTTGTAGAACTATTAATATGTCATAAGTTACAAATTACAATACAATAAGTATCAGTTATCAATTATTCGACATTTATTGCTTCTCCATTATTATTGATAAAGATTTGTCCTCCATTATTATTGATAAAGTTTCTTTTCTTCCTATGATTTTAATTCTCAATTAATATGTTGAGTCATTTTAAAAAAAAAATGCATATCTAACGAACACTCTTCCTCTTTCTTATTATCATACTTGCAATTTATTTTTAGCACAAATTTTATTATATTTTTTTGATATAATATTTTGTAGAACTATTCATATGACATAAGTTACAAATTACAATACAATAAATATCAGTTATCAGTTATTTGACACTCATTGCTCCTCCATCATTATTGATAATGGTTCTTCCTCCATCATTATTGTTAACAGTTCTTCTCTTCCTATCATTGTTTTTTCTTCATATATTGGGTCATTTTAAAGGTTTCTCAACAACATATAGTGTAAATTATTTTATATCTCGAAATAGGAAGACAATAGCATGCATGATCATTTACATGTTTTCAAACTTTTTATTTCTTTTTCTTTTAGATAAATAAAAAGTGTGAGGATTCTTACATTTTTTAGTTTACATCTTGCTTTCTCAACAAATAAATACATGACAAGAATTAGTGTAAGTTATTTTATATCTTGAAATAGGAAGACAATGACACATCTAATAAACACTCTTCCTATTTCTTATTATCATACTTGCAATTTGTTTTTAGCACAAATTTCGTTACATTTTTTTATATGATATTTAGTAGAACTATTCATATGCCATAAGTTATGTAAGACCCATAATTTTAAAGTACCATTTATGTATTTTTGGTGTATTTTGGATTTTGGCTCGGAGGCTTTTAAGCCAAGGTTAATAATATTTTGGAGTTTTATAATCGAAAAGATATTTCGATGCCAATTAGAATTTCTCGTCAATAAATAAATTGAATTTAACTGCGGAAAATCCTTTACGGAGAATTTAAGGCGTTTCGGGTGAAACGGTAATTTAATAAATATCTAGATTTTGAGATATTTGTTAAGTTATATTTATTATATTTTTATATGTTTGTTTGGAGGGAAAAAGAAAGGAAAACTAGAAGGAAGGAAAAGGAAAAGAAAATAGTATATAAAAGGGAAGGAAGGAAAAAGGAAGAAAGGAAAAAGAAAGGAAAGAAAAAGAAAGGAAGGAAAATTGAAAATTCCATCTCCTTCCTCCTCTGAACCGTGTTCCGCGGCCAAATTTTCCTCCTCCTCCCATTTTCAGTTTCGTCGCTTTCTTTTCTTCAAAACTAGTAACCCAAGGTTGGGTGAGAGTTAGATTAAGGTTTTCGCAACTCCACTTTTCCTCTTTGATTCGAAAACGAAGAAAAACGGTTTTTGAGATCCAAACACAAACCAATCCGTTTCTTCAAGATCCAAGCTTCATTTCAAGAAGTGATAGAAGGGAAGGTTGCTCACCTCCGTGCTACGGTGCTAGTGCACTAATTTGGAAGCGGCGTTGCGAGCGAAGATTTTACCGGAATTACTCGCGGTACCGGAAACGAACGATAAAGCTAACGTTGAGGTAAGGGCTCCTTCCAAACTTCTAGCTTGCATTAGGGACTTATCTGTAGTTGTGTGGGAAGGAATTTGTTAGGGTTAAATGTATCGATTTGGGGAAAAACGAAACTAGTGCGTTATGGGTAAAAACCTTAGAGTTAGGTTTTGTTTATAGTGATGAATGTTTCGTGGTAAATGAAATTTGATGTATCTGGGTGTTATGTTGCGTGATTTGTGTTCGTTGTATTTGGTGTGTTCGTACTTGATGTTTGTTAATTGGTGTGGTTGTTGTGAATTATGGTTTGAATGTGAAAGTATGTTTGAATTTGTTTCTGTGGAATTTGAAAACCATTAGAGTTAAACGAGTATTAAAAATGGGGAATCTTTTAATACCTCGGTTTACTTAATGTGTATTTGAGGAAAATGTTTAAGTTAACTGGGCGTTGAGAATGGGGAATCTCTTAATGTCTCGGTTACTTAACTATCGTTTTTGAAAATCGTTTCGGTAAATGAGTATTAAGAATGGGGAATCTCTTAATATGACTGTTTGCTTAACGTTTTGTTTTGAAAATCATTAAGTTAAATCGGTATTAAGAACGGGGAATCTCTTAATGACTTATTTAATTAATGTTGTTTGAAAGTCGTTTAAGTTAAATGGGTATTAAAAATGGGGAATCTTTTAATATCTGCATTTGCTTAACGATTGTTGTGAATGGAGTCTGTGTATGCTCATGCATTTCATTTGGTAAATTGTGTCGACCCGTGATAGGTGACACCTTGGTAAACTGTACGGACCCGTGATAGGTTGTACGTTTGCGATTTACATTTTAGTAAATCGTGTTGACCCGTGATAGGTGACACCATGGTAACTGTACTGACCCGTGATAGGTGGTACATTTACGATTTACATTTTTGGTGAATTGTGCTGACCCGTGATAGGTGGCACCTAGGTAAACAGTACTGGTCTGTGATAGGCGGTACGTTTACGATTCCCGCTTTTTCTTTTAGTAAATCGTGTTGACCCGTGATAGGTGACACCATGGTAACTGTACTGACCCGTGATAGGTGGTACATTTACGATTTACATTTTTGGTGAATTGTGCTGACCCGTGATAGGTGGCACCTAGGTAAACAGTACTGGTCTGTGATAGGCGGTACGTTTACGATTCCCGCTTTTTCTTTTAGTAAATCGTGTTGACCCGTGATAGGTGACACCTCGGTAAACTGTACTGACCCGTGATAGGTGGTACGTTTACGAGTTACTATTTAGAAAATCGAGTTGACCCGTGATAGGTGACACCATGGTAACTGTACTGACCCGTGATAGGTGGTACGTTTATGATTTACGCATTTTAGTAAATCGTGCTGACCCGTGATAGGTGGCACCTCGGTAATTGGTACTTTGGCCTGCGATAGGCGGTACAATTATGATTTACGGCCCTTCGAGGAGGGTTTTGGTTTGGAATTCCGAGTCCATGCATTTTGGCATATACGCATTGCATTAGGGTGCCTGGCACGCGAGTCATGTTTGATTTGAGTTTATGATTGAGTGATTCGAATTTTGATTTATCGTGATAACTGAGATGAAGGTGTTAAGTGCTATGTGTTGTGTATTGTGTGTGAGTATGATGGTTATCGAACCTTCGTGTGTCGTAGTAATCGCGTAGGAATTGCTAAGTGTTAAGTTGTGAACTTGATTAGGAATGACTTAGTTAATTCATGAATTTTTGGAAAAATGATCAGGGAAATCGATTTCCCAATCGATTGGATGGAAGTCAGGGGCTTGGCCAAATGAACAAAATCGATTAGCCAATCGATTTTGTAATCAGTTTTCGAAAAATCCCTTACGAAATCGATTGCCCAATCGATTGGCCCTTAAGTCAGGGGCTCAGCTATCCTGTCAATCGATTGCCCAATCGATTGAATCAAGCCAGAGTTCAAAATTTCACTAAAAACCTTCAGGAAATCGATTTGGAAATCGATTGGTATTAAGTCAGGGGCTCCGTTATCCTGTCAATCGATTGCCAAATCGATTGATTCAGCCCAGGATTCTATTTTCATTAAAAATCTTCACCCCAATCGATTGCCCAATCGATTGGCTCAGTGAAAATCCTCAGTTTTAGTTGTATGATTAATTGCTCATGAATCTATCCATGTCTCGTTTTATTATGTGTTAATTAGGAGATCGAGAACTGCATTTTACCTTCATTTTAATTGGCAATGTATTGTATGAACTTTTCGCATATTGAAAATCCTGTTAAGGTGCATGCTTAGTTGAAAAGTTGTTTTGAGCATTTAAAAACTTAATTGCTATGTGTTAACTGTTATTTTCTGGTTGGTGACCCTTTACAATTATTGTGAAAATCTGGGCTTTGCCCTCAGATGAGAGTCAGGACAGTCCTACCGGTTCGTACCCTACAGACGGGAGTGGAGATGGGAACGCTTGACTGCAGTTACGTTAGGAGGATCTCACGGGGCGCGTGGAGATTACTCAGGGTGTATAGCTTTTTGGTAGGATGATGTATAGGGACTAGGGGTCCTTCTTTTTGGTTTGGAGTATTTTTAGTTTGGAAAACTGTACTCATACAAATATTATCAGTTTGACATCATTTTTGAATGGGTTCCATGTACCATTTGATGTTGTGTAAATGTTTTGGATTTATAATTGGAGAAACTTTTCGGCTGCTTGTAAATTATAATGACTCAATTATTTATCCAAAGACATTTCTTTATTTATTCCTCTGTTTTAGTTTAATTACTTTTGAAAAAAAAAAAATATACCCTCGCTTTGAAAAATGGGGTGTTACAAGTTACACATTACAATACAATAAATATCAGTTATTAGTTATTCGGCATTCATTTCTCCTCCATCAATACAATAAAATAGACTCCTACATCAATTATGCCACCTCATTCAAATATTGCCATATCAAAAAAATCTGATGTGGTAACGCATCGAAAAAGCACTCTTCGTTTTTCTTATTATCATACTTGCAATTTGTTTTTAGCATGGATTTTATTATATTTTTTTGATATAATATTTTTTAGAACTATTCATATGCCATAAGTTACAAATTACACAATACAATAAATATGAGTGATCAGTTATTCGACATTCACTGCTCCTCCATCATTATTGATAACGGTTCTTCCTCGGTCATTATTGATAACGATTCTTCCTCTATCATTATTGATAACGGTTCTTCTTTTATCATTATTGATTTCTTCCTTTGATTTTAATTCTCAATTAATATATTGGATAATTTTATAAAAAAAATGCACATCTAACAATCACTCTTCCTCTTTCTTATTATCATATTTGCAATTTAATTTTAGCATAAATTTTATTATATTTTTTCATATAATATTTTGTAGAACTATTCATATTACATAAGTTACAAATTACACTACAATAAATATCAGTTATTAGTTATTCGACATTCATTGCTCCTCCATCATTACTGATAATTGTTCTTCTTCCATCACTATTGATATCAGTTCTTCTCTTCCTATGATTTTAACTCTCGATTAATATATTGAGTTATTTTAAAGGTTTCTTTATTTTATATCTCAAAATAGGAAGGCAATAGCATGTATTGTCTTTAAGTGTGAGAATTCTTACATTTTTTAGTTTACATCTTGGTTTCTCAATAAATAACTATAATTAGTGTCAGTTATTTTACATCTTGAAATAGGAAGACAATGACATATATGATCATTAGGGATGGGAATAGGCTCGGCCGTCCGACAGGGGCCTATGGCCTGGCCTACTTATGGCCTGGCCTGGCCTGACCTATTTAATAAAAAGACCAGGCTCAGGCTATTTTTAAAGCCTATTTATTTAAATAGGTCAGGCTCAGGCTTATAAAGAAGCCTATTAGGCCTGACAGGCCGGCCTATATATATTTAATTATTTATTAATGTTATTTTTTATTATTATATTAATAATATTATTTCCTATTTTAAATTTTATCAATTAGACAATCACTCAGTAGTCATTCCATATTCGATAGTCATTCCATATTTGGTAGTCGTTCTATATTTGGTAGTCATTCAATTAGTCAATAACTCAGTAGTCCTTCCATATTTGTTTGAGAGGTAATAATTGGTACATTTATTTCAAAAAAAAAATCTATTCTTTGAAACCAAGAATTATGTTTTAGGGTTTAAAGGATGTTTATTTCAGATTTTTTTAAAATTATTTTGTTAGAAAAATTATTTTTTGTTTAATATATATAGATATGTACATTGATATTGGTATGTGGAGAGCATTTAAATATTTTAATATGAATAAGGCTTTTAAATAGGCTTCCAGGCCAGACCAGACTTTTAAAAAGGCCAGGCTCAGGCCTTGCAAAGCCTGGCCTGGCCTGGCCTATTCCCACCCCTAATGATCATTTACATGCTTTCAAACTTTTTTCTTTTAGATAAACATAAAGTGTGAGATTTTTTACATTTTTTAGTTTACATCTTTGAGCTGTAATTCTATTTATATACTTTGATAGAAAAATTTGTATGTCCTCTGAAATATTGATATTATTATGTATAGTTATATACTAAAATATATTTTTAGAGATTGTATAACTTCATGTCATCTTCTTTCTCCATTAACTTTTATTCTTTTTCTGTTTCCCTATTTTTTTTTATCTATGTTTTTCAGCATAATATTTTTATTTTTTGATACAAATTATTTTCTTTTCTTTAACTAGTATATATTATTTTGGATACGTCGAATACTTTCAAATTCTTAAACTTCAAAATAATTTATATATATATATATATATGACTTCATAAAAAAAAAATTTAAATTGATACCCGCACAAAGCACGGGTCATATTCTAGTTAAAATAGAGTCTCAAAATTTTGAGTTCGGGAGTCGATTATGCGTAGGGAAGATATTATCATCCTAAGACATCCGTTAAAATACGGTTGCCTATAATTAATTGTGCAAAATTATATCAACTTAAATATATTTATTTATCTTTATTTATAAATTATTATGATTTTTTGAGATAAAAACGTGTTAAAAAAAGTTTTTATTATTGTGCTTGACAAGAGTGTGATCTTGCTCCTACGTATCTCCCGGTGCGATGGAGAAATCAAAGCTATGTAGTTCTTGGTTATAAAATGTGGATGCGTAGGTTGCTTTTAAATAAATTGTATTTTTGTTATTTAAAAAAAATAATTTTGACAAACATAAAAAAAACTTGCTTGATTGGAATAATTATTTTAAAATATGAGTTTTAAGACGATCGAGTTGTACAACTCGTGTCTCAAAACTCAAGGAGTAAAAAAAAAAGACGTCAAATCTAATTTAATACTCTTAAGAATGTTTTATTATTTTTTTATTTTTAATATTAAATTTCAAAGCTAATAAAAAAAAACAACTTATATTAATGTCTCAAATATGTCACATTTAATTAATTTTTATATAAAAAAACAAAAAATAAAAATAGAAATGAAAAAATAATTATTTTTATATTAAATTCAAATATAGATATTTTATTAAAATATAAGGAAAATATCATGATGAAAAAAAAATATTGGGCCTACAAAGGAAAAAAAAAGAAATGCAAATGGACGATATAAAATACCCATGTCCCAAAACCCTGATATGTAAAAACAGCTCTGGCTTGAAGAAAACAAACCCAGACATAATCAAGAAGGATGAGCGGCACATCTAGAAGGAGGAAAACAATGGGCGGCCCAAACAAGGTTTGAGTCCTATCCTTTCTAACCTTCTAATACTTCTCCATCAAATTTATAACAATAATAACTTTCATTGTTAGGAAATATAAATGAAAAAAAACGAAAATACCTTAATCCTTCCTCTAATTGCTCCTCTGTTTGTTTGATCTGTTTTAGTATTTAAATTCGAACTCTCCTAACAAAAAAGAAACTTTCCTCTCTATTTCAAAATTTGGAACCTGTGTTAGTGTTTTCCTTTCTTTTTTTCTTCTAGTTTCAAAATTTCAAACTCTATTTAGAGACTAAAAGTAAATTAAAGTGGTGAAACCTTCTATTTATTAGATAAATTTTCTGCTCAATAGATAAAATCAGGTTCTGGATTTTATATGGGTTTGTTGCAAAATTCATATTTTGAGTGTAGAAGTTATAAAGAAAGGTTATACAAGTAATACCTTTATTAGTATGTCTGATATAAAATGAACTGAACTAATATGTTTGTACTGCTGTGAATGCAGATAGTATAAAGCAAAGTTTGTAACAAGATGTTGGAAATGCAAATAATATAAAGGAGGGTTTGTAATAGCTTTTTCACAAAGTCAAGCTAAAAAGATGTACAATGAAAGAGTGAAAATCAAGAAGATGAAGACTTGTGACATTTGTGTTGAGTGTTGGCAGGACAATGTATTGGCATATGGATTGGTGTCTTGACGGTGTATTGATGTGTGGCATGCCAAATAAGAAATACTAAATTATTTTGGTGTAATTCGAATTCCTTATTATTTGGCTTTTCATTATTTTATTTGTTGTGTAAAATAATGATTATTTTATATTTTTGATAATAATTGTAAAATATTTATTAAATATATTATTATTATTATTATTACTAAAATAATTTTTAATTATTCGGACAAAATTGAGGTAGTACACCACCTTACAAAATTTCTGATGTCTCACATTACAAATCTCACTACTTCTTTCATGTTTTGGTTCCATTATATTTTTCATGTTTTGGTTCCATTAAAGCAAAACAAACTCTTTCACTTGTCTATTCGGATACAATTATTTCATACATTTAATAACTTTAACTATAATCAATATACTCAAAAGACTCTAATCACTTATCAAACTTTTTATTTTAATAACTCATACAAAAAAGAACAATCAACTCATTATCTTCAATGCATTGCTTATCACACTTTAAGATCCATCCGTTGATTTTCAACCGCCATCTTATATTTGGTTCACATCACTTACCAATGAATAAATACGTTATAAAATGCAACAAATCTATATCCATTTCAATGTATGACACATTCTAAGTCAATAAATATTTCAATAACATTGTTCCTCTCTTGTCATTATTGTTGAAGATCATATATAGAAGAGGAGCATTTTTCCTAAGCTATTAAATGCGTCTTTAGTAGTATTTTTTTACTTTTTATAATTAAAAAATCAAATATCATAATCAAAACAAATAAGATGAAGGATACTAAAAATATTTGTTTGAAAATGAATAACTTTTAACCATTTCACTACTTGAAATTTCCCATGTCTTAAACATCAATAAGTCTTATTGCCTATAATTTTTGGCAACCTACTTTTGATATTTCTTGATCATGAAAAATTATTTGAAAATTTTATTTCAAATTCTAATTATTTAGATGAAACAATAGTTAAAGTAATTGAAATTGTTTCATATCTAAAACACTAGATATATAATTGGTTTGCAGTTATAGTATTTACTTGAAGTTTAAATACAAATTTCATACCAACTATTATTTTGTATCAAATTTTCGTTTGCCTTGAGAGTTTTGTGTAAATAACAATTTTTTTATCTAAATATTATTATTATATTATTATTATTATTATTATTATTATTATTATTATTATTATTGTTATTATTATTATTATTATTATTATTATTATTATTATTATTTAAGACTTTTGAGTCTCAACAAATTTCTATGTTGCTTTGTACTGTTTCTTCCACATATATCTATCAGCTATATTTGCATAGGCGGAGAGTTGTTGCAATATTTTGAATACTATTATAAACAATGTCTTTAACAAACTACTACTTATTGAATGAATGGTACAATAAATACTAGGACAAACATTATCATTTAATACATGTTTGGATTGAATGGTACAATAAATTTCTCTATCTTTACACACTTATATTTAATAATTTTTTGAGTCAGATGATAAGTTGTTCTTTTAAGAAGCAATTTTTGTGTAGACACAAGAATTGAGACATATTATTTGATCACACACAAAATTATATTTCTTTTAATTATTTTAAAACTATATATTATTTAATTAATATTTTTCCACTTGTTTCTTTTATGTGTGTGTCTAAATTCTCGTATCCACACAACAATTATCCTCCACTAAGTTATTATGAACTCTTTAGAGTATATAAAGAAAATCTTGAGAGACATGTGAAGTTGTTCAATTTTTACTGGTAAGTTGACCAATTCACTTTTGGGTTGGTGTATACAGAGTTATACTGTATTGGCAATTACTTTGAGTAAGACGATATTAACTATTTCTTGACTAAAACTTATGGAGTGTGATCTTTGTCTTATGAAGTCTTTAGTGTACACTCAGATTTAACTACTAATCAAGGTTATACACCTCTTTGTGAATCTTTATGAATATGTATTCACATTTTTCATTAAAATGAACTATCCTATTTAACTATACATCTGATTAGTCTAATGTTAACAAATCTTTTACATAAAATAATTTCCATTATTAGTTTTTAAAATTGAAAATGTCAAAAAGTACATAAATTTAAAAAAATATAATGTTTCTAAACTAATATAAATCATATAAAAAGAAGAACATATTATAGTTAAATATTAAAAACTGATTTGAAGTCAAATAATTGGTCTTTTGTCTAGTTTGTTAATTTGACATAATCAAATAAGTTAGATTTTTAAAATAGTGAATCAATAATTGTATAGTAAAAAAGAGGTGATTTGAATTCTTTAATCGTTTTTCTCTTATTAAATTTCCAAGATCATTTTTACAGTTGTTCAAAATTATCAACCACTTAATAAACCTTTTACTTACCTAAGTTTTATTTACTTTAATGCGTAATTAAATCAACAACAATCTATTTGGAGATAATTTTAATGATGATTATTATTACTTTAATGATTTAGTACAGTTTCCAAGAGTTAGTCAAGTTTTTGGCACTATTGTGAGGATTGTTGATTAGTTTATTTACAAGGAAAATTAGTAATATTTAGTTATTTAGATTTTTTTATTAATTTATTTTTTTGTTAAATAAAATATTTTAAATTTTGTTGCATTCATTATATCTTTTGAATTTTGCTTTGACATTAACAAGTTTCTATGAGTTTTCTCTAAATGAATGATATTGAAAGTATAGTTCTATATTAAGTAATGATTGTACCCCACAAGATAATGTCGTTGGATAGAAATATTTATCTCAAAGCATATTGATAAAACATTTGCCACTAAATGTGATTTTTGTTGACTAGAACATAAAAATAGCGACCGTGAACTTTATGCATCTTGTTATTTTTGTGTGGAGGATCATCAAAATTGTTGGGGAGTCGAGGGAAGCATGGTAGTAGCAATGGGATAAATGTTCAAGATCTCTAAGAGATTTTGACAACACATCTCCCTTAAAAACCTTAAGGCAATGAGTATATGGGTTATCTCTCTTATATATTCAACATTTTCTCCATTCCTAATCGATGTCGGACTAACCACTCACACTTGAGTTCCATCAATGTCCCCCTCAAGTATAATTCAACCACAACACTAGACTTGATCCACACTAGGACTTCACCCTCCTGCTCCCCCACCAAGCTGAACCATAGGTCTAATACCACTTGTATAGGAGTCATAGGGAGTGCGATAAAACCAATGGGCTAAAGGTCTTGATATATTTCTTACTATTTAGTAAAAATTTATAAGGATCAAAATTAGCCACCTCACTATTCATTTTTGTGTGTGAACTAGAATGTCCGGTGTAAGAAGGATTATTGGAAAGTGATGGGTTAGTAAAATGTATTGAAATTATTTTTAGAGACCTAGCTAAAATTATTCATCAGAGAATAATCTAATTGGATTACAAATGATTATTATCGACAAATATTTTACTACGTCGCATATTTTTATTAAAATAGATCTAGAAGTGAGTGATTAGTCGCATATTTTTAATTAAGAGAAGGAGAAGAAAAAAAAAAAGCTTTCCCCTCTCTATAAATGCAATTTACGGCCACCATCATCATCTTACTAGCACTTTCTTTTATTTTTAAAACACATCATCTTATCTCATTTCTCTTCAAACCCAAACATTCTTCTTCATTTTGAGCAACTTAGAAGCTTCCAATCATAAAACCTCCAACTACAAAGACGTTTCATAGCTTGGGAGGATTGCAAAAAGTTAAAGATCACTAGTTGAGGTAGCCATATCTCCCCACTTTTCTTTCAAACCCTTAAAGCATGCATATATAGGGAGAAATGTCTTTTTTTTGTAGGAAGTTAAAGGAAACATTTTCAAATCTTTAAATAAAAAATCCTAAGTAAAGGAGTAAAATGAAAGTGTGTTTTTTTACGTTGATGCATTGTTAATATTGAAATTAGCAGAGTTTGTAACTTGAATAACAAAAAATAAAACCAAACCCCCAAATTTTTTATGAAGACCAAATGTGATGTGTCATAATGTAAAAATTGATTTTTTTACGTGTTTAAGTAATATAATGAGTTGTTTTCAAATAAATGAGTTTGAACTAAAATTAGAAATTTATTAAAGTGGTTTGAGTTAGTTATGTGAAGAATACTTTTGCAAGTTTGCTTGGTTATTTTTTTTTAATTAAAATGCAAACTAGATGTTAATGTGTTTGACGATCAAAGTGATGTATTTTTAAAAAAAATCTCAAAGTTATGAAATGAAGATTTTAAAGTGAGCGAATGATTTAAAAACAAAATTAATTAGTGTTCTTTAAATTGTGAATTGGAAACTTGAGTTTTCTTGAGTAATGTAACCATAAAGTAAAATGTATAATTCCCTATGTTTATTAAGTTAGCTCATTGAGTCTCGGAATTGAATTGCAATTGTTGACACCGAGTTAGCGGTGAGGAGAACTCTAAATATTTTATATTTTTTTATTGAAATATTTAAGAAAAAGAGATGGAAACAAAAATGTCATGGCAAAAATTTTGGAATAAATTAATAACGTGGTAAAGGAATTATCGTGGTTCGTTTTAATTCAAAAGTATTTGAGTAGTGGAAATT
This sequence comes from Cicer arietinum, assembly GCF_000331145.2. Lineage (NCBI taxonomy): Eukaryota > Viridiplantae > Streptophyta > Magnoliopsida > Fabales > Fabaceae > Cicer > Cicer arietinum. The sequence continues at coordinate 45,901,778 of NC_021164.2, forward strand.
TTAGGAATTTTATAGAAGTTTGGAAAAAGTCCTCTTGTGATTTTTAATTGAGATTTAAATTAAAATTTGGAGTCGTTTAAAGTTTGAAACCATATGAGTTGTTGTCCTCGATCAATTAAGCTATTTTACACTAGATTTGGATTTAGAATTTTTTTTAAATATTTTGATGAGTAAAAATGGTTTTAGCTGAGTTTTATATATATAGAAACAAAGTTCAAAATTTTGTATAAATGTTAGTTTTAAGTTGATTTTGTGATTAAGGTGTTAAAAGTTCTATCTGAGGGGTTTTGGTGAAAACAAGGTTTTCATATTTATTGCTTTGAGATTAAGGGTTCAAGCTTTGTATATCAAGAAGGTAAGATAGTCTAAGAGAAAGTCAAACCCTAATTGATTTGGTAAGATTATTGTGACACCCTAAACCCCAAAATAATATATATATATATATATATATATATATATATATTAGAACAAAAATATGATAGTTGCTCTATATTTAAATGAAAATATGTTTCCAAGAAAATAAAAATTTAATTTTTAACTTTGGATATCACGTTTCTCAAAAATCAAAAGGAACACTTTAAACTTATTTTCTCCGTTAAAATAGTGTAATCTCAATAAGTTTGATTTAAGTATTATTACTTGATTTAATTTAAAAACTTACTAGTACTTCTAAGATTTTCATACAAAAATTCGTTTCAAATTAAATAAGTAAAATACAATTTAAGCCTTTATCCCCGGTATCACCTGTCAGAGCGTAGTTCCTCCCAAACTTGAACTTCAAGATTCATTAACCTGTAACAACTACGATTTCGCAAACACAGGGCCAAGCCAGTCAAACACAAACAACGAAGGAGGTGAGTTTCAAAATCATGTTAATAGTATAATATAAGTAAGAGGAACACACAACAATCATAATAGA
>NC_021164.2:45903327-45904743 GCF_000331145.2 Cicer arietinum
CCGACATTTGGAGTGCTACCTCCAAGTCACCTAGGAATTCCCCACCCAAATACCTCCAAGGTCTAACAATCTTGCCTTAAAAGAAATTAAATTCAACAACCAATATCACAATAATATCACACACCACACATTTAAAGCAATTAAATCAAATATCACAATAATATCAAATGCCACACATTTAACGAAATTAAATCAAATATCACAATAATATCAAATACCCAACATTTAGAGAAATTAAATCAAATATCACAATAAAATTAAATATCACAATAACATAAAATATCACACATTTAACGAAATTAAATTAATCAAAACCTTATAAATATTTCTATTTCACATTTTAATCTCACAATTTTCTTATTTGCAGATTAATTAATTTATTACTCAAATGGCTACTGCAGTACGTAGCGAGCCCCGGATGAATCAATGGGAAATACGGTTTTCCCGATCATCTCACAATATATTATACTCATGAATTCAGACGCTCTCTCACCCCTTACCTTATTTCGACGCTTTCACACACGAATACGATTCCACGAGCAAACAACCTTTGTTCATTGACTCTTTGTCCATCAATCAATCTAACTCGACAGTTTATGGGTAAACGTTAAAAATAGTTTATGAGAAGATACTCTAAAAACTAAATTCAAAATTCGGTCAAGGAAACTTACCCTAAATCAGAAAACAAATCATTGGATAAAATAGAAATTTTTCTAACAATCTTGCCATAAAATTAATTCAACAACCAATATCACAATAATATCATACACCAGACATTTAAAGAAATTAAATCAAATATCACAATAATATCAAATGCCACACATTTAACGAAATTAAATCAAATATCACTATAATATCAAATACCCAACATTTAGCGAAATTAAATCAAATATCACAATAAAATTAAATATCACAATATTATAAAATATCACACATTTAACGAAATTAAATCAATCAACACCTTATAAATATTTCTATTTCACATTTTAATCTCACAATTTTCTTATTTGCGGATTAATTAATTTATCACTCAAAGGGCTACAGCCGTACGTAGCGAGCCTTGGATGAATCATTGGGAAATACGGTTTTCCCGTTCATCTCACAATATATTATACTCATGAATTCAGACGCTCTCTCACCCCTTACCTTATTTCGACGCTTTCACACACGAATACGATTCTACGAGCAAACAACCTTTGTTCATTGACTCTTTGTCCATCAATCAATCTAACTCGACAGTTTATGGGTAAACGTTAAAAATAGTTTATAAGAAGATACTCTAAAAACTAAATTCGAAATTCGGTCAAGAAAACTTACCATAAATCAGAAAACAAATCATTGGATAAAATAGAAATTTTTCACACGGTCGTTTTGGCGTTCATTTCACTCAAATCGGACTTACGGTGAAGGAGAACG
>NC_021164.2:45905014-45933100 GCF_000331145.2 Cicer arietinum
AAACTTACCATAAATCAGAAAACAAATCATTGGATAAAATAGAAATTTTTCACACGGTCGTTTTGGCGTTGGTTTCACTCAAATCGGACTTACGGTGAATGAGAACGGTTCAAACTAAGGAATTTTTATAAACAGAGAAATCGGGTATTTTAGAGAGAAATTTGGATGGTTAAAAAATCTGAGGAAGTATGTTTGTTTGACTACCTAAATGAATAAAACGACATACTGAAATTTGGACAAGAACGGAGAATTATCGATCATCGGTGTCAAACTATAGATTGTTGTTGTGTTTCTCTTTGGTTTTACGGCTGCCGTCCAACTCCCTTCCTTTTTTTGTTTGTTTTATTTTATTAACAATTAGGGTTCACAAATGGGTCAAACCCATTGGTCTCCTTTAAGGTTTTACTAGTTTTATTTTATTTTTTTTTAAAACACAATTTCTTTAATAAATCATTATTAATATTTCAAAACTAATAATTTATAAATAAAAATATTTAATCTTTTAAAATACATTAATAACCAAAACTCTCATATTCAAAATAATCCCAATAATAATACTTATTTTTTCAAATACTCAAATTAAAATATTACCATCATTAGAGAATAGTCAAAATTATAAAATAAATAAGTATAACATCAACACTTTATATAAATTACTAAATCTTAATAAATATATATAAAATCACAATGTCATAATAAGTATATAAAAATAAAGGAAATCAAATAAAATATCACTGCTATCTCAAGATAATTATTTATAAAAAAAAAATAACTAAAAATAGAAAATAGTTATAAATAATTAAAATATAACTACCAAAATACTTAATGTCAGTCAAGCGCACATAAAAATATTACATTAATTGAGTACACGTATATACACGTTAAATCGTATAAAATCTTTTTGTTTAATAAATATATATATTACACTAAAATACTATTATTTTTAAAAAAATAGATCAAAGAGTAAAATATAATATTTACTATTTATATCGCTCATGTAATCTAATACTTATAAAACTAGCACATCATATAAATCACCTATATAACGAAAAATTAATCACAAAGTTTATTCACATATATTTTATAATAATTTTAACATCAAATTAATTATTTAAAATCCTATTTAATTAATAAAATAGTTTATCATAAAATTTAGGGTGTTACAGTTCTCCCCTTGTTAAAGAATTTCGTTGATGCAACCTTTGGTGAGTTTGTGTATGCTTGTTTGACCAGTCAAAAGTCTAAGGTAGAACACCAAAAACCTTCAGGTTTGATGCAACCTTTGAATATTCCCGAATGGAAGTGGGATAGCATCTCTATGGACTTTGTTGTAGGCTTACCTCGAAGTCCAAAAAGGTATGATAGTATTTGGGTTATTGTGGATAGATTAACTAAATCTGCTCACTTTATTCCAATAAACATAACTTATTCTATGGAAAGGTTAGCGGAAATATACATAAATGAAATTGTGAAGTTGCATGGAATCCCATCAAGTATAGTACATAAATGAAATTGTGAAGTTGCATGGAATCCCATCAAGTATAGTGTCAGATAGAGACCCTAGGTTTACCTCTAAGTTTTAGCAAGGATTACAGAGCACTTTAGGTACGAACCTTAGGATGAGTTCAGCCTACCACCCACAAACAGATGGTCAGACTGAACGAACCAATCAATCCATGGAAGACTTGTTGAGAGGTTGTGTGTTGGAACAAAATGGAAGTTGGGATAACTTTTTGCCACTTATAGAGTTTACCTATAACAATAGTTTCCACTCTAGCATTGGAATGGCTCCTTTTGAGGCGTTATATGGGAGAAGATGTAGGACCCCTCTATGTTGGTTTGAGACGGGTGATAACCTTGCGTTAGGACCTGAGATTGTTCAACAAACTACTGATAAAGTAAAAATGATTCAGGAAAAGATGAGAGCATCTCAAAGTAGGCAAAAGAGTTACATGATAAAAGAAGGAAAAAACTCGAATTTCAAGAAGGTGATCATGTATTTCTGAGAGTTACTCCAACAACTGGGGTTGGTCGGGCATTAAAAATGCGAAAGCTTACTCCTCGGTTTATAGGACCTTACCAAATTCTTAAACGTGTCGGTAATGTAGCATATCAGATTGCGTTGCCTCCGTCTCTTTCTAATCTTCATAGTGTCGTTCATGTATCTCAATTGCGCAAGTACGTTTTCGATCCATCGCACGTGATTGAGTCAGACAAGGTCCAAATAAAAGAGAATCTAACTTTTGAGACCTTACCGCTACGGATTGAGGATCAAAAGACCAAAGAATTGAGGGGTAAGACGATTTCATTGGTTAAGGTTGTATGGGGAGGTATTACTGGTGAAAGTGCTACTTGGGAAGTCGAAAGTCAAATGCGTGATTCTTATCCCGAACTGTTTTCTCCAGGTAAATTTCGTGGATGGAATTTTATTTACAGAGGGAGAAATGTAACACCCAATTTCTTATTATATTTTAGTAATATAATAATTTATTATTATTATTATTATTATTATTATTATTATTATCATTATTATTATTCTTATTATTATTGTATGTGTGTGGATGTAATTGATAATTTTTCGTATTATCTTAAAATTATCTAAACTATTAATATTAAAAATATTTTTGTTTATTTCCCCTTAAAATCGAACAAAATAATAATAATGATAATAAAACCTAGGCTAGTGTACTATAAGTATATATATATATATATAGATAAGCACATGGTGTTTACGGAAGGCAAAATTAGGGAATTGTGTAGCAGCAACAGCCGCCTCCCAAGATCAACCACACTAGGTATGCCTCCTTCTTCTCCTTTACTTGTTCAGACAATTAGAAACTCATAACACCAATTAAACTAGTATCCTTCCTTTTCATAGCTAATCCAAAAATAGATTAATTTGACTATTATTTTGATTATTATTTTGATTATTATGCTGTTCAGTTTAATTAAAATATTAACTTTATGTGAAAAATTCTTTAGAATGTTAAATTTACTCGATATAATATTTTTAAATTTTTCAATAATAATGAAAAACAATATTAGAGAGAAATATTTTGATATGGTTATTACTCGTTAACAAAATAAGATACCATAGCATGAAAATAAACATAGAAGAATCAAGTTCAAGGCAAATTCATTAAGCTACAATGTGATTCAGAAATAAACAGATTAGGTTTCAGAGGGTTGATCTTTTCATCCATCCAAGACAAGTACATATAACATAAAAATAAGAGCTACAAACAAGCAACACAATCTGAAATGAATTGATATGGTTATTAGGATTTTTATTGAAATATTTTGATTTTTCAATTGCCTTTTTGAATTGCTTTCTCTGTATGTATATCATAAAATCTTCACCTGCCAATGTATTAGAGAGAATTTTCCTGTTCTGCCAACTAGTTTAGATTGTTCAAGGGTATTTCTAACAATGTTGGGTTTCTGTTGTACCATTAGTAGTTATTAAAATTATACATTATTTTATGTTATTATGATTATAAGCATGTTTTGTAGCAAAAATTGTCCTCTGCAGTTTTTTAAAAAAGTAACAGACTTGCTCAATATATTTTTATACGATTCATGATTTCGGTAACATAATTCTGCTTTAATTTAATCCTGCATTTTTTCTAACATGAGTTTGGTAACATAATTTTTATACGATTTTGATTACATGCTTTTAAATTATTCTCAATATAAGCATAAGCATGTATAGTATTAAATATATTTCTAGGTTGTAGTACAAATAGTAAATAATTTATTTATCTAGATTATTTATTTATTTATTTATTTTATTTACTTATTTATTTATTTATTTATTATTTATTTTATTAAATATTTATTCATTTATTTAATTACTTATTTATTTATTTACTTAATTATTTATTTATTTACTTATTTATTTATTATTTATTTATTCATTTACTTATTTATTTATTTATTATTTATTATTTTATTTATTTATTCATTTACTTATTCATTTATTTATTATTTATTTATTCATTTATTATTTAATTTATTATTTATTTATTCATTTATTTATTTTATTATTTATTTATTTACTTATTTATTTACTTATTTACTTATTTACTTATTTATTTATTATTTATTTATTCATTTACTTACTTATTTATTTATTTATTTATTCATTTACTTATTTATTATTTATTTTATTATTTATTTATTTATTTATTTATTCATATACTTATTTATTTATTTATTATATATTTTATTATTTATTTATTTATTTATTTATTCATTTACTTATTTATTTTATTATTTATTTATTCATTTATTTATTTATTTATTCACTTATTCATAGTAAGTAATTTATTTGTATTTGGTGGTTGTGTGGCTATAATTCTCTTGCGGACTATTAGAGACGACGCGACAAAGAAACGACTCGTTAGCATATCAGATTCATTGGACGGAATCTTCAGTCGAGGTAAAGGGTGAGATGAGGTTCGATTTTATGAGTATAAAATAACGTGAGATGAACGGGAATACTGAAATTCCCAGATGTTCATTCGGGGCTTACTACGTACGGTTGAGCCCTATTGAGTAATAATAATTAATTAATAAAATGTGAATGGTAATAGTGAGGATTAAAATATAATTTAGCAACCTATAGAATTATCGTGAACTTATTTATATCAAGATAGTATGTCGTCTGATTTTACGAATATTATGTTGATTGTTATTGTATGAATGATATGACTGGAGTATTCTTGCTACTTGAATGAAATTGTGATATTACTGGAATGTGCCACCTGTTTGATCTTTTATTTTTTGATTGATAAGACTGAATGATGCATTGTGAGTAGTGCAAACCAAAATATTGGATTTTATTGTGATTGACTGAGATATATATATATATATATATATATATAATGATGAATGTTGTAAAGTATCAGGTCTCCTAACCAAGTATTTCAGAGTAGAATGGTACCAAATGATGAAGTATAGAGTAAAGGACGTGCATAACATTTCATCCTTGTCATTATCTTATTGTGAATGAATTTGATAAACCGTTGATATTATACACTTGAATGTTTTCGAGGTTGTGATAATTTGATTGCTTGCGTGTTCTCCTCGTGTATTTTATGCTATTACATAATTTCGATACTCACCCCTCGTTGTTTGTGTTTGGCGTTTGCGACGGACGCATACGAATTGTAAGTTGCAGGTGATGACTAGTACCATTGGAGTGGCGGAAGCCATCATATCTTGGAGACTCTTATTATATGCATTGTGTTGATGTTATTTTGAGCATTTTTTCTATTTTGGGAATTCCCGCTCTGATAGTGACATCGGGTTGGGACTATATTTGCACTTAATTTAAAACATAAGTATGTGTACCTCAAAAAGGATTCTGTTGTCTGATATTGTGATTTCAAGTTGTTAAGTTTGATGGAACCTTGGAATTTATTCGACGTGTTTGTGATTATGTGATACTTTTTACCTTAAAAAAAATGTTTGAAAATTTATATTTATTTATTTGTTTCGAAATAATTTCATTGTTTAGAAAATAAGGAAATAAAAATAATTTTTATTTTTGGGGTTTAGGGTGTCACATTAGTGGTATTAGAGCAGGTATGTCCAATCAGACCGTAAATGTGTTATGTGTTCGCTATGCTTCCTTGTGTACTCTGTTATGTGTTTTGTGGTTATGGTCATTATTGTGTTAGTGTTGTAGAATTAAGTTAGTTTCTCACTTCCCTAAGTGTCTCACTATATTCGATTGGCTTTATCTGATTGATGTAGGTAGTGATGGCTAGTGGAACGAATGATGCTGCGATCGCTGAGGCTCTAGAGTCCATGGCAGGAGTTACTGTGTAGGCTCTCCAAGCTTTGGCTGAATCTCAAGCTACTGCACAAGCCTCTGCGCAAGCTGCTACTCAAGCTGCACAAATTGCTGCTCAAGCTGTTGCTCAAGCTACTAGCTACAGTGGTGGCCAAGGAAATGTGCAAATAAATGAATTCATGGTGATGGATCGATTCCACAAGGCTAACCCTCCATCGTTTGAAGGTCACTATAATCCTGATGGAGCTCAAAAGTGGTTGCAAGAAGTTGAGAAAATTTTCAGAGCAGTGGCATGTCCCGAAGGTCAGAAAGTGCATCTTGGTACCTTTATGTTGACGGAGGAAGCTGAACATTGGTGGGATAATGCGCGCCAACGTTTCGATAATGCAGGGACTGCAATTACTTGGGCTATATTCAAAAACATGTTTTTAATTAAGTATTTCCCTGAAGATATCTGTAATAGAAAGGAGATGGAATTTGTTAAATTGGAACAGGGGAATATGTCAATAGCAGAGTATGCTGCTAAGTTCGAGGACTTATCTAGGTACTATCCACTCTATGTTGGAGAGGCAGGAGAAAAGTCTAAGTGTATCAAGTTTGAAATGGGACTCAGACCAGAGATCAAGAAACAAGTTGGAATGCAAGAGATTCGTGACTTTCCTACCCTAGTGAATAAGAGTAGGATTTATGATGAAGATAGTCGTGCTGAAAAGGCACATTATCGAAACACTGGAACCATGAAGGACAAGAGGCCTATGCATCATAATAGAGGAAAGCCTTATTCTTTTCCTCCTAGTAAATCTGGAAGTCGTCGAATTATCAACAATACAGTTTTCAGCTAGAAAAGGAGCTAGTAGTGGTAATGGAAAAGGAAATGGAAACACTTATAGTTATGGGAGTGGTAGAGGAAACCCCAATGGACGAGGAGTTAGTAACGGAAATAATAACAACATGAGTCAAGTCTCGCGCAACAACAATGGTATTAATGGTGATCCAGCTACTCCTATCCGATGTCACAGGTGTGGTAAGCAAGGTCACATGGCATATGAATGTAGAGATGCTGGAATTACTTGTTTTAATTGTCAACAACAAGGCCACATTAGCACCACATGCCCCTACCCAAGGAAGACTCCACAACCTGGAAACCAGAGTTCCCAAGCCAGCCGACCTAAATCCAATGGAAGAGTCTTTGCCCTCAGTGGTGCAGGAGCATCTAAGAAAGACAACTTGATCCAAGGTATATTTCTCATAAGTGATACTCCTTTATTTGTGCTATTTGATTGTGGTGCCACTCATTCCTTTGTGTCTCTTGACTGTGTTAGACGTTTAGGACTACCTGTATCTCGTTTACAGTATGATTTGATTGTGAATACCACAACTAGTGATTCTGTTGATACCTCTAGTGTTTGTCTTGACATTTCTATCCATGTGTGTGGAAGGGACTTCCGAGTTGACTTAGTGTGTTTACCTTTGCGTTTGGTTGATGTGATTCTTGGTATGGATTGGTTATCTGCCAACCGTGTCCGCGTAGATTTTTTAGTAAAACCATTGAATTCATGGAGTCAGAAGAGATGGTTAAGCGTAGCAATATATCCACCAACCAAGTGAAGGCACTCTTGAAAGAAGATGCTCAGTTATACATGATCCTAGCCTCACTGGAATTTGAAGAAAAAGTGGTAATACGAGATGTTCCTATTGTGTGTGAATTCCCTGAAGTATTCCCTAAAGATGTCACTAGTTTACCACCAGAGCGTGAAATTGAGTTTAGCATTGACCTTGTACCAGGTACTGGACCCATATCCATGGCACCGTATAGGATGTCTCCCTTAGAATTGTCTGAGCTTAAGAAACAATTGGAAGAGCTTTTCGATAAACAATTTATAAGGCCTAGTGTTTCACCATGGGGTGCACCTGTGTTGTTGGTTAAGAAGAAGGATGGCTCTATGAGGTTATGCGTAGATTACCGTCGACTTAATAAAGTGACAATTAAGAATAAGTATCCGCTACCTAGGATAGATGACCTTATGGATCAATTGAGAGGATCATGTGTGTTTAGTAAGATTGATCTGAGATCAGGTTACCATCAGATCCGAGTGAAGTCTTCTGATATCCCAAAAACCGCCTTTAGAACCCGTTATGGCCATTATGAGTATTTGGTTATGCCTTTTGGTGTGACTAATGCACCAGCAGTGTTTATGATTTACATGAATCGGATCTTTCATCCTTACCTCGACTCTTTTGTGGTTGTGTTTATAGATGATATCTTAGTGTACTCTAAGACTAAGGAAGAACATGGTGAACATCTAAGGATAGTCTTGAAAACCCTTAAGGAGAAACAATTATTTGCCAAGTTGTCTAAGTGTGAGTTTTGGTTAGAGGAAGTAAGTTTCCTAGGACATATAATTTCAAAAGGTGGAATAGCTGTTGATCCTACCAAAGTGGAGAGTGTCTTAGAATGGAAAACACCTAAATCAGTGACTGAGATTAGGAGTTTCCTAGGATTGGCAGGTTATTATCCTAGGTTCATAGAAAGATTCTCCAAGTTGGCCTTACCTTTAACTAAGTTGACCCGAAAAGGGGAATTATTTGTGTGGGATACTCATTGTGAAAATAGTTTCCAAGAGCTTAAGAAAAGATTGACCTCTGCACCGATCTTAGTGCTACCTAACCTGAGTGAACCCTTTGTAGTATATTGTGACGCGTGTGGTTCATGATTAGGTGGAGTACTTATGCAGGATGGAAAGGTGGTAGCATATTCTTCTAGGCAACTGAAGATTCATGAGAGGAACTACCCTACCCATGACCTAGAACTAGCAGCAGTTGTCTTTGTACTTAAGATGTGAAGACATTATTTATATGGATCTAGATTTGAGGTTTTCAGTGACCATAAGAGCCTTAAGTATCTTTTTGATCAGAAGGAGTTGAACATGAGACAACGTAGGTGAATGGAATTTCTTAAAGATTTTGATTTTGAGCTTAACTATCATCCTGGAAAGGCCAATGTAGTGCCTGATGCCTTGAGTAGGAAGACTTTGAGTGTGTCCGCTTTAATGGTTAAGCATAGTGAGTTGTTGGAATAGTTTAGAGACCTTAGTTTAGTTTGTGAAGTGACACCAGAAAGTATTAAATTGGGAATGTTAAAGGTAACTAGTGGACTATTGGAAGAGATTGAAAAGAATGAGAAATTGGATTTATACCTTTTAAATAAGTTACAATCGATTGACCAAGGGAGAGAACCTGATTTTAAAATAGGTGTAGATCGAATTTTGAGATTTAAGGAGAGAATTTGTGTTCCCGATATAGAGGAGTTAAGAAAGATGATCTTAGAGGAAGGACATAGGAGTTGTCTAAGTATTCACCCTGGAGCCACAAAGATGTATAAGGACCTCAAGAAGATATTTTGGTGGCCCAAAATGAAAAAAAAATGTTGTTGAGTTTGTGTATGCTTGTTTGACCTGTCAAAAGTCTAAGGTAGAACACCAAAAACCTTCAGGTTTGATGCAACCTTTGAATATTCCCGAATGGAAGTGGGATAGCATCTCTATGGACTTTGTTGAAGGCTTACCTCGAACTCCAAAAAGGTATGATAGTATTTGGGTTATTGTGGATAGATTAACTAAATCCGCTCACTTTATTCCAATTAACATAACTTATTCTATGGAAAGGTTAGCTGAAATATACATAAATGAAATTGTGAAGTTGCATGGAATCCCAAGTGATGAATGTTGTAAAGTATCAGGTCTCTTAACCAAGTACTTCAGAGTAGAATGGTACCAAATGATGAAGTATAGAGTAAAGTAATGCATAACATTTCATCCTTGTCATTATCTTATTGTGAATGAATTTGATAAACCGTTGATATTATACACTTGAATGTTTTTGAGGTTGTGATAATTTGATTGCTTGCGTGTTCTCTTCGTGTATTTTATGCTATTACATAATTTCGATACTCACCCCTCGTTGTTTGTGTTTGGCGTTTGCGACGGACACATACGAATTGTAAGTTGCAGGTGATGGCTAGTACCATTGGAGAGGCGGAAGCCATCATATCTTGGAGACTCTTATTATATGCATTGTGTTGATGTTATTTTGAGCATTTTTTCTATTTTGGGAATTCCCGCTCTGATAGTGACATTGGGTTGGGACTATATTTGCACTTAATTTAAAACATAAGTATGTGTACCTCAAAAAGGATTATGTTGTCTGATATTGTGATTTCAAGTTGTTAAGTTTGATGGAACCTTGGAATTTATTCGACGTGTTCGTGATTATGTGATACTTTTTACCTTTAAAAAAAATGTTTGAAAATTTATATTTATTTATTTGTTTCGAAATAATTTCATTGTTTAGAAAATAAGGAAATAAAAATAATTTTTATTTTTGGGGTTTAGGGTGTCACATGGATACTTTCTGACGATATTATATATGCTTGAATGTATAGTGTGTTTGTATACATGTTCTCTGTGCTAGTGATGAATAAATGTGTGCGTTTATGTATTTGATCTGATTTTGTATTTATAACTGATAACATATGTGTTTACTTTATATTATGAATCTTCTTGATGATAAATTTTCATGAGTATGCTTTGTGGAAAATGTTTTGAAAAATTATTAGTGTTTAATGAGTATTAAAACTAGAGTCTTTTAATAACTGCATTTACATAATAATTATTGTGAAAGAGTTAGAGTATGCTAATTTATTACATAATTAGTGGTGATCATGATGGGCCATAGAGTGGTATCATGTGATTGGATGGTGTAACACCCCATTTTTCAAAGCGAGGGTGTAATTTTTTTCAAAAGAATTTAAAATAAAGCAGAGAAATAAATAATTGAGTCATTAAAATTCACAAGCAGCGGAAAAAGTTTCTCAAATACATACATCCAAAGTATCTAAACAACAACCAGAAGATACAAGGAACCCATTTAACTAAGGTGTCATACTGACAATAATAGTAACAGTACAGTCTTCCGGTTTAAAATAAACGCAACCCCAAAAGAAAGACATTTGTTCCCACTGTGACAACCTAGTCTGATCATTTTAAAAAACAACTAAACACCCTGACTGATCTCCACGCGCCCCGTGAGATCCTCCTATCGTAGCTGCAGTCAAGCGTTCCCATCTCCATTTCCGTCCGTAGGGTACGAACCGGTAAGATCGTCCTGACTCTCATCTGAGGGCAAAGCCCAGATTTCCACAATAATTGTAAAGGTCACCAACCGAAAATAACAGTTAACACATAACATTTAAGTTTTAAATGCTAAAAATAACTTTTCAACTAAGCATGCACCTTAACAGGATTTTCAATATGCGAAAAGTTCATACAATACTTTGCCAGTTAAAATGAAAGTAAAATGAGGTTCTCAATCCCCTAACTATATCATAACAAATCAAGACATGGATAGTTTCATGAGCAAACAATCATACAACTAAAACTGAGGATTTTCACTGAGCCAATCGATTAGGCAATCGATTGGGGTGAAGGATTTTGATGAAACAGAATCCTGGGCTGAAATCAATCGATTGGGAAATCGATTGAGTGAGTACTGAGCCCCTGACTTAATACCAATCGATTTCCAAATTGATTTCCTGAAGGTTTTTAGTGAAATTTTGAACTCTGGCTTGATTCAATCGATTGGGAAATCGATTGACAGGGTAGCTGAGCCCCTGACTTAATGGCCAATCGATTTCCAAATCGATTTGGTCGAATATGGATGAGTCCCTGACTTAGGCCCAATCGATTGGGCAATCGATTTCGTAAATGATTTTTGAAAAACTGATTACAAAATCGATTGGCTAATCGATTTTGTCCATTTGGCCAAGTCCCTGTTTACTATCCAATCGATTGGGAAATCGATTTACCTGTGTATTCTTTCAAAAATTCATAAACTAACTCAATCACATTCATGCATAATCCCAATTCTTAACACTTAACACTGATAACACAATTACTACGACATCATGGATTTCGAAATGGTATTGCAATCAAACATGTTATCACCAAATTCCAAAACATAACACTTAGCATTTATAACACATTACTACACAAACAAAATGAACCAACAGTTCACAAATCAACAGGGTGTAGTCTCTCGCGGACAAACACAATTCCCTCAGGAACGTAAGTCGTAAACGTACTACCTATCACGGGTCCGTACCGTTTACCGAGGTGCCACCTATCCCGGGTCAGCACAACTTACCAAAACATACACGAGTAAACGAGACATTAAGAGATTCCCCATTCTTAATTCTCATCTAACTTAAACCAGGGCGTAGTCTCTCACGGACAAACCCCTGCGCAGTCTCTCACGGACAAACGCAATTCCCGCAGGAACGTAAGTCGTAAACGTACTACCTATCACGGGTCCGTACTGTTTACCGAGGTGCCACCTATCCCGGGTCAACACAACTTACCAAACACAATTCCCTCAGGAACGTAAGTCGTAAACGTACTACCTATCACGGGTCCGTACTGTTTACCGAGGTGCCACCTATCCCGGGTCTGCACAACTTACCAAACACAATTCCCTCAGGAACGTAAGTCGTAAACGTACTACCTATCACGGGTCCGTACTGTTTACCGAGGTGCCACCTATCCCGGGTCTGCACAACTTACCAAACACAATTCCCTCAGGAACGTAAGTCGTAAACGTACTACCTATCACGGGTCCGTACTGTTTACCGAGGTGCCACCTATCCCGGGTCTGCACAACTTACCAAACACAATTCCCTCAGGAACGTAAGTCGTAAACGTACTACCTATCACGGGTCCGTACTGTTTACCGAGGTGCCACCTATCCCGGGTCTGCACAACTTACCAAACACAATTCCCTCAGGAACGTAAGTCGTAAACGTACTACCTATCACGGGTCCGTACTGTTTACCGAGGTGCCACCTATCCCGGGTCAGCACAACTTACCAAACACAATTCCCTCAGGAACGTAAGTCGTAAACGTACTACCTATCACGGGTCCGTACTGTTTACCGAGGTGCCACCCATCCCGGGTCAACACAACTTACCAAACGTAAATTGTAAACGTACTGCCTATCACGGGCCCGTACTGTTTACCAAGGTGCCACCTATCCCGGGTCAGCACAACTTACCAAAACATACACGAGTAAACGAGACATTAAGAGATTCCCCATTCTTAATTCTCATTTAACTTAACGATTTTCAAGACAAAACATTCAGTAAATAAGTCATTAAGAGATTCCCCATTCTTAATTCTCATTTAACTTAACGATTTTCAAGACAAAACATTCAGTAAATAAGTCATTAAGAGATTCCCCATTCTTAATTCTCATTTAACTTAACGATTTTCAAGACAAAACATTCAGTAAATAAGTCATTAAGAGATTCCCCATTCTTAATTCTCATTTAACTTAACGATTTTCAAGACAAAACATTCAGTAAATAAGTCATTAAGAGATTCCCCATTCTTAATTCTCATTTAACTTAACGATTTTCAAGACAAAACATTCAGTAAATAAGTCATTAAGAGATTCCCCATTCTTAATTCTCATTTAACTTAACGATTTTCAAGACAAAACATTCAGTAAATAAGTCATTAAGAGATTCCCCATTCTTAATTCTCATTTAACTTAACGATTTTCAAGACAAAACATTCAGTAAATAAGTCATTAAGAGATTCCCCATTCTTAATACTCATTTAACTTAATGGTTTTCAAATTCCACACAACACAAACTCAACAAATTCTCACATCAAAACATATCAATTCATGTATTCACAAATCCAACCATACACATATCAAATTTCATCAATATCAATTAAGAGCATGTCAAAAACAACGAACACAAATCAAAGCAAACAAACACCCAGATACAACAAATTTCATTTACTCACCTCATTTACCGAAACGATTTTCAAAACGATAGTTAAGTAACCGAGACATTAAGAGATTCCCCATCCTCAACGCCCAGTTAACTTAAACCTTTTCCTCAAAAGCACATTAAGTAAACCGAGGTATTAAAAGATTCCCCATTTTTAATACTCGTTTACTCTAATGGTTTTTCAATTCCACAGAAACAAACTCAATCATACTCTCACATTCAAACCATAATTCACAACAACCACACCAATTAACAAACATCAAGTATGGACACGCCAAATACAACGAACACAAATCAAAGCCAACATAACACCCAGATACATCAAATTTCATTTACCACGAAACATTCATCATTATAAACAAAACCTAACTCTAAGGTTTTACCCATAACGCATTAGTTTCGTTTTTCCCCAAATCGATACCTTTAACCCTAACAAATTCCTTCCCACACAACCACAGATAAGTCCCTAATGCAAACTAGAAATTTGGAAGGAACCCTTACCTTCGCGTTAGCTCTAACGTGCGTTTCCGGTACCGCGAGTAATTCCGGTAAAATCTTCGCTCGCAACGCCGCTTCCAAATTAGTTCCCTAGCACCGTAGCGTGGTGGTGAGCAACTTTCCCTTCTATCTCTTCGAGAAATGAGGTTTGGATCTAGAAGAAATGGAGGGGTTTGTGTTTGGATCTCAAAACCGTTTTTCTTCGTTTTCGAATCAAAGAGGAAGAGTGAAGTTGCGAAACCTTTGTTCTAGCACTCACCCAACCTTGGGTTACTAGTCTTGAAGAAAGAAAAGCAACGAAAATGAAAAATGGGAGGAGGGAGAAAAATGGTTCACGGTTAGAGGAAGAAGATGAAGTTTTGCAATTTTCCTTCCTTTCTTTTTCTTTCCTTTGTTTTTCCTTTCTTCCTTTTTCCTTCCTTCCTTTATATATTATTTTCTTTTCCTTTTCCTTCCTTCTAGTTTTCCTTTCTTTTTCCCTCCAAGCAAACATATATATATATAATAAATATAACTTAACAAATATCTCAAAATCTAGATATTTATTAAATTACCGTTTCACCCGAAACGCCTTAAATTCTCCGTAAAGGATTTCCGCAGTTAAATTCAATTTATTTATCGACGAGAAATTTTAATCGGCATTAAAATATCTTTTTGATTATAAAACTCCAAAATATAATTAACTTTGGCTTAAAAGCCTCCGAGCCCAAAATCCAAGATACACCAAAAATACATAAATGGTACTTTAAAATTATGGGTCTTACAGATGGTCCACCTTATCCGTGTTAGGATTATTGAGTCGTGGTAGTCTGTGAGAGACTGCACCTTAGTAAATCGTGTTAGTCTGTGAGAGTCTACACCTTAGTAAATAGTATTGGCTAATGAGAGGTTGTACATTTATGATTTAACCCCTAGATGAGGGTTTTCAAATTCCAAAATCATGTGAACTGATATATAAACATTGCATTAGGGTGCTTTGGCACATAAGTCATATTTGTTATATGATGATATTTGTGCATGCTTGTTGATCACTTGATACCATGTCATGTTATACTTTTGTCCTCTGTATTTTTGTATATATGTTGTTTTTAGATTGTGACCCTCTACTATTATTGGGTTCTGCGGGAATTGCAACAATGTTGAAGAAGTGGTAGTGTGATGATTTGGATTGGCGATTGAAAGTAGTGAGGATTTGATGTCACTTGTGGGTCCTCAGTACCCAATCATCCTTAGTTTAGAGTTCAAGATCAACTTAGGGTTTTGTTTATTTCCCCTTAATTCTTGGAATGTTGTTGTTGCAATGGGAATTCTTTATCTAAAAGAATTGTGACTGTTGTTTTTTTCAATGTGAATTGTTTGGCTGTAAGTAATTAAATTGTGTCAAAATCATTTTATATAATACGACAATGATTTTAATTGTCATTTTGAAAAAGAATTTTACAATTAATATTTTACTATGTTTTTAAATTAAAGGACGATTATGAATATTTTAGTTGTTTTTTTTTTTAAATTCACACTATTGTTGCTAAAAATTGGTGTATTACACCATGAGAGGTAACTTAGTAATTAATTTTCTGCAAATGTATTGATGAATAAATTGATTGCTCCACGAAAGTTGGTGTTTTCTGAATCAAGTAATATATTTAAACAAACCCCCAAAATAATATGTTGACATATCATATCCTTATGTGTCATGCAACACTAATTTTGCCACATCATTCAATAGTATGATGTGGCACCTCTAAAATTTATTAATTTTTTATTCTACATTCTACTAATTCTTTGTTTATATCTCTATAATTAAAAAAAATGAATAATAAAAAGATAACTTCTATTATAAACTTGATTTAGCTTTTAATTACATTTTTAATTCATTGCATATAAATACATCATAATATTTTAAGTACATTTTATTAATTAAAATGTAGCAACCATAAATTACCACAAAATATATAAAAACATAATAATCATATAAAAAATCAATAATCAAACTTATGCACAAACAATCCAATGTAGTTTAAATTAAAATAAATAAAAAACATTAAGATATAGACATTTAAATTAGCAAACCTTTGCACACACAAAAAACCAACAAAGAATTTAAAAAAAATAAAAATGTTAAATTATACATTAAGTATTTACAAAGTAATATATAATATGTGTTAATTTTTCTTTTGTTAGTGCTCGGATATATATTTTATTCGTTTAATACAAAAAAAATATTTGTCTATATAAATTGTTCATAAAAATAAAAACACTCATTTCAAAATATTAAACTTATAGTTAAGATGAAGCATAAATCAGATCATAGTATCAATTAACGGCAAAAATAATCAAAATCAAGCAGTAATTCCTTATCATTCTCAATATTATTTCGTATTTTTGTCGTAAAAAATAATACTTTGAGTTCATTCATTATACAATCTCTAAAAAGGATAATTAAATCAAAATATTTTTGAAAGAAATACGTGGCATAAGACCTCTAATTAAGAATTAGTTATCGAAATTTTAAGTGGAAATGAGACATGAATCATAAAATATAAGAAATAATAGTTAATTCTATTAGTAAAAAAAAAGAATAAAGAAAATATAGTACTCTAGATAAAAAGTAAAACAAAAATAAAAATAATAGTCATATAAAAATCAATGCTTAAATATATATCTCAAATCAATGATTGAAAAATATATATTCTATTTTTTATAAAAAGAAAATACTATATAATGATTGAATATTTAAAACAAAACAAAATGTATACAAACAATCACTTATCTTTTTTTAATAATATTATTAGAGTAAAAATCTCTCGTTTTAACAAATCCTACTGCACATTCCAGCTAAGCCTTTTCTCACAAGCACCGCTGCACATTGCACCGATCAAACAAATCCAAAAATAGACATTTCATTACAGTACAAAGTAACACTTCCATTATGTAAAAGACATAATTAAGAAAATTATATGGGAATCGGTTCAAAAATTGGTTAAAAACATCATATAAACTACATCAATCTTATCAATAATCTTAAACAATAATGTCAATAATTTTAAAATAAGAAAATGGATACAATATATTATGTCTTTTTCATAAAGATTGTGTTAATATATCTTGCTAGTATGTCCGCACGACCAAGGTCTTTTTTACCATCTTGTACAATATAGTTTTACACATACTTACTATGTTTTGTTCAAGACGAGCATATCCCATATGTGACCTTCTATATGGATACTTCGATTGTGTTATCTGGTTAACTAATTTTCATTCCAATTAGGGTTCAAACTCTTTAATTTTTCCATGTGCTTTTTAACAAATGTCTTAACCTCATTGGAGTGTTTTAGAACATAGAGTGTGCTTGTTGTCATTCTACACTCGAGGTAGTCACTACTTTACTTGCACCAATCCCCTCCCCAACTATTCTTCCTTAGTGGCATGACAATGGAAATCCTATGGATTCAACATTTGAGAGATGATTCAACAGGTTCCCCTAGATAAGGCTTCCAAAATTTATTGCTCAAAAGCTTTAACTTTTTATATAATTGATCGTCTGTAAAAAAAAAAAGGAGTTCTATCTTCTTCTAATTTACCATTAAATGTTTTCCTCCACTTTAAAAATGGTGTTTGTAATTTAGGAATCTATGATGTCCAAAAAATACATTCTTCTTACAATGCTATAATTGCATCCAATCTGTATCATCTTTACATATGGGCATGCACACTTTCCTTTGATACTATAGCTTGATAGATTATCGTAAGCTGAAAAATCATTCATTGTTTCATATAATATAGCCCTTAATTTGAAGAGTTATTTTCTAAACTCATCATATACCTCTACACTTGTCTCCCCCACAAGCTTTTAAGTCTTCAATTAATGGAGCCAAGTATATCTTTATATCATTTCATGGTTGTTTGAGCGCATATATTAAAATAGTCAACATCATGAAGTTGTCTCTCATGCATAGCCATAGAGGTAGGTTATAAATCAACATAATCACTAGCCAAGTACTGTGACAACTTCTCTGAATACCATACAAGTTTATTTCTTAGGTTGACAATGCAAGACGTAAGTTTCTCGGTTCTTGGCCAAAACCATGGTATTCATCATCAATTTTTGTTCATTGAGGAGAATCTACAGGATGTCAAATCATTTCATCAATAATCCTTTCATGTGCATGCCACGTTACGTGTTATGCATTTTCCACATTACAATACATGTGCCTAGCACTTTAGTTGATGTTGTTTCTTTCTTCTTTCTTCTTTAGTTGATGCATACTCATTTAAAAATAAAATGTAATCATTAGGACAAACGTGTATCCTCTCATAACTCATGTCAATAAAACATAACATTCGTTTAGCCTCATAAGTTCCACTAGGGAGCACATTATTCTCAGGAAAAAATCTTTCAATAGAGTTAGCAAGTATGTGAAATTCTTATCAGACCATCTATTGTCTGCTTTTAAGTTATACAAATTTAAGACCACTTACAATCTTCTAAATTTAGTACATCCATGTACATCGACTTTGCTGCATCACTTATTAGTCTCTCATACATTTTAGGACAATCATGAAGATCTTCTTCAATTACATTGAGAATCTCTTCAAGTCGATCACACTCATATGTATCTCTTTCGAATCATTTGATGTATTTTAAACTGCTCAAATTAGCAGAATTAGATTTTGCTTTCATTGTGTATTGTTCAACATGTGTAGCTTTGATCAATTCAAAAACATATTAAATGATCTTCCAAAACATCTATATAACAACATTTTAAGCAAAAGCATTTTATTTTACTAGTGTCTTTTGCATGAGTAACAACAAAGCCAACAAACTCTTGCACTCCATCTTGATATTCTTTTGATAATTAATTGGCAAACATTCATTTCCAAACCATAGTTCCTTGGCCTTAATCGTTAAGTATTGAAAATAATCACTTTGATTTCAAAAATTCTAAAGGTAAACAATGCAACAAATAAGAAAGAACTACATTCTATATCATTTCAATTTCCTCAATTATCAATTTGAGAAAAATAATTTTAATAATAATAATAATAATAATAATAATAATAATTTATACCTATAATAATAATGAAACTTTATTTATTCTAGAGATTTTATTATAATAAATCTTTACTTGTAAAACGTGATAAGGATGCAATCGCAGAAACTTATGCTCCATGTGATGACAGTATAATAAGTGAGTTTGCAATTAGCCTATAACAATTTTTTGTTGATTCAGCCTAAGAGGGAAGTTCCTCCTTCTTCAATCTATAATAATGATAAACACCTTATAAAAAATTATATGGTAAATAAAGACTACAAACACATCAGCATCATGTTAAGAGGATAAGATTAATATAACTTCAATTGGTAAAAATACAAACCAAGAGTAACATTATTTAGTTACAAGCATTATTGAGTTTTTTTTTTCTTCCTCTCCTAAATTCTCACCACTAGAAATTTTTTTAGTCTTCTCAACGTTCTGGAAATTGTCGTTGAGTTTTAAAAGTATTCTTACACCTTTAGATACTTTTTATAGGTGAAAGAGTTATTGTCACTATCAGGTTGAGTTATATTAGTTCCAATTTGCATGTGTTTTAATTGACACAAAGTTTGTCTTTAGGGTTCTAATTCTCATTGAGAGAATATTACATTTCAAATCTTATATCAATTCAAGTGTACTAAAACAATTTAATTTATTAATTTACATCAATTTCTAATAACTCTCTATTGAAAAGAAATTTCATTAATTATTTTCTTTTGATTTACTCCATCTTTTTCAGAAAATCTTAGAATATTCCATTTTTTCTTATATCATTTACACACTATTTTCTGAAATGTTTTCAAAAATTAAAATTATCCATTGATATTTTCATAATTGATTCAACAAATCTTAATTTAAAACGACAAGAATAATAAAGGATGACATTTTCAGAACGTGTCATTGTACTTGTTTGATTAAAGGATAAGTCCAACTATGATAAGCAAATGATGTTGAGAAATTGACTTCTTCAAGGTTATAGGCTAAAAGGATTGATTTAATAGAGTTGACTTTATTTAGAATAGTGAGACACATAATGATTAGAGGGAGTTTGCATTAGCCATATCCACTTGAGGCACATTGAGAGCTTGTGGATCAGAGTCATAGTGCGTTTGTCTTGGTTTGTTAATTCTCTTTCTTTGCTCATCAAAATATTTGACTTTTCATAAATCATTGACTTTATTAGAGGTTTCATTTAAAGATTTATTCATTGGTCTTTGAGTCAGATGATCAACAAGAGTCTTTAGTTAGAGACAATCGATTATTTTCCTTTGTGATCAAAGGATCAATGATAGACTTATATTTCCTTTGTATCATTGATATATCATGACTTACCCTTTTAGTCAGCATAATTACTTGTTCATTTGATAACAATATTATTTATATTAAACACACTTGTATTATCATCTATGACATATTTGTAATTTATGTTATCTTAAAATAAATAGTCATTAATATAAATTTTAATTTTGTGACTTAATCTATACACTTAACAAATGATACGGAAATAATTATTCTTATTATTTTTGTCATCATACACTTAACACTTATTCACTGACACATGTATGCTATTATTTGTGTAAATAACTGTTCTATTAAACTTTTTAAATGACAAGATCTTCATATCAACTGTTTTATTTAAAACAATAGTTTTCGTAAATTGAGTAATCTTGTCCATAAAGTGGTTAAAGGCGGTGGAGTACATCAGCATAATTTACACAACTTTTTGCGATGTTGTAATAGCCATATAGCTAATCCTATTTATTGGAAAAACTAATTGTATTCTGTTATTGTAGTTGAATTGAATCATTACAGTGGTAAATTCAAATAATAAATTATTTGTTTTCATGATTAAATTGGATATATTTTGCTTGCAGCTATAGATATTAATTTTTTAAGTCAGATTTATATGATTATAATGAGTGACAAAATTATATATATAAAACATAGATCTAATAAAGTAAATTAAAATATATAATCACATAAATGATATGTATAAATTTTATCTTAATTAACATAAATTATTTAGTATAATATTGACATGGCTCAATATTTTTTTATAGAGAATAATTTTTTAAATATCTCAATAACACACTAACTTTTTCATAAAAAATAGATTATTTTTCATAAAAAATAGATTATATGATTGTGTACATGTGTAAAAAATGTTTCAAATAATTATTTATATAATAAAATTCAATTTTAAATTAATGTAAATTTTAATTTCACTCAATAAATAATATTAATGTATCTTTTTTGTTCCTTGGTAAATTACTTGAGATAGATATGAAGTGTGGTGTTCAATTAATAAAAAGAAAACTAAGACTTAAGGAGAGCCAATGATAAAAGGGGCAATATATATGACCAATTAGAATTGTAGTGGTGATCTAATATTTTCAAGAGTTATAATAAATGACTCTATTGAATTAGTATAAAACTTGTTCATTCTCTATATGTTACATACCAAAATTAAAACAAGTTATGAAAATGGTTTCCTTTTTGTTACCAATGTTGTTCCTTGCTGCTCTTATACTTGTTCCACAAGGGCTTGCTAATAATTGGAAAACCGTTCGCATACTCCCACCCAAGAAGCCGCAGCCCACCAAGACCCCCCAGCTCCCCCACCAGCCTATTCCAAAACCTACTAAACAAGGGCCTATTATTCCAAAACCTACTAGCCCCACAGAACCTACTAGCCCCCCAGATGTGAAGCAACAAATTTACAATCTCTAAATTCTCACATCCATTTCTAAATAATTTTTACCATATTAATATCTATTACATAATGTATGAATAAGTTCAGAGCACCATATATGTGGCATGATAGATAAATTATGCCCTTTCTCCAAATTTATCAATAAATAGCTAATGGCCTAGTGTGTTCAAAACATTTATTATTATTATTATTATTATTATTATTATTATTATTATTATTATTATTATTATTATTATTATTATTATTATTTTACTGGTGCAAAAGAGAGGAATGGATCTCAAATGACACGAGGGGAGAGCTGAATCTAGACCTTGAATAAAAAATGAGTTGGAGACGTTTTTAATATAAAAATAGGAGAAAACAAAGGACTTAATTCACTACATCAAAAATGACATTTTATAGTGCGCCTTTTATAGCGCTTAATAAATACAAGCGCTGTTGTGTAATACACGTAAAAATAACGGATGCTACAACAATGCTTTTTTGACAAGCGTTGTGGAAGAAACACTGTTATAGGGTCATATAGGGTCACACTGCGCTTACACATAATGTTTACAAGGCTTTTACAACGCTTTCTCAAAAGCGCGGTAAATTGAAGCGCCCTCACATAATGTTGTTTTGGAAAATGCGTTAGAGAAGATGAATTGGAAGGACACTTAGTATGGCATGGAATTGATCAAAGCTATACATGTTGGATAAGACATGGTGAGAAAAAAAAAAGGAAACATTAATTTTGAGAATGGTTCGACATATGCTTCAACTGATTTCGACACAAATACATATGAGCCGAATCGAGTTGAGGAGATTGCAAAAGCAGTTGAAGAAGATCTTCAGGATTGTCCTTAAATGTTTGAGAGTTTGCTGAGTGATGCAGAGAAACCATTATATAATGGTTGTACTAAATTCACAAGATTGTCGGCGATATTAAAGTTGTACAACTTAAAAGCGAGTAATGGATGGTCTGATAAAAGCTTCACAAAATTATTAACACTCTTAAAAGATATGTTGTCAGATGATAATGAACTTCCCAGTTGTAACACCCCGTTTTTCAAAGCGAGGGTATATTTTTTTTTTCAAAAGAATTTAAAATAAAGCAGAGAAATAAATAAAGAAATGCCTTTGGATAAATAATTGAGTCATTATAATTTACAGGCAGCGGAAAAGTTACTCCTATTATAAATCCAAACCATTTACCCAACAACAAATGGTACATGTAACCCATCGAAAATAACATGTCAAGCTGACAATATTAGTATAGGTACAGTCTTCCATTTTAAAATAAATGCAATACAAAAGAAAGGCATCTGATCCCTCTATGCCAACCTAATCTGATCATTTTACAACACAACTAAACACCCTGACTAATCCTCCTAACGTAGCTACAGTCAAGCGTTCCCATCTCCATTTCCGTCCGTAGGGTAAGAACCGGTAGGATCGTCCTGACTCTCATCTGAGGGCAAAGCCCAGATTTCCACAATAATTGTAAAGGTCACCAACCGAAAATAACAGTTAACACATAACATTTAAGTTTTAAATGCTAAAAATAACTTTTCAACTAAGCATGCACCTTAGCAGGATTTTCAATATGCGAAAAGTTCATACAATACTTTGCCAGTTAAAATGAAAGTAAAATGAGGTTCTCAATCCCCTAATTATAACATAACAAATCAAGACATGGATAGTTTCATGAGCAAACAATCATACAACTAAAACTGAGGATTTTCACTGAGCCAATCGATTAGGCAATCGATTGGGGTGAAGGATTTTGATGAAACAGAATCCTGGGCTGAAATCAATCGATTGGGAAATCGATTGAGTGAGTACTGAGCCCCTGACTTAATACCAATCGATTTCCAAATCGATTTCCTGAAGGTTTTTAGTGAAATTTTGAACTCTGGCTTGATTCAATCGATTGGGCAATCGATTGACAGGATAGCTGAGCCCCTGACTTAATGGCCAATCGATTTCCAAATCGATTTGGTCGAATATGGATGAGTCCCTGACTTAGGCCCAATCGATTGGGCAATCGATTTCGTAAATGATTTTCGAAAAACTGATTACAAAATCGATTGGCTAATCGATTTTGTCCATTTGGCCAAGTCCCTGTTTACTATCCAATCGATTGGGAAATCGATTTACCTGTGTATTCTTTCAAAAATTCATAAACTAACTCAATCACATTCATGCATAATCCCAATTCTTAACACTTAACACTGATAACACAATTACTACGACATCATGGATTTCGAAATGGTATTGCAATCAAACATGTTATCACCAAATTCCAAAACATAACACTTAGCATTTATAACACATTACTACACAAACAAAATGAACCAACAGTTCACAAATCAACAGGGTGTAGTCTCTCGCGGACAAACACAATTCCCTCAGGAACGTAAGTCGTAAACGTACTACCTATCACGGGTCCGTACCGTTTACCGAGGTGCCACCTATCCCGGGTCAGCACAACTTACCAAAACATACACGAGTAAACGAGACATTAAGAGATTCCCCATTCTTAATTCTCATCTAACTTAAACCAGGGCGTAGTCTCTCACGGACAAACCCCTGCGCAGTCTCTCACGGACAAACGCAATTCCCGCAGGAACGTAAGTCGTAAACGTACTACCTATCACGGGTCCGTACTGTTTACCGAGGTGCCACCTATCCCGGGTCAGCACAACTTACCAAACACAATTCCCTCAGGAACGTAAGTCGTAAACGTACTACCTATCACGGGTCCGTACTGTTTACCGAGGTGCCACCCATCCCGGGTCAGCACGACTTACCAAACGTAAATCGTAAACGTACTGCCTATCACGGGCCCGTACTGTTTACCAAGGTGCCACCTATCCCGGGTCAGCACGATTTACCGAAACACACATAAAAAAGCGAGACATTAAGAGATTCCCCATTCTTAATTCTCATTTAACTTAACGATTTTCAAGACAAAACATTCAGTAAATAAGTCATTAAGAGATTCCCCATTCTTAATACTCATTTACTGAAACGATTTTCAAAAACGAACATTAAGTAACCGAGACATTAAGAGATTCCCCATTCTCAACGCCCAGTTAACTTAAACAATTTTCCAAACAAAATAATAAGTAACCGAGACATTAAGAGATTCCCCATTCTTAACGCCCAGTTAACTTAAACAATTTTCCAAACAAAATAATAAGTAACCGAGACATTAAGAGATTCCCCATTCTTAACGCCCAGTTAACTTAAACGGTTTTCAAAACAAAATGTTAAGTAACCGAGACATTAAGAGATTCCCCCTCCTTAACGTCCAGTTAACTTAAACGGTTTTCAAAACAAAATATTAAGTAACCGAGACATTAAGAGATTCCCCATTCTTAACGCCCAGTTAACTTAAACGATTTTTCTTTAAAACAAAATATTAAGTAACCGAGACATTAAGAGATTCCCCCTCCTTAACGTCCAGTTAACTTAAACGGTTTTCAAAACAAAATATTAAGTAACCGAGACATTAAGAGATTCCCCATTCTTAACGCCCAGTTAACTTAAACGATTTTTCTTTAAAACAAAATATTAAGTAACCGAGACATTAAGAGATTCCCCATTCTTAACGCCCAGTTAACTTAAACGATTTTTCTTTAAAACAAAATATTAAGTAACCGAGACATTAAGAGATTCCCCATTCTTAACGCCCAGTTAACTTAAACGATTTTTCACAAACAAACGCACATTAAGTAAACGAGACATTAAGAGATTCCCCATTCTTAACGCCCAGTTAACTTAAACGATTTTTCACAAACAAACGCACATTAAGTAAACGAGACATTAAGAGATTCCCCATTCTTAACGCCCAGTTAACTTAAACGATTTTTCACAAACAAACGCACATTAAGTAAACGAGACATTAAGAGATTCCCCATTCTTAATACTCATTTAACTTAATGGTTTTCAAATTTCACACAACACAAACTCAACAAATTCTCACATCAAAACATATCAATTCATTTATTCACAAATCCAACCATACACATATCAAATTTCATCAATATCAATTAAGAGCATGTCAAAAACAACGAACACAAATCAAAGCAACATAACACACAGATACATCAAATTTCATTTACTCATAATCACACACAATGACATTCAAATTCATTTACCACGAAACATTCATCAATATAAACAAAACCTAACTCTAAGGTTGTTACCCATAACGCACTAGTTTGGTTTTTCCCCAAATCGATACATTTAACCCTAACAAATTCCTTCCCACACAACCACAGATAAGTCCCTAAATGCAAACTAGAAGTTTGGAAGGAGCCCTTACCTCAACGTTAGCTTTAACGCGCGTTTCCGGTACCGCGAGTAATTCCGGTAAAATCTCCGCTCGCAACGCCGCTTCCAAATTAGTTCACTAGCACCGTAGCGTGGTGGTGAGCAACTTTCCCTTCTATCTCTTCGAGAAATGAGGTTTGGATCTAGAAGAAACGGAGGGGTTTGTGTTTGGATCTCAAAACCGTTTTTCTTCGTTTTCGAATCAAAGAGGAAGAGTGGAGTTGCGAAAACCTTGATCTAACTCTCACCCAACCTTGGGTCACTAGCTTTGAAGAAAAGGAAGCAACGAAAACGAAAAATGGAGAAGGATGGAATTTTGGGTTTTGCTCGCGTGAGGTTCAGAGGAAGGAGATGGAAAATTGAGATTTTCCTTCCTTTCTATTTCTTTCCTTTGCTTTTCCTAAATGGTACTTTAAAATTACGGGTCTTACATTACTCCCCCCCTAAAATTAGTTTCGTCCTCGAAACTATGCGTCGATAATTAGCTCTGGGTGTTGTTCTCTCATCTTGCTCTCCAATTCCCAAGTCGCCTCTCCAGTAATTGGGTTCCAAATCACCTTGACCAACGAACATCTTTGGTCCTCAATCGCTAAATCTTCCTGTCCTCAATCCTCACAGGTGGTACTTCGAATGTCAAGTTATCCTTCGGTTGGATTGTGTCTGGTTCGATCACATGCGATGGATCTGCAAGATATTTCCTCAACTGTGATATAGGAAACACGTCATGAATGTTGGACAGTATCGGAGGCAATGCAATCCGATAAGCAACAGGCCCAATTCGTGCAGAAATCTGACATGGTCCAATGAATTTCGGAGTCAACTTCTTCGATCTTAACGCCATTCCAACTCTCGTAGTAGGTGTGACTCTCGGAAATACATGGTCACCCTATTCGAATTCTAACAGTCTGCGACGCTTGTCCGCGTAACTCTTCTGACGACCTTGTGAAGTCTTCATTTTCTCCTTGATTTTCCTTACCTTAGCTGTAGTCTGTTGCACCATCTCTGGTCCGACGATCATATTTTCACCGTCCTTATACCCACACAAGGGCGTTCGACACTTGCGCCCACAAAAGTCTCATCTGGAGCCATTCCAATACTTGCGTGGAAACTATTTGTTGTAGGTGAACTCAATCATAGCCTCGTTCCGAAGGCTTCATGCAATGCTCCCAAAAATGTGATGTGAACTTCAGATCACAGTCTGATACAATACTCGATAGTACTCCATGTAATCTCTAAAGGTCGCAACACCCCAGCAGGTCGCTGATGTTCCACCTTGTACGGAACATCCACCTAGTACCAAACCTAAACACTAAGTATGACGCCGACACATTGAGTACAATGTATCATTACCCAGTGATAGGGCTTCCCATCCATATCAAGAATGATCTTGGGTTATTGTAGAGGTAAACAATTAAATTAATCGAGAAGTCCCTATTCTGAATGGTTATTTGACAAAGTAAACATGCATAATTTACTGTCAAAGTCTTAGCAGTAAAGTAGACGCGGACAACTTCAAACAATTTACATAATCCATAGCAATGAAGGAATGGGTTGCCCCCGAATCAGAAAGTGTAGTTAAGAGGTTACCTGTAATCGCACAGTCATATTGAATCAGATCGCTAGATAAATCAGCGCCGACGCAATACACCTGTCCTCTAG
Source organism: Cicer arietinum (assembly GCF_000331145.2). Classification (NCBI taxonomy): domain Eukaryota; kingdom Viridiplantae; phylum Streptophyta; class Magnoliopsida; order Fabales; family Fabaceae; genus Cicer; species Cicer arietinum. The sequence goes on from NC_021164.2 coordinate 45,932,894, forward strand.
CAGTAGGAAGAGTAATCCTAGCTACATCCACCATTGGTTCCACCTTCGGAGCCTCGCAATTCCTTGCAAAGTGCCCTGGTTTATGGCAATTGTAGCAAGTAGTACTGTCAAAGGTACAAGCATAAGCATAATGTCCTTCTTCTCCACATCGGAAACATCGTATACCTTGTCCCACTTGCCTCCCAAAGTCTTGGTTCCCTGGGTTAT
>NC_021164.2:45937938-45946958 GCF_000331145.2 Cicer arietinum
CTTCCTTTTTCCTTCCTTCCTTTTATACTATTTTCTTTTCCTTTTCCTTCCTTCTAGTTTTCCTTTCTTTTTCCCTCCAAGCAAACATATATATAAAAAAAATATAACTTAACAAATATCTCAAAATATCTAGATATTTGTTAAATTACCGTTTCGCCCGAAACGCATAAAATTAACCGTAAAGTATTCACCGCAGTTAATTTCAATTTATTTATCGACGAGAAATTCTAATTGGCATTATTCACCGCAGTTAATTTCAATTTATTTATCGACGAGAAATTCTAATTGGCATCGAAATATCTTTTTGATTATAAAACTCCAAAATATAATTAACTTTGGCTTAAAAGCCTCCGAGCCAAAATCCAAAATACCCCAAAAATACATAAAGTGTACTTTATAATTACGGGTCTTACACCAGTCAAACCTACGAGGCTAAACGAATTTTGTGCTCTATTAGCATGAGTTACGAAAGGATTCATGCGTGTCCTAACGATTGCATTTTATTTCGAAACAAAATGAATTACTAAAGGCATGTCCGAAATGCAATGTCTCTCGATATAAGAAGAAAGAATCTACTCCAGCAAAAGTTGTGTGGTATTTTCCTATAATACCAAGATTTAGGCGCATGTATCGCGGTGAAGAAGATTCAAAACACTTGACATGGCATGCAGATGAAAGAATTAGAGATGGCAAGTTTCGACACCCTGCAGATTCTCCACAATGGGCAAAAATTGATCACGAGTATCCTAAATTCGGGATAGAGTCAAGAAATCCACGACTTGCACTTTCTACTTATGGAATGAACCCACATGGTCTTCAAAGCATCTCACATAGCACGTGGCCTGTGATTTTGTTGATTTATAACCTATCTCCATGGTTATGTATGAAGCGTACGTTTATGATGTTGTCTCTGTTGATTTCTGAACCCAAACAACCGGAGAATGATATCGACGTATACTTGACTCCTTTAATTGAAGATTTAAAAAATATGTGGGAGACCGGTGTGGAAGTTTATGATGGGTATAAGAAAGATTGTTTCAATTTGAGGGCTATGTTGTTCGGCACAATTAATGATTTTCCAGCATATGATGATTTATCAGGATATAGCATTAAAGGTTAGTGTGCATGTCCTATATGTGAAGAGAGTACAAATTGGATGCAGTTGAAACATTGTAAGAAGAATGTATTATTGGACATCATAGATTTTTACCTTATAGTCATCAGTATCGTGGGTGGAGAAATGCATTCAATGGAAAATCTGAGGAAGGTAAAGCTCCTTTAGCACCGACTGGATATCAAATACTTGAAAAAGTACAAGGTTTGACCAATAAATTTGGCAAACCTTTTGCGGCAGAGCTGGTCAAAACTGAGTGGAAGAAAAAATCAATTTTCTTTGAATTGTCATATTGGAAGTCATTGTATATAAAACATTTCCTCCATGTGATGCATATTGAAAAAAAATATATTTGATAGTGTTATTGGTACGTTACTCAATGTTCCAGGAAAGTCTAAAGATTGCATTAATGCAAGATTGAACTTGGTCGATTTGGGAATAAGAAATGAATTGGGTCTCGTAAAGAAAGGAAATCACACATATCTACCTCCAGCCGCTCATACTCTATCTAGAAAGGAAAAAATTATTTTATCTAAATTTCTACACGAAGTTAAAGTTCTAGAAAGATACTCTTCAAACATTACAAATTTAGTTTGTATGAAAGACCTCAAGTTAAAAGGTTTGAAGACCCATGATTGTCATATTCTAATGGAGCATTTGCTACCAATAGGTATACGTTCCATTTTACCTGAAAAAGTTTGATGAGCCATAACTAGATTATGTTTCTTCTTCAGGGAAATTTGTAGTAAAGTGATGGATCCTCAGAAATTACCGACATTGCAGAGGGAAATTGTTGTTACTTTGTGTGAGCTTGAAATGTATTTCCCACCCTCGTTTTTTGATATAGTGGTTCAGCTTACTGTTCATCTTGTTAAGGAGACACAACTTTGTGGGCCAACTTATATGAGATGGATGTATCCGATAGAATGATATATGAAAATATTAAAAGGGTACGTAAAAAGTAGAAGTCGACCAGAATGTTGTATTGCTGAACGATACATTGTCGAAGAAGCTGTTGAATTTTGTACTGAATATCTGTCTAATATTGAATCCATAGGGCTTCTCATGTCTCATCATTCAGAAAGAATATCAGGAGAAGGGATAATTGGAAAGAGACTAATGACTATATCAAAGACAAAATGGGAGCAGGAACAATTGTATGTTCTGCACAATGATGATGAGGTTCAACCGTATGTTACAATACACATGGATCAATTATCTAGTTTGAACATTAATATGAATCAAAATTGGATAACTCGAGAGCACAATCGAAGTTTTATAACATGGTTAAATAAGCACATAAAGTCAACGTTTGATATAGACACCAGATCAATTTCACAGAGATTGAGGTGGCTAGCAAATGGTCTGAGTTTACATGTCTTTTCTTACACCGGTTATGTAATTAACAACTACATATTTTATACCAAAGAATAAGATGACGAAACCACTATGCAAAATAACGGAGTCACTCTCGTAGCTGAAGCGATGCATGTCTCAAGTGCAAAAGACAAAAACCCAATATATGCAAATCTATCATATTTTGGGGTTATCGAGCGCATATGGGAGTTAGACTACACAATGTTTCGTGTTCCCATATTTGGTTGCAAGTGGGTCCATAATAATAATGGCGTTCGAATTGATGAGTCAGGGTTCTTGCTTGTCGATTTTAATAGGGTGGGATACAAAGATGAGCTATTTATTTTAGCGTCGCAAGCTCAACAAGTGTTTTATGTCACTGATCCTGTTGATGATAAATGGTATGTTGTCCTATCGACCAATAAAATAAGTGATGATAACAATATGATGAAGATGTTGGTAATGATCTTTTATTTGCAACATCACAACCACATGAAATTGATTCAACTGATGATGGTTTATATCTTAGAGGTGATCATGATGAGGGAATTTGGATTAATCCATCGTTTGGTATCGTTAATGGACAAACAAATGTGAATCCCACCAGGAAAAGAAGAAAGACATCTTAATGTGTTTAATTGTTTTATATAAGCCATGTAATATGAACTGAGTTCATGTAATTTAATAGTTTGATCTGCCAGAATTGAGCATTTTAGTATTTAGCTTGAACTGTATTTGATACTAAGTTAATGTAATTTAAGTGTACGTTTGAACTGCCATAACTGATTTTCGGCTTATATTGAACTTGAAAAAGCTTTGTTTGAGTACTGAGAATTTATCTTGAACTTGAATTGATCATCCTAATATGAGCTGATCATGTAATTTCATTGATATATATATATATATATATATAGGTAGTTAACTAATTATTTGGAAAAAAAAATCCAATGTAGGTATTTTACTTGAACTGAACTGAGTATAAACTTGTAATTTTACAGCGTTTTTGACCATAAGCGCTATAAAAGCCTTTAAAAAAAATATGGAGGTCACAAAGCTTTGTTTTATACCAAGTTAAAAGGGCCTTTTAGAGCGCTTGTTGCCAAAGTGCTGTAAAAGGCTTTTAAAAATAAAATAAGGAGGTCATTTACAGCACTTGGCAATAAGCGCTGTATAAGGAATTTAAAAAAACAGCCCTATTACATAAGAAAACAAAGAGGTCTTTTAAAGCGCTTGTTGCTAAAGCGTTGTAAAAGACTTTTAAAAATAAAATAAGGAGGTCTTTTACAGCGCTTTTCCAACAAGCGTTGTAAAAGGCTTTTAAAAATACAACCCTGCTACATAAGAAACAAAGAGGTCTTTTAAAGCGCTTGCCCAAGCGCTTGTGGACAAGCGGTGTAAAAGGCTTCTAAAAAATAAAATAATGAGGTCTTTTACAGCGCTTGTGAACAAGCGCTGTAAAAGCCTTCAAAAAAAACGATGTAATAGGGTTTTAAAAAATAAAATAAGGAGGTTTCTTACAACGCTCTTTCGAAAAAGCAATGTAATAGGGTTTTATATATAACTAAAAACCGTTTCAGTTTCCTCTTCATTACGTAAACTTCACTACGCTAGTGTCCTCCTCCTCTTCATTGTTCTTCTCATTGCAAACCCTATCATCTGTGTTATTATCCCTACGAACCATATTTCCACTATCATCTCCATTGTTAACCATCTCCATATGTGTTATTATCCCTACGAACCATCTCTTCTCATTGAAATACATAACCCTCATTACATATTTCTGCGAACCATACTCTGTCCTACGAACCGTTCGTATTTCTGCGCATTCTTGGTGTTCCTTCTCCTACGAACCCTACGTATTTCTTCTCACTATTCAGGTATTGTATTTTTTAATTTTTTGTTATCACTAAAATGCATGTTGAATTTATACTGCTACGTACTTAGACTACTGCATGTTGAACTTGTTGAAGTTATATTGAACTGCATGTTGAACTTGTTGTAGATAAATGGATACCAACAAGGATTTAGATCGTCAAAATGAGGAAGTTGTCAACACTAAGACTTATGAAAATGAAGTCAAACGTGGTGCAACCATCATGCAAAATATCATAAAAGCAAGGAGTAGTGGCATAAAATTTGAGGTATACTATACTTTATTTGCTGTTTATTTTTTATCTTTTTTGAAAGCATGTATTTACTATATGAGTTTATTAGGATGGATGAAATGAGAGTGGTCAGCCAATTGACTCCAACAGTTCCATGTTTGTAAGTTATATTGGGGCTGTTGTTCGTCAGAATATCCCCATCACAATTGACAATTGGAGAGATAAGGCGTTGAAGGATGCGAAAGATATAATGTGGACTAATATACAAGTAACTTTTTTGATCCACTTTTTTGTTACTTATAATATTTTCCATTGAAATACTTACTCAAACTATATCTTTATTTCGTTTGGAGACTGCTTTTGTTGTTGACGAGGTGAGAAAGACTTACGTGTTGAGAGTTGCCGGGAAAATACACCGGGGTTTTAGATCTCACCTCTCAAATTGCTATGTAAAAGACCGTGAAGGAAATATGAATGCTGAAGCTCCAAAAATATATAAACATTATATATCAAATGAAGAATGAAGCACATTTGTAGCAAAACGTTCAGACCCCGCGTGATCATTGCATTTGGGCACATGATTCTAGCTTTTTAGTTTGGCATTTTAAAAAGCTCTTTACAGCTTAGATTAATATTTTTAGCTTGTTTCTAAACTTTGGGTCGAATTTAGATTATAATTTTATTATTTGTATTTTAATTTTATTATTTTTATTTTGACTCTTTCTCACTATGTAGGTCATAACTTGAGCTATGGATATCGGATTGGCGCATATGAGCAGGTGTTGGAAAGCTAAAAATCTGATCTACAACTTTTGTGTTGGAAGAAAAGACCAATTCCGAACTTTACTGGGCCTAAATTGCAGATTTCGTAATCTGGACTTTTATAATAATTTTAAGGGTTTTGTACCACGCACCCCCCATTTTTACCTCCCACCCCTTCAATCATGTGTAAAAGACCATTTTACCCTCAATTTCATCTATTAAAATCCAAAAAAAATTGACTTTCCTTTTTTACCCAATTTCTTCGAACGTTTGTAATATCTGAATCTGATCATACCCACCCCTCGAACATTTGAAACTTTCGAATCTCAAAAGTAAGTAAAAATTTGAATATTTCAAATATTCGAAATTTATGAAACCCCAAACCGTTCGAAAGTTTGTATCATGTTGAAAGTTTCGAAATGGAAGTCTCGAAAGTTTGAAAGTTTAGAAACATAGAAACTTTCGAAAGTTTCATGGAATTAGAAAGTTTCGAAATGGTTGATGCTCGAAGAAATGAAAATTTCGAAATAGAGGTCGAAAATATGAAAGTTTCGAATGATGAAACTTTCGAAGTATATTTTTCCCATAAATAATGAATCTTTCGAAACTTTCGAAGAATATGAAAGTTTTGAAATGCAAAATTTTGCAAAACTTTTGATATATGTTGAGTTTCAAAAATTTGGTATTAATGGAAAGTTTCGAAATACATTTTTATTAGTAATAAATAATAATAAATTTATGGTAATAAATTAATAGTAATAATAAATTTGATATTTAATTTCGGAAGTTTCAGTCATTTTTAGAAAAAAATTGAAAGTTTTGAAAGTTTCGAAACTTCTGAAATTTTCGAAATGGAATTACTTCGAATGTTTGAAATTTTCGAAGTATATGTGCATTGAAAGTTTCAAATTCATCAAAACTTTCGAAGTTTTCTGGAAAAAATACACTTCGAAAATTTCATATTCATCCAAAGTTTCGAAATTTCTGGAATATTTCATTTCGAAAGTTTGGTATTTTTCCAAAGTTTTGAAATTAGTAATTTTTTCTGCATAATTACATTTCGAAAGTTTCCAATTTTACAAAACATTCGAAAGTTGGGGTGGAAAACTGAAATGGAAATTTTTTCCATAATTTTATACAAATTAAATAAGGGTAAAATAGTCTTTAAAAAAAATTGGAGGGGTGGGAGGTAAAAATGGGGGGGTGCGTGGTACAAAACCCTAATTTTAATTAGCGGGTCATTTGTTTTTAAATCCTAAGCCCTAAAGCCCAACATCAAGTACTATATATTGGCCGTTTTGTTTCTTTTCTAAAGACGGAAAAATTAGGATTCAAATTGCTACAAGAAATAAACAGTTTTATTTTTATTTCATGGAAGGCTAATTTTAAAAGATTAATCCACGAGTTCAGAGTTTCATCAACACCTTGAGATCAGGTTACACCGTCAATTTCTATTCATGATTCTATTCTTGTTTATTTGATTATATGGATATTTTGATTGCTTAAATAGAATTTCAATAGGATTGATTAAATTTATTTGACAGAATTTGGTTTCGGTTTCTAATTTAATTGAATTATAATTTTGCGACGCTTGATCGTTAATTGTAATATTTTGATGATTGTGATGCTTAATCCAATCAAAGAAACCAAATTCACATAGGATTGATTATGCTTGTTTGATCAATTATATAGTCAAATAAGAATAGAATCACAAATTAGAAATTAAACTCATTGATAGAATCTGTGATAGGTTTGAAACTCGAATAAGTGGATTAATTGTTTTGCTCATCTGTCAAAAACAAAAATCTAAAAAACCCCCTTTTTAATTTCAATTTTCAATTCGGTTATTATTACTATATCAGAAGTCCTTGCGAAACGATTCGAGTTATTACCTCTATTTATATGTTATCAATTGTATTTGACTCGTGCGCGACAGCGGATCAAATTGGCGTTGTTGCCAGGACTCCCTGATAATAATATTAACCCTATTTTTAGGCAACTGTCTCAGATTGCTCCGAAATTTCGCCAGAAAATCCGAAAACAATCAAGGAACAGGACTCCGTATAATTTTCTTATACGGAAGCGACGGTCAAAAATCCCAAATTCCTTCGTTTAGACATTTTTTTTCAATTTTTTAATTTTTCATATTCTCCAAAAATTCCAAAAAAAATTGCGTTGCCTTTATTTGAATTTTAAAATTTTTTGATGGTATTTTTATATTTTTTGGATTTTATTTGATAGGATTTTCGATTTTTCACTTCAATTTTAGCATTTGGGACATTGTTGGAATTTTCAGAATTGTTATTTTGTATTACATTGTTATGATGATGCATGACTAGGGCTAGTTCTGTGAATCTTCATTCTCTTGAACCTGAAATAGATAGGACATTTCATTTACGTCGTAGACTTAATAGAGATGCTAGTGTTAACAAGTTAGAGTCAGATACTGAAATTGACAACTTGTTGCAAAATATGGCTGATGCGAATAATAGAACCTTAAGACAACTTGATGCACCTAATATCAATTATAATGCATTATGTATCACATATCCTAAAGTTACTGTACCATTTGAACTTAAATCTGGTTTAATAACTTTCTTCCAAGGTTTAATGGTCTTGCAGGTGAGGATCCCCACAAACACTTGAAGGAATTCCATCTTATGTGTTCTACCATGAAGTCTCAAGGAGTCACAGAAGACCACATTAAGCTGAGAGCCTTCCCATTTTCACTCCAAGATGCTGCCAAGGACTGGTTATACTACCTTCAACCAGGTTCTGTTACAAGTTGGAATGATCTCAAGATATTGTTTCTAGAAAAATTCTTCCCTGCCTCAAGAGCTGCTTCAATCAGAAAAGAAATATGTAGCATCAAGCAGATTGACAGGGAATCATTACATGAGTATTGGGAGAGATTCAAGAAATTAGTGTCAAGATGTCCTCATCAAGAGATTTCTGAACAATTTCTCATCCAATATTTTTATGAAGGCTTGCTACCTATGGATAGAAGCATTTTGGATGCTGCTAGTGGGGGAGCACTTGTCGATAAGACCCCAGAAGCGGCAAGGGCTTTGATTGAGAACATGTCCATTAATTCTTAGTAGTTTACAACTAGAAACAATTCAATAGTGTTGACAAAGGGTGTGAATGAAATTCAAGCTTCTTCCCAAGAGAATTTAGAAGGAAAACTTGATGAGCTTACATCTTTAGTAAAAAAATTAACAATAGGTAAAACCCAAGTAGTGGTCTGTGGTATTTGCACTTCTCTAGAGCGCCCTTCCGATTCACGTCCTACATTGCAGGAAGATCCAATTGCTGATGCTCCTCAAGCATATGCTGCAAATATATACACTCCTCAAGCCAACTATGATCTATCATCTAACAGGTACAATCCTGGTTGGAGAAACCATCCCAACATAAGATAGGGGAATTCATATGCACAACAACAACCTAGGCAGAGCAGCAAAATATTCCTGCACAACAAAACAATGCACCTTCATTAGAGGAACTCGTTAAACAAATGGCTGTCCAAAATCTCCAATTTCAACAAAGAATAGATTCCACCATTCAAAATTTGGAAACAAAGATTGGTCAGCTAGCCACTTCAATCAATCAATTACATGCTTAGGGGTCAAACCAATTGCCTGCATAGTCAGTAGTAAATCCAAATGCTCCCAATGTTAGTG
>NC_021164.2:45947301-45967922 GCF_000331145.2 Cicer arietinum
ATCTAACAGGTACAATCCTGGTTGGAGAAACCATCCCAACTTGAGATGGGGGAATTCATCTGCACAACAACAACCTAGGAAGCAACAACAAAATATTCCTACATAACAAAACGATACACCTTCATTAGAGGACCTCGTTAAACATATGGTTGTCCGGAATCTCCAATTCCTACAAAGAACAGATTCCATCATTAAAAATTTGGAAACAAATATTGGTCAGCTAGCCACTTCAATCAATCAATTACATGCTTAGGGGTCAAACCAATTGCCTGCATAGTCAGTAGTAAATCCAAATGCTCCTAATGTTAGTGCAATTACATTGAGGTTTAGGAAATCTGTTGAAATACCAAAGGTACCTGAAACTGTAGTGAAAAATAACAAGGTTGCTGAGGATACTTTGATATATGAAACTGTTGATGTTGAGCAAAATATACCACTTCCTTTTCCTTAAAGGGCAGTGAAGACTAAGAAAATGGACGAGGTAGATAGGGACAACGAGATCTTGGATACATTTAGGAAGGTGGAAGTGAACATTCCCCTTTTTGAAGCAATTAAACAAATTCCAAGATATGCAAAATTTCTAAAAGATTTGTGCACACACAAGAGAAGGTTAAAAGGTGATGAAAGAGGAAACATGGGGCGAAATGTTTCATCCCTCATTCAGCCCATGCCTCAGAAATGAAAAGATCCAGGAACTTTTTCCATTACATGTACCATAGGCAATAGTCAATTTGAAAAGGCTATGTTAGATTTAGGAGCTTCCATTAATGTTATGCCTACATCTATTTTTAACTCTCTTGCTCTTGGACCTTTACAGAGTACAGGTGTTACCATTCAATTGGAGAACAAGAGCAATGCTCGTCCCGCTGGACTTGTGGAGGTTGTACTTGTTCGAGTTAATGAATTGATATTTCCTGCAGATTTTTACATTCTGGACATGGAAGGAGAGAAAAAGTCCAACAGGGCGCCTATCATCTTAGGCGGACCATTCTTGAAAATTGCTAGAACAAAAATTGATGTTCATGCTGGAACTCTATCCATGGAATTTGGTGATAGCATTATAAAATTTAACATCTTTGATGCTATGAAACACCCCATGGAAGAGCATTCTATTTTTCAAATTGAATTGCTTGCTGATTTGGTTGATGACACTTACCCCGATATGTTTGCTACTGATTTTCCTTCATTTTCTGGTTTTGATGTTACTTATACTTGTGAATTCTGTACAGATACCCAATTGTGCTATGTGTGTGCTGAGATCGAAGCTGCCTTGCAGGTTGATCATTGTGCTGATATTGATATTACTACTAACATAATTGATTTTGCAGACTTAGCTTCAGCCATTGGTGTTGTACTTTCCATTGAACAACCACCGACTATAGAGCTTAAACCACTTCCTGAAAATTTGAAATATGCATATTTAGAAGGAAGTGGCAAGTTACCTGTGATTATTTCAGCCAAACTTGACGATGAACAGGAAGATGAGCTGTTACAGATTTTGAGAAAACAAAGGAAGGCAATCGGATGGACCTTGGCTGATATTCTTGGTATTAGCCCATCCATGTGTATGTATAGGATACTACTAGAGGACGGGGGTAAAATCAGTTAGGCAACCCCAAAGGCGACTTAACCCATTAATTTTGGATGTTGTAAAAAAAGAAGTGACCAAGCTCTTGCAAGCAGACATTATATACCCCATCTCTGATAGTCAATGGGTGAGCTCGGTGTAGGTAGTCCTTAAGAAAACTTGACTCATAGTGGATAAAAATGAAAATAATGAACTTATCCCCACACGAGTGCAAAACAGTTGGAGGGTGTGCATCGATTACATGAGACTAAACCAGGCAACTAGAAAGGATCATTTTCCTTTGCCATTTATTGATCAGATGCTTGAACGGTTGGCTGGTAAGTCACATTATTGCTTTCTTGATGGTTTTTCTGGTTATTTTCAGATCCATATTGCACCAGAGGACCAAGAATATACCACGTTCACTTGTCCTTTTGGTACATTTGCCTACAGGAGGATGCCCTTTGGCCTATGCAACGCTCCTGGCATTTTCCAACGCTGCATGATTAGTATTTTCTCTTACTTGATAGAAAATTGTATTGAAGTTTTCATGGATGATTTTACTGTGTATGGTTCCTCATTTGATGCATGTTTGAACAATTTAGATAGAGTTTTGCATAGATGCATTGAAACTAACCTTGTGCTGAATTATGAAAACTGTCATTTTATGGTTGAACAAGGCATAGTTTTGGGACACGTGATCTCTAAAAATGGGATAGAAGTGAATCCTACAAATATTGATGTGATTTCAAATTTGCCTTACACATCTTGCATCCGCGAGATTCGTTCTTTTCTTGGCCATGCAGGTTTTTACAGACGCTTTATCAAGGATTTCAGCAAGATAGCTCTTCCGCTGTCAAATTTGTTGCAAAAAGATGTCAGTTTCACCTTCGATGATAAATGCAAGAAGGCGTTTGATTTCTTAAAGGCAGCACTGACATATTCTCCCATAATTCAGCCACCCAATTGGACCATCCTTTTTGAAATTTTGTGTGATGCATCTAACTATGTCGTGGGAGCAGTCGTTGCACAAAGGGTTGGTAAGGCTGCCCATGTTATTTATTATGCTTCTAGGACTTTAGATTCTGCACAGGCTAATTATACTACCACTGAAAATGAACTTTTAACTATTGTTTTTGCACTTGATAAGTTTAGATCATATTTGTTAGGTTCGAATGTAGTTGTTTTTACTGACCATGCAGCTTTGAAGTTCTTGTTGAAGAAACCAGAAGCAAAACCGAGATTGATCCGGTGGATGTTGTTACTCCAAGAATTTGGTTTAGAGATTAAAGATAAGAGTGGGGCTGAAAATTTGGTTGCAGATCATTTAAGCAGAATAGAAATGGATGAGGACCCCATCCCCATTCAAGATGACTTCCCTGATGAGCAACTGCTACAGTTGCGTGAGATAACTCCTTGGTTTGCTGATTTAGTTAATTATCTAGTTGCTGGAGTCTTTCCTGCAGATGCATCCCGAACACAAATACACAATCTTAAAAGTGATTCCAAATACTATGTGTGGGATGATCCATATCTGTGGAAATTCTGCAGTGATGATCCATATCCCACCATGAGGCTCAATCCATTCTTCATTTTTGTCATGCCTCTCAAACTAGAGGACATTTTGGTCCTCAACGAACAGCAAGAAAAGTCTTAGACTCGGGTTTCTTTCGGCCCACTTTGTTTAAAGATGCTTTTGAGGCTTACAAAGCTTGTGAACAGTGTCAAATACCAGGAACAACAATCACTCGTATGAGTGAGATGCCTCAACAACCTATGCTTTTCTGTGAAGTATTTGATGTGTGGGGCATTGACTTTATGGGCCATTTTCCTGTATCTTTTAGTTATGTCTATATTTCACTGGTTGTTGATTATGTTTCGAAGTGGGTGGAAGCAATACCCACTAGGACTAATGATTCTAAAGTTGTTGCAGGTTTTATCAGATCAAATATTTTTTGCAGGTTTGGAATACCCCGAGCCATCATAAGTGATCAAGGCACTCATTTTTGCAACCGCACCATGGACGCTTTGCTTCGGAAGTATGGGGTTGTGCACAGAGTTTCTACACCTTATCATCCCCAAACTAATGGGCAAGCTGAAGTCTCAAATAGGGAAATCAAACATATTTTAGAAAAGATGGTACAACCAAACAGGAAAAACTGGAGCCACCGACTTGAAGAAGCTCTTTGGGCTCATAGAACAACCTACAAAACACCAATAGGAATGTTCCCTTATCGACTTGTGTTTGGTAAGGCATGCCACCTCCCAGTAGAAATAGAGCATCGTGCTTATTGGGCAGTCAAGAGTTGTAATCTTGAGATGGAGAAAACAGGTTTGGAGAGAAAGCTTCAATTGCAACAACTTGAAGAGCTTAGGCTTGAAGCTTATGAGAACTCTCGCATCTATAAAGAGAAAACTAATCACTTTCATGATAAGATGATTTCTAGGAAAGAATTTTCCATTGGCCAAAAAGTTTTATCGTTCAACTTCCGTTTGAAAATTATGGCTGGGAAACTTCGATCGAAGTGGATTGGCCCTTTTGTTGTTACTAACATTTTTCCTCATAGTGCAGTGGAAATAAAAAGTGAAAACACCGAGAAAATATTCAAAGTAAATGGACAACGCCTCAAGCTATTCCATGAGAGCTATGTGCTTGAAGATGCTATCATAAAAGAACTCTCCTTGGAAAAGCCTACCTACACTGAAGTTTAAACAGGGAGCTCCCTTTCCTTACTCTTATTTTATACTTGTTACTTTCATTGAGGACAATGTGTAATTTAAGTGTGGGGGTATTATTTAGGATTTTATTTGTTTTAGGATTTTATTTGTTATATTTCAAAAAAATAACAAAAAAAATAAAAATAAAAAATAAATAAAAATGGACATTGCATTGCATGCTTTTTCATCAAATTTTATGGTTGTAAATGTTGAGAGTTTGTTTCGACTGACATGATTAGATAGTATTTTTGCATTCTTGGTAAAATAAATTGGATTAAAACGCTAAATTGTGTATCATTTGTGATAAGTCATTTACCTTTGTGAGATTTTTTAGCCTTATTATAAATGGAATACATTTTTCCATTTTTTTTTTGTTCTTGTGTGTTATGTCACTCATGATTGCTAGTTACGCCAGAACTTGACTTGACTCTTGTCCGCATACATATATTGAAATGATGTAGGCATTTGTTTCTGATTAAGCTACTAGCCAAATAAGCCTACCCTACAATTATCCATTTGTGCAAGCCCCTTTGAGCCTAATTAACTCATTCTTTGTTATATAGCTCATTACAAACCTAAAAGTGAAAACCAATGAATTGACCCAATCTTGGGGGATAAAGGAGACTTTACTTAAATAATTGTAGGGGTGCTCAACTTGTTTGTTTAAATTTGAGGGTTATGAAAAAAAATACAAAAACAAAAAAACAAAAAAAATACAAAAATACAAAAAAAAAAGAAGAAAAAAAAAACTGTAAGGAAAAATGATTGTGTTGTGAGCAAAGAGAGTGTGAAAATAAAAAAATAAAAATCAATGATGTTTTGTTGAGTTACTTCTTAATATTGTTTTTTTCTCTTAAACATTACTCCTTTATCCTCATTGATTTTTAACCTTTGTCTCCTTAGGATTACCTCACCCTTACCTTGGCCATGTTACAACCTAAATAAAGACCTTTTGATCATTATCTGCATGCGTTTCAAATATAGATTATAGAGGCTCATCAAGTTTATGGTAGTGCTAGCTTTCATGGTGTGCTTTGAGTGTAAACAGTAGCCCAAACACTTTGAGTGTAAACACTTTGAGAGAATTTTTATATTCTGGGAGGACTCTATCACTTATGATACATTCTTTAGTTAATTTATCCTCTTGTTTGCCTTGGTTGTGATAACAAAACTATTCATGATTGGCTTAAGCTAAATTTTTTTTTCTCTCACCACTCTGCATTCATAAGAATATTTGGAATCACATGCATTGTTTTGCTCGGAGTGCAAAAGTTTAAGTGTGGGGGAATTTGATCATAGCATTTGGGCACATGATTCTAGCTTTTTAGTTTGGCATTTTAAAAGCTCTTTATAGCTTAGATTAATATTTTTAACTTGTTTCTAAATTTTGGGTCGAATTTAGATTATAATTTTATTATTTGCATTTTAATTTTATTATTTGTATTTTGACTCTTTCTCACTATGTAGGTCATAACTTGAGCTCTGGATATCGGATTGGCGCATATGAGTAGACGTTGGAAAGCTAACAATATGAGCTACAACTTTTGTGTTGGAAGAAAATATCAATTCCGAACTTTAGTTTGCCTAAATTGCAGATTTCTTAATCTGGACTTTTATAATAATTTTAATTAGCAGGTCATTTGTTTTTAAACCCTAAAGCCCAATATCAAGTACTCTATATTTGCCACTTTGTTTCTTTTTTAAAGACGGAAAAATTAGGATTCAAATTGCTGCAAGAAATAAACTGTTTTATTTTAATTACATAGAAGGCTAATTTTATAAGATTAATCCACGAGTTAGAGTTTCATCAACACCTTGAGATTCAGGTTACACTGTCAAGTTCTATTCATGATTCTATTCTTGTTTATTTGAATATATTGATATTTTGATTGCTTAAATTGAATTTCAATAGGATTGATTAACTTTATTTGACTGAATTTGGTTTCGGTTTCTAATTTAATTGAATTATAATTTTGCAACGCTTGATCGTTAATTATAATATTTTGATGATTAATTTAATCAAAGAAACCACATTCACATAGGATTGATTACGTTTGTTTGATCAATTCTATAGTCAAATAAGAATAGAATCACAAATTAGAAATTAAACTCATTGATAGAATCTGTGATAGGTTTGAAACTCGAATAAGTGGATTAATTGTTTTGCTCATCTGTTAAAACAAAAATCTAAAAAACCACCTTTTTAATTTCAATTTTCAATTTGGTTATTATTATTATATCAGAAGTCATTGCGAAATGATTCGAGTTATTACCTCTATTTACATTTTATCAATTGTATTTGACCCGTGCGCAACAGCGGATCAAATTGAAATACTAATAATTTGACCCGTGCGCGACAATGAGTTATTACCACTTTTTTGTTACTTATAATTTTTTCCATTGAAATACTTACTCAAACTATATCTTTATTTCATTTGCAGACTACTTTTGTTGTTGACAAGGTGAGAAAGACTTACGTGTTGAGAGTTGCCGGGAAAATACACCGGGGTTTTAGATCTCACCTCTCAAATTGCTATCTAAAAGATTGTGAAGGAAATATGAATGCTGAAGCTCCAAAAATATATAAACATTATATATCAAATGAAGAGTGGAGCGAATTTGTAGCAAAACGTTCAGACCCCGCATTTGTGGTAAGTGATTAATTTATTAGCATTTGTGTTTTATTATTCATATTCATAGCTTATTTTAAATTTTTACACGATTGTTATTTTTTTTATATAAAATATAAGTAAGGCAAATCGCGAGGGGGCAAAAAATCCGACGCACCCATACAAAAATCTCGTATGGGATATGCATGTCTAGAGCAAAAACTTGTAAGTAATTAAACATCACTTTTATATAATGTGGTACATTATAAACTATAGTTTCTAACTAATATTTTGTTTATGATCTTAACGAATAGCTACAAGACACGCAATCCGATCAACCGTTGGGTCGTCATATCTTGTGGAAGGAAGCTGGTGTAAATAAAGATGAAGTGGTTGATAATGAAATTGTTCAAAAAGTTAAAGAAATTTGTGTAAGTATATTATCACTTTAATATTTTTTAATATTGTATTTTAAAAATGATATTGAACTTATCTTTTTAATCCTACATGTATTTTAGGAGAATCTCGAATAAAGTTCGGAAAATCAAGAGGACAACAAAGCTAGTTGCAGGACATTCTCGGTAAAGTGTTTAATGTTCCTGAATTTTCTGGTCGCGTGAGGGGGAAAGGATTTGGCGTAACTCCTAAAAGCTATTTTTCACAAGAGAAACGCCAAAATCCATCTAATGAGGAAGTATTAGAGAAGCTCAAATTCCTATCAGAGCAAGTGGCACTCTTGGTGAAGACGAATAAAGACAAACAACTTCCGGATCAGCTCCAACGTGAAATACAAATGGAGAGTGAAAACGCGAGTTGCAACATTGGTCTGAAAAGTCTTCCTGAGGTAATTAATTACTTAATAAAATAAGAAATTCATTCAACCTAATTGTTTCACATACTTATGTATTAACCATTGATTTAGGGTGTCACTCCTTACGTGTTGTACTTATCCTCCCCTACTGTAAGACCCATAATTTTAAAGTACCCTTTTATGTATTTTTGGTATATTTTGGATTTTGGCTCGGAGGCTTTTAAGCCAAAGTTAATAATATTTTGGAGTTTTATAATCAAAAAGATATTTCGATGCCAATTAGAATTTCTCGTCGATAAATAAATTGAAATTAACTGCGGTAAATACTTTACGGTTAATTTAAGGCGTTTCGGGTGAAACGGTAATTTAATAAATATCTAGATTTTGAGATATTTGTTAAGTTATATTTATTTTATATATATATGTTTGCTTGGAGGGAAAAAGAAAGGAAAACTAGAAGGAAGGAAAAGGAAAAGAAAATAGTATATAAAGGAAGGAAGGAAAAAGGAAGAAAGGAAAAACAAAGGAAAGAAATAGAAAGGAAGGAAAACCCAAATTTTCCATCTCATTCCTCAGGTTCACGCAAGAAAAAACCATAAATCCATCCTTCTCCATTTTTCGTTTTCGTTGCTTCATTTCCTTCAAAGCTAGTGACCCAAGGTTGGGTGAGAGTTAGATCAAGGTTTTCGTAACTCCACTCTTCCTCTTTGATTCAAAAACGAAGAAAAACGGTTTTGAGATCCAAACACAAACCCCTCCGTTTCTCCTAGATCCAAACCTCATTTCTCGAAGAGATAGAAGGGAAAGTTGCTCACCACCACGCTACGGTGCTAGTGAACTAATTTGGAAGCGGCGTTGCGAGCGGAGATTTTACCGGAATTTCTCGCGGTACCGGAAACGCACGATAAAGCTAACGTTGAGGTAAGGGCTCCTTCCAAACTTCTAGCTTGCATTAGGGACTTATCTGTAGTTGTGTGGGAAGGAATTTGTTAGGGTTAAATGTATCGATTTGGGGAAAAACGAAACTAGTGCGTTATGGGTAAAAACCTTAGAGTTAGGTTTTGTTTATAGTGATGAATGTTTCGTGGTAAATGAAATTTGATGTATCTGGGTGTTATGTTGCGTGATTTGTGTTCGTTGTATTTGGTGTGTTCGTACTTGATGTTTGTTAATTGGTGTGGTTGTTGTGAATTATGGTTTGAATGTGAAAGTATGTTTGAATTTGTTTCTGTGGAATTTGAAAACCATTAGAGTTAAACGAGTATTAAAAATGGGGAATCTTTTAATACCTCGGTTTACTTAATGTGTATTTGAGGAAAATGTTTAAGTTAACTGGGCGTTGAGAATGGGGAATCTCTTAATGTCTCGGTTACTTAACTATCGTTTTTGAAAATCGTTTCGGTAAATGAGTATTAAGAATGGGGAATCTCTTAATGACTCGTTTACTGAATGTTTTGCGAGAAAATCGTTTAAGTCAAAAGTATATTAAGAATGGGGAATCTCTTAATATGACTGTTTGCTTAACGTTTTGTTTTGAAAATCATTAAGTTAAATCGGTATTAAGAACGGGGAATCTCTTAATGACTTATTTAATTAATGTTGTTTGAAAGTCGTTTAAGTTAAATGGGTATTAAAAATGGGGAATCTTTTAATATCTGCATTTGCTTAACGATTGTTGTGAATGGAGTCTGTGTATGCTCATGCATTTCATTTGGTAAATTGTGTCGACCCGTGATAGGTGACACCTTGGTAAACTGTACTGACCCGTGATAGGTTGTACGTTTACGATTTACTATTTAGTAATTCGTGTTGACCCGTGATAGGTGACACCATGGTAACTGTACTGACCCGTGATAGGTGGTACATTTACGATTTACATTTTTGGTGAATTGTGCTGACCCGTGATAGGTGGCACCTTGGTAAACTGTACGGACCCGTGATAGGTTGTACGTTTGCGATTTATATTTTAGTAAATCGTGTTGACCCGTGATAGGTGACACCATGGTAACTGTACTGACCCGTGATAGGTGGTACATTTACGATTCCCGCTTTTTCTTTTAGTAAATCGTGTTGACCCGTGATAGGTGACACCTCGGTAAACTGTACTGACCCGTGATAGGTGGTACGTTTATGATTTACGCATTTTAGTAAATCGTGCTGACCCGTGATAGGTGGCACCTCGGTAATTGGTACTTTGGCCTGCGATAGGCGGTACAATTATGATTTACGGCCCTTCGAGGAGGGTTTTGGTTTGGAATTCCGAGTCCATGCATTTTGGCATATACGCATTGCATTAGGGTGCCTGGCACGCGAGTCATGTTTGATTTGAGTTTATGATTGAGTGATTCGAATTTTGATTTATCGTGATAACTGAGATGAAGGTGTTAAGTGCTATGTGTTGTGTATTGTGTGTGAGTATGATGGTTATCGAACCTTTGTGTGTCGTAGTAATCGCGTAGAAATTGCTAAGTGTTAAGTGGTGAACTTGATTAGGAATGACTTAGGTTAATTCATGAATTTTTGGAAAACTGATCAGGGAAATCGATTTCCCAATCGATTGGATGGGTAAACAGGGACTTGGCCAATTCACAAAATCGATTAGCCAATCGATTTTGTAAATCAGCCTTTTTAAAATCCCTTTCGAAATCGATTGCCCAATCGATTAGGCCTTAAGTCAGGGGCTCAGGAACCAATCAATCGATTTACCAATCGATTGAATTCAGCCCAGGATTCTGTTTTCATTAAGAATCCCTCACCAAATCGATTAGGAAATCGATTGGCTCGAAACCAGGGGCTCAGGAACCAATCAATCGATTTACCAATCGATTGAATTCAGCCCAGGATTCTGTTTTCATTAAAAATCTTCACCCCAATCGATTGCCCAATCGATTGGCTCAGTGAAAATCCTCATTTTTAGTTGTATGATTAATTGCTCATGAATCTATCCATGTTTTGTTTTATCATGTGTTAATTAGGAGATCGAGAACTGCATTTTACCTTCATTTTCATTGGCAATGTACTGTATGAACTTTTCGCACATGGAAAATCCTGTTAAGATGCATGCTTAGTTAAAAAGTTGTTTTGAGCATTCAAAAACTTAATTGCTATGTGTTAACTGTTATTTTCTGGTTGGTGACCCTTTACACTATTGTGGAAATCTGGGCTTTGCCCTCAGATGAGAGTCAGGACGGCCCTACTGGTTCGTACCCTACGGACAGGGATGGAGATGGGAATGCTTGACTGCGGTTGTGTTAGGAGGATCTCACGGGGCGCGTGGAGATTACTCAGGGTGTATAGTTTTTGGTAGGATGATCAGATTAGGATGATGTATAGGGACTAGGGGTCCTTCTTTTTGGTTTGGAGTATTTTAGTTTTGGAAAACTGTACTTATACAAATATTATCAGTTTTATATCATCTTTGAATGGGTTCCATGTACCATTTGATGTTTATGTAGAAATGTTTTGGATTTGTAATTGGAGAAACTTTTCCGCTGCTTGTAAATTATAATGACTCAATTATTTATCCAAAAGCATTTCCTGATTTATTTCCTTGTTCGTTTTTAATTACTTTTAAAAAAAAATATACCCTCGCTTTGAAAAACGGGGTGTTACATTGTGGTATCAGAGCATAGGTTTAGTTTTCTTTGGGAGCTGTGGAACCTTGGTTATAGATTGTAGGTCGACCTATAAGTTAGGAGTTATTATCTGATCATGTGTCGGTTTAGGTGACTTGAGTTGTCAAGTCCAATTTAATTGTGTGTTGTTAGACGGACGTTAGTTTAGAATTTTTTGAAGTAGTGTTAAAACTCTACTTGATGATGGTTCTTATAGGAAACCATGCCGCCCAGAAGGAATGACGCTCCGAGAGCCAACGCTAGGAATGACCAAATGGCGGAGGCTATGAACAACATGGCTGCTTCTGTCGCTGCACAGACCGCTGCCAAGACTCAACGGGATCTTGAAAAGAGGGGAAGAGAGATCCGTGCTGCAGAATCAAGAGGGTTGGAAGACTTCCGTCGTTACAATCCTCCTAAGTTCAAGGGGGATGAGGGTTCAGAGAAGGCGGATCAATGGATCCAAGAAGTGGAGAAAATCTTTGATATGATTAACTGCCAGGCTGGAGTGAAGGTCAGCTATGCCACGTATATGTTGCTAGGGGATGCTGAATACTGGTGGAGGAGTGCAAGGTTGTTGATGGGAGCAGCCCACGAGGAGGTGAACTGGGAATCGTTCAAAAGAAAGTTTTTAGACAAATACTTTCCGATGAGTACCAGGACTAAGTTGGGTGACGACTTTCTGAAACTTCACCAGGGGAGCCTGACTGTGGGCGAGTATGCTGCTAAATTTGAATCACTATCGAGGCATTTCAGGTTCTTCCGTGAAGAAATTGATGAACCGTTCATGTGTCATCGTTTCCAAGACGGATTGAAGTATGAGATTCAAGATTCCGTCTTACCTTTGGGAATTCAACGTTTCCAAGCGCTGGTAGAGAAATGTAGAGAAGTGGAAGATATGAAGAACAAGAGGGCTAGCCGAGTTGGGAATTTTAATTCGGGAGGCCCTAGTCGGGCGACTTATCAGAATAGGGGAAAACAAGTGGCTAAACCTTATAATCGCCCCCAGAATAACAACGGTGGACCGAGTCGCCCAGGGAACCAGAATTTCGGAAGGCAAATGGGGCAAGTGCTTCGATGTTTCCGATGTGGGAAAGAAGGACACTATGCTAGTGCTTGTTTTTTATATATGTTTGCTTGGAGGGAAAAAGAAAGGAAAACTAGAAGGAAGGAAAAGGAAAAGAAAATAGTATATAAAGGAAGGAAGGAAAAAGGAAGAAAGGAAAAGCAAAGGAAAGAAATAGAAAGGAGGGAAAATTGAATTTTCCATCTTCTTCCTCTGCACTCACGTGAGCTTTAACCAAAAATCCATCCTTTCTCCATTCTTCGTTTTCGTTGCTTCCTTTCTTCAAAGCTAGTGACCCAAGGTTGGGTGAGAGTTAGATCAAGGTTTTCGCAACTCCACTCTTCCTCTTTGATTCGAAAACGAAGAAAAACGGTTTTGAGATCCAAACACAAATCCCTCCGTTTCTTCTAGATCCGAACCTCATTTCTCGAAGAGATAGAAGGGAAAGTTGCTCACCTCCGTGCTACGGTGCTAGTGCACTAATTTGGAAGCGGCGTTGCGAGCGGGGATTTTACCGGAATTACTCGCGGTACCGGAAACGCGCGTTAAAGCTAACGTTGAGGTAAGGGCTCCTTCCAAACTTTTAGTTTGCATTAGGGACTTATCTGTGGTTGTGTGGGAAGGAATTTGTTAGGGTTAAATGTATCGATTTGGGGAAAAACGAAACTAGTGCGTTATGGGTAAAAACCTTAGAGTTAGGTTTTGTTTATAGTGATGAATGTTTCGTGGTAAATGAATTTGAATGTCATTGTGTATGATTATGGGTAAATGAAACTTGATGTTTGTTAATTGGTGTGGTTGTTGTGAATTATGGTTTGAATGTGAAAGTATGTTTGAATTTGTTTCTGTGGAATTTGAAAACCATTAGAGTTAAACGAGTATTAAAAATGGGGAATCTTTTAATACCTCGGTTTACTTAATGTGTATTTGAGGAAAATGTTTAAGTTAACTGGGCGTTGAGAATGGGGAATCTCTTAATGTCTCGGTTACTTAACTATCGTTTTTGAAAATCGTTTCGGTAAATGAGTATTAAGAATGGGGAATCTCTTAATGACTCGTTTACTGAATGTTTTGCGAGAAAATCGTTTAAGTCAAAAGTATATTAAGAATGGGGAATCTCTTAATATGACTGTTTGCTTAACGTTTTGTTTTGAAAATCATTAAGTTAAATCGGTATTGAGAACGGGGAATCTCTTAATGACTTATTTAATTAATGTTGTTTGAAAGTCGTTTCGGTAAATGAGTATTAAGAATGGGGAATCTCTTAATATGACTGTTTGCTTAACGTTTTGTTTTGAAAATCATTAAGTTAAATCGGTATTAAGAACGGGGAATCTCTTAATGACTTATTTAATTAATGTTGTTTGAAAGTCGTTTCGGTAAATGAGTATTAAGAATGGGGAATCTCTTAATATGACTGTTTGCTTAACGTTTTGTTTTGAAAATCATTAAGTTAAATCGGTATTAAGAACGGGGAATCTCTTAATGACTTATTTAATTAATGTTGTTTGAAAGTCGTTTAAGTTAAATGGGTATTAAAAATGGGGAATCTTTTAATATCTGCATTTGCTTAACGATTGTTGTGAATGGAGTCTGTGTATGCTCATGCATTTCATTTGGTAAATTGTGTCGACCCGTGATAGGTGACACCTTGGTAAACTGTACTGACCCGTGATAGGTTGTACGTTTACGATTTACTATTTAGTAATTCGTGTTGACCCGTGATAGGTGACACCTCGGTAAACTGTACTGACCCGTGATAGGTTGTACGTTTACGATTTACTATTTAGTAATTCGTGTTGACCCGTGATAGGTGACACCTTGGT
Source organism: Cicer arietinum (assembly GCF_000331145.2). Classification (NCBI taxonomy): domain Eukaryota; kingdom Viridiplantae; phylum Streptophyta; class Magnoliopsida; order Fabales; family Fabaceae; genus Cicer; species Cicer arietinum. Next base: position 45,961,513 of record NC_021164.2, read on the forward strand.
AAACTGTACTGACCCGTGATAGGTTGTACGTTTACGATTTACTATTTAGTAATTCGTGTTGACCCGTGATAGGTGACACCTTGGTAAACTGTACTGACCCGTGATAGGTGGTACATTTACGATTTACATTTTTGGTGGATTGTGCTGACCCGTGATAGGTGGCACCTTGGTAAATTGTACGGACCCGTGATAGGTTGTACGTTTGCGATTTATATTTTAGTAAATCGTGTTGACCCGTGATAGGTGACACCTCGGTAAACTGTACTGACCCGTGATAGGTGGTACATTTACGATTTACATTTTTGGTGGATTGTGCTGACCCGTGATAGGTGGCACCTAGGTAAACAGTACTGGTCTGTGATAGGCGGTACGTTTACGATTCCCGCTTTTTCTTTTAGTAAATCGTGTTGACCCGTGATAGGTGACACCATGGTAACTGTACTGACCCGTGATAGGTGGTACATTTACGATTTACATTTTTGGTGGATTGTGCTGACCCGTGATAGGTGGCACCTCGGTAAACAGTACTGGTCTGTGATAGGCGGTACGTTTACGATTCCCGCTTTTTCTTTTAGTAAATCGTGTTGACCCGTGATAGGTGACACCATGGTAACTGTACTGACCCGTGATAGGTGGTACATTTACGATTCCCGCTTTTTCTTTTAGTAAATCGTGTTGACCCGTGATAGGTGACACCATGGTAACTGTACTGACCCGTGATAGGTGGTACATTTACGATTCCCGCTTTTTCTTTTAGTAAATCGTGTTGACCCGTGATAGGTGACACCTCGGTAAACTGTACTGACCCGTGATAGGTGGTACGTTTATGATTTACGCATTTTAGTAAATCGTGCTGACCCGTGATAGGTGGCACCTCGGTAATTGGTACTTTGGCCTGCGATAGGCGGTACAATTATGATTTACGGCCCTTCGAGGAGGGTTTTGGTTTGGAATTCCGAGTCCATGCATTTTGGCATATACGCATTGCATTAGGGTGCCTGGCACGCGAGTCATGTTTGATTTGAGTTTATGATTGAGTGATTCGAATTTTGATTTATCGTGATAACTGAGATGAAGGTGTTAAGTGCTATGTGTTGTGTATTGTGTGTGAGTATGATGGTTATCGAACCTTTGTGTGTCGTAGTAATCGCGTAGAAATTGCTAAGTGTTAAGTGGTGAACTTGATTAGGAATGACTTAGGTTAATTCATGAATTTTTGGAAAACTGATCAGGGAAATCGATTTCCCAATCGATTGGATGGGTAAACAGGGACTTGGCCAATTCACGAAATCGATTAGCCAATCGATTTCGAAATCAATTTTCAAAGGAATCAGTTAAGAAATCGATTGCCCAATCGATTAGGCCTTAAGTCAGGGGCTCAGGAACCAATCAATCGATTTACCAATCGATTGAATTCAGCCCAGGATTCTGTTTCATTAAGAATCCCTCACCAAATCGATTAGGAAATCGATTGGCTCGAAACCAGGGGCTCAGGAACCAATCAATCGATTTACCAATCGATTGAATTCAGCCCAGGATTCTGTTTTCATTAAAAATCTTCACCCCAATCGATTGCCCAATCGATTGGCTCAGTGAAAATCCTCAGTTTTAGTTGTATGATTAATTGCTCATGAATCTATCCATGTCTTGTTTTATTATGTGTTAATTAGGAGATCGAGAACTGCATTTTACCTTCATTTTCATTGGCAATGTATTGTATGAACTTTTCGCATATTGAAAATCCTGTTAAGGTGCATGCTTAGTTGAAAAGTTGTTTTGAGCATTCAAAAACTTAATTGCTATGTGTTATCTGTTATTTTCTGGTTGGTGACCCTTTACACTATTGTGGAAATCTGGGCTTTGCCCTCAGATGAGAGTCAGGACGGCCCTACTGGTTCGTACCCTACGGACAGGGATGGAGATGGGAACGCTTGACTGCTGTTACGTTAGGAGGATCTCACGGGGCGCGTGGAGATTACTCAGGGTGTATAGCTTTTTGGTAGGATGATCAGATTAGGATGATGTATAGGGACTAGGGGTCCTTCTTTTTGGTTTGAAGTATTTTTAGTTTGGAAAACTGTACTTATACAAATATTATCAGTTTGATATCATCTTTGGACGGGTTCCATGTACCAATTGATGTTGTGTAAATGTTTTGGATTTATAATTGGAGAAACTTTTCCGCTGCGTAAATTGTAATGACTCAATTGTTTATCCAAAAGCATTTCCTGATTTATTTCTTTGTTCGTTTTTAATTACTTTTAGAAAAAAAAATATACCCTCGCTAAGAAAAACGGGGTGTTACACCTACTCATTGCAAGGTCGGAAAAGGAACATTGTACAATACTTTGAGAGAAGTATTGCACAACACAATGATCCCTGTGGGCCATGTCAAAGTATCATCAGTTATTACTTTGGAACCAAATACACCGATGCCTATACTAGACAACGGTGCAGTAATGAAGTATTTGGGCGAAGCAATTGGTAGTTAGGTGGCATGACCCATACATCTTGTTGCCCTTGATAAGGTATGTTTTAATTAATTGAAATGTATGTTTAATTGATATGTATATTTAATTGCACGATATATGATTATGTTGATTATATTTAATTGCTTATTTTTTTCCACTGTTAACTTTAATTTCACATTTATTTAGATTCAGACAAAGTCTAAAGGGAATGATAAGAAGATTCCCATAAACGAGTCAGTCACATCGCCGGAAAAGGTTTGTCATTTTTTTCAAATTCAATAAACTAACAAACTAATTAACCTCATTTTTTCATATTCAATCCAATAAACCACTCGCACAACAAACCACCTGCTGCACCACAAATAGATGTTCGTGGTAAAAATAAAGCCGACAAACTTCAAAATTGGAGGGTAATAAAGCTGCCAAAGTTGCTGCTCAAAAATTGGATCGGGGAAAATCAGTTGCTGCTCCTGCTCCTAAAATAAGTCAGCCATGCCTTGCTCGATATGGGTCGTGTCTTGACATACAGGTAAAAACGAATATGGGCAACAACAACGATTCACGCATCATAAGCATGGATAAAGCTATATTCAGAGATGAGTATGAAGAACTACTTGAAAAAGAGCACATATACGAACTTCTCAACCATAAGGAGCTGAGTACTACTGTCATCAGCTTATACATTAGGTAAAAATTACTTTTGATTAAATTTATTGGTAATTAATTTAATTTATTGGTAATTAATCTAATTTGAAATTTTCATTGAAGGTTTTTGTATGAGAAGTTGGTGTGCACGCGCAGATTGTCAAATAGATTTTCATTCTTGCCTCCGCATAAGCTTTCGATGTTTAAACTCGATCCAATGAATGTAAAAAAATATGTTGTAGATATCCTATTAGGAAATAGAGAGAAGGATAAGTTGTTCCTTGCACCATATAATTCACGGTACGTAATTATATATTCTTTATTTATATCTTTTTTAATTTATGAGATCTTAATTTATTAGTTGTGTAAACAAAATTGCCAACCAAATTTTTGTTGTTGTAGGGCACATTGAGTGCTATTTGCAATCAATGTGACCTCTAAAGTTATATACTATTTAGACCCCTTGCACGACTGTTACAACAATCACTCTGATATAAAGACTATGTTTGACATGTAAGTAATATTCCTTTATTTCTTATATATATAATGTGTTTGTTAATGCTATAATAATCACATTTATTTATTCGATAGTGCTTTACAAGTTTTTCGAGCTCAAAGAGGTGTTATAGTTATATGAATATATGGTAGTTTTGTTATGTGTAGTTCTGATAGTTATATGAATATGAATAGGGCACATTTGAAAAGTTGTGAATATGTAGTCATACGAATATGTATATAGTTATGTGCTGTTGTCAATATGTGAATATGTATATGAATATGTTGTGAACTAATTGTGTAAATATGTAAAATTCTAAAGTTAAATTATAAAGTTCTATAATTATGTTGTTGTGTACTGATTGTGAAATGATTGTGTGAACTGATTCTAGATGAAAACAATTTTGGAAAAAAATTAAAAGATAGTGCTTTCTAAAAAAATGCCATAAAAAACCAAAAAGCGCTTTATAAAAATTCCATTTACAGCGTTTTTTAATAAAACTAAAATAAGAATGCACCTATTACAACGTTTTTTCAAAAAAGCGTTGTAATAGGTGCATAATAATGCATCTATTGTTTGCACCTTTTACAGTATTTTTTCAAAAAGCGATGTAATACTAATAGGTGCATAATAATGCATGATAGTGTTTCAGCAAGTGTACTGAATCGTTGCAAGTAATAATAAAACGGTAGTACCGAGTGTTGAACTCAAGGATTGCGTTTTATTGTCGAACTATATTTAATTACTGAAATTGAACAAAAAGTTTCCGAATTGATTGAAATAATATTTGAAATTAGCAACAGTAATAAAATTGATCCTTTATAATAAGAAAAATGTCAGGGATGAGTTTCGCTTTGAATCCAACCTTGGTGTCTAATTTGATCCTAGTTATTGAATTCCTTTATTGAATTATTACCGAATTCTCTTTATTATTCTTGCCCTAATGTCTTAGTGACAGAACCTTTAATTCCAAAGTAACCCCTAATTCCTTAGTAGATTTAAGATTAGAATTAAGCATTACCGTATAGAAATTCTCTTGTAAATTATTGTTTTGCAACTAATTTAATTGGTTTCTTGACCTGCACCTATGTCTAGACTACAAATTCATGAATTTCTCATCTCAAGCATTCGTAAAGTCCACTTCCATTTTAAAATACAAATCGTAGAACATTTTAATGTTGATCAAGCAATAAAAAGCATTAAGCACAGAGATGAGAAAAATAATTCAATAAACTCGTTCATATAACTAGAAATCAAATCATAAAAATAAGGGTTTCATCTTGTTACACTCATCCCTAACAAATAGGGTTTAGTTACTCATGACAAAAATAAAAGAGATAGAGATTAGAGAAGAATTACAAGAAGAATTCATGAATGATTCTTGATAAAACTGCTCCAATGATGTTAGAAACGGTTGTCTTTGAGTTTCTATGCTAGGACACAAGTCTCCCAACTTCCCAATAGTGAAAAAGATCCTTAAAAGAGTAAACATCTGCGTTTTTATGGTTGCTGGTGCGGGTCGCGCGCCCCAGGCGCGTTTGGGCAGTAGCAGATGCTGGAAAAAGCGCTTCAGGCGCGCTCCAAGCGCTCAGCATCTGTTGTCCGTCGTATATTGCATTTGTCGCCTCTGTCGAGTCTGAATTTGGTTCCGGTGTTTTCATAACAATTGTAGCTATGGATCTTAGTCTTCATTTGCACTTGGTTTGACTCCAATTGGACATATACAACTCCAGATATGGATGAAATACTCTACATATGTCATGTTGATTTCTCACCAAAATTCAGCACTGCAGTAAAACAAAACGCAATGTAAAATTACGACAAATTCCTACTTGATCAAAGAAATAAAAACACAAAACATTTTATCAACTCAAAGAACAAAAAATCAACAAAATATATCAAATAAATCCTTAATTTAACTGATGATTGAGGATAAATAAGACTTAAATAGTGGAAAAATATGCATATGATAAAGAGTCATCACAACCCCAAACTTAATCTATTGCTTGTCCCCAAGCAACAATTAATTTCATATTTGGTCCAGTTAAATGCACATTTAAATTCAATTTCTCAAATTAAATCAAACTCAATTTTCAAAGTTCTTACTACTGCAAAACACTCATCATGCTATATGGTTGTTTTCAAAAAAAAACAAAAAGACAACAAGATTTGTACACATTGGCATTCATTCATCAAATTCAACTCTCTCTTCACACAATCTCACCAAAATTTCTCTCAAGTGTTTAGAAAGAGTTATGAATTTATTGCTCAAATCCTAGAACATGCATCACGCTACCATAGGCTTGAAACAATTCTAGTTAGCAATCACATTGCAGTAAACACATACATTTTTGGAGGACTTCCGGGTTGTAATGGGGCTTAGGTAAGAGTAGGATATTTTAGGATAGTAGGCTTTACCACTTGGAGTTAGGCATACATTTCCACCTTATTCTACCATTTTTTTTCTTCACCTTTTCATTATGGAGATTCTCAAACATTGACAAAAGAACCAAGAAGATATTATTTACCGAAGTACACAAATTGAGATTTTATTTTTCTTCTTTTTATTTTTTTATTTTTATTTTCTTTTTGTGAGAATCACCACCCCAAACTTAAAAAGTTGTTATCCCATGAGCAACCCCAAACTTAGAATTTTATCAAGACAAGAATATTTTGTTTTTCTACCTAACTCCAAGTAAGGTGATTTAATTAAAGTCAGGTATTTTGCTTGTAATGTGGCTAGTAACCGAAATAAAAGGGCAAGGCTCAAAGGGGCTAGCAAATGGTAAAATTTTCAT
>NC_021164.2:45968193-45970930 GCF_000331145.2 Cicer arietinum
AAAGGGGCTAGCAAAGGTTAAAATTTTCATAGGGTAGTTAGAAAGGCTCAAACGACCAATAAAATTGCCTCAATGTATGCATAAATTACATGTGATGCAAGTCAGAATTAGTGCAAGTTCTAGAGGGATAACACATGTCTGGATAATCAGACAACAAAGAATTTAAGTGTTTAGGCTCAAAAGCTCACAACTAGGATAATAAGAGAGAGTATGAACAACCAAAATAAAGCCAACATGCTTCTGAAAAGTTAAAATTGTATTTTTGAAAAATTGATGGCATATTAGCCTTCTACAACCATTTAGTAATCAAGAATGCATGCATTAGGAAGGGTTGTCGGCTTGAGCAATATCATAATCTAAGAAATGAAATTTAACTTGCGAAATCACAAACAGAAATTTTAAGATTAAGTGCAAGTTAGTACGACTGTTTCATCATAGTACACATTTAGTGAAAGGAAAAAAAAAGAACACAAAGATAAGAAAGTCACAATACACTGACATTAAACAAAGAAAACGAGAAAAAGAAAGAAACAAGACAAACAACACAGAAAAAAAAAAGGAAAGAAAACTTCTCTCAGTTTAGTAGTTCAAGGATTCTCGTTTAGATCATCCGCTCCTGTACCACTATGGTCGCCAGTATACTGGTGAGGTGCAAATAGATCAGCCTCCTGGTGTCTGTTAAGCGAAGGATGTACTTGCGACCTTAGTTCGTTTTGGTTTTTTTTTTTTTTGGGTTGCCATTAGGTCCTGGAAAAAGAGCTTCAGGCACGCTTGGGCGTGCGGTTACAGTAGCAAAACCTGGAAAAAGCGCTTCAGACGCGCTTGGGCGCGCGCTCTGTCATTTGGAGCTGTACAATCGCTTTTCAATACATCTTTTTGATTCTTTGCTCATACCAAACATCAAAACTAAGAGAACTGGCAATTAGAGACTAAAATTGGAACTAAATGGAGTAAAATAAATCTGAAATGCAATAAATAAATACGGTGCAAATGATATAAAATTGGGTTGCCTCCCAATAAGCGCTTCTTTAAAGTCATTAGCTTGACGTCTCAACTACTGTCAAGGTGGCATATATGACAGGAAGAACACATCATCCTTCTTCTTCTTTTTGTTTTGTAGAAATTCCATGAACTTGAGAAATAAAAGATGTTGCTTCCATGTCCTTCTCAAAGGTACATTGATGAACAAGGCATAGATTGAATCTAGAACTTTATCAATCTCTTCTTTTTTCTTTTCCTCGTTCGTCTTTTTCTCTTGCTTATCTTCTTCTACCACAACAATGAAATTATCTTCAATCTTCAACTTCTCCTCCATCTTCTCAAACTTAACCACTTGTTCAAATAACCTCTCACATTGATTTTCAAATCTTTCAATTGAAACCATGTTATTCTTCATGAATTCAACCAAAACGTCCGTAACGTGAAAATCTTTGTCATCTGATTCTTCGGATAGAATTTTTGGAGGTAGAATTTGTTTCCAATAGATCTTTTTAATATAACGCTCGTCGTTTTCTGTAACTTTCGATTTGCTAATCGATGTTTTTAATGCATAAATCAGAAATTTATACTCAGTTCATATCAGAGTCGATTGAGTAATCGATTATGATTGTTTTGTTCAAAATGTAAGATCAAACAATCGATTACTCAGTCGATTCATTTTTACTAAAATAATCGATTTGGCAATGGGCTAATTTCTCCCTGTTACTCAGACACTCAATCAAGTCGATTTGCCAATCGACTGATGTCTTCCTGTAACTTAGACATTTGATCAAATCGATTTGCCAATTGACTGATTTCTTCCTGTAACTTAGACATTCAATCAAATCGATTTGCCAATCGACTGATTTCTCCATGTAACTCAGATACTTAGTTACAATTGATGTGCCAATCGATTATTCAGTATGTTTCTGATAAATGATTAACTGATTCAGTTTATGCAATCGATTACCTAATCGATTTCTTTTACTCATAGATCACAGGTCTGATACAGCCTGTTTAAGTAATCGATTTGCTAATCGATTAACTCAATGAAGCTTTGTTCTGTGAATCAGAAAATTGATTAACCAATTGATTAGTAGAAAGCTTGTAACTCAAGAAAGTATATCAATCGATTGTCCAATCGATTTCCTTTAATCATAGAACACAGGTCTAACACAAAACTTTAAGTAATCGATTTGCTAATCGATTGACTTAGTGAAAACTTGGTTCTGTGACTCAGAAAATCGATTACCTAGTTGATTTCCCAATTGATTGATTAACATACTTATTTTATGATTTCAGTTTTAATTGTTGATTTCCCAATTGATTGATTAACATACTTATTTTATGATTTCAGTTTTAATTGGCAAATACTAGATTGTGTGAAATCATAATGATGAATCTAACTAATAAACACTATGAACCATAGACACATTTACACATAATCTTCAAGCTTTGTGTGATCCAATCAATCTTTGCTTGATTGCTTGAGATCCAAGTTTTGTCCAAGTGTAGTGTTTGATTCTTTCTTGAAATGTATCTCAACTCAAACTATTAGATTAATCAGATAATGCATATACATTGTATGTTTGGGAGTTACATCAAAATCACAGAGGCATATATCTTACAATCTCCCCCTTTTTGATTAAATGACAAACATACAATTTAACTTTGAGTTTACATTTCAACATTGAAACTTAACATTATAATAATTCTTATTTAAACTCCCCCTGAATTTTAGCATTCATAATTCATTTCA
>NC_021164.2:45972426-45978297 GCF_000331145.2 Cicer arietinum
TTACATCAAAATCACAGAGGCATATATCTTACAATCTCCCCCTTTTTGATTAAATGACAAACATACAATTTAACTTTGAGTTTACATTTCAACATTGAAACTTAACATTATAATAATTCTTATTTAAACTCCCCCTGAATTTTAGCATTCATAATTCATTTCAATTTCAGATTCATTCTTATTTAAACTCCCCCTGAATTTTAGCATTCATAATTCATTTCAGTTTCAGATGCAAAGGTATAAGCAGTATAAGCACAAGTTAAATTCTTCATCAAATTCTCCCCTTTTGTCATTAAATTCAAAAAGAAAAATACAAGAGAGAATAAGAGACATACTGAAAAAAATTTACAAAACAATAAGGAAAACAAAAACCTAAGCACTAATCTAGGGCTGTTCCTTATTAGTAGTGGGGGAAAGGGGTTCATCTTCCTGATTGGCCACTTGTGTGCCAATGTCAGCTATGTCCTCAAAGGACATCTTAAGACCCAAATGTTCTTGGATGGCATCGACATCTTGAACAATTGAGTTGAGGGTTGTTTGGAGTCGCATAAGGGAGGCTTCCACTTTAGCATTGTGTCTAGCCTGAGACTCCATAAATTCCAACAACTTAGCTAAAACCTTAAATTGGGTTTCAGCTTGCTCAGGTTGTTCAACATTTGGTTGTGCCCTTTTCGAAATACCATTGATCCTTTTCAACTGCATTTGGTTGACAATTGATTCCTCAAAAATCAGAGTGGTTTTTACAGATTCTTCAATGACAACTGAGATTTTAAAGTGTCTCAGAATCTTTGTGATAAGTTGAGGGTAAGGGAGCATTTGTTTACCTTGTGCTGACTCTTACATGTTAGCCAGCACAATCCAAGCCCAACTCATCTTTAGTTCCTTGTAAAGGCCCCAAAGAAGAGTGATATCAAGCCTTTGAATTACAACATGATTCCCTGATCTAGGTACTAACATCCTGGTTAGCACATACATCAACAATCTGTGTTGAATCTTCATTTGACCAATGGGGAGAGAGATGCCTTCCACAAATCCTTCAACCATCAGGTCTTGAATTGCTGTGTGTCTGTCTACTGATGTTTCCCAAGCATCATCAGTAGAGTCAGGATTGGTCCTGCCATCCACAACTTCTCCATAGAATGGCAGTCCCGACAGCCTTGAGAATTCTCTAAAATTCATGGAGATTTTCTTCCCCTTGACTTTAGACTCAAATCCAAAGGTTGTGAGTTTGAAGTTTGAGTAAAAAGCTCTAATGAGCCTTGGATAGATTTCCAGAGAGCAGGATAGGAAATCTATCAATCCATGAAATCGTAGATGGTTTTGGAATGTGAAACCATTCGAATCAAAATAGGCAAAATCCAGTGTTCTTGCCTCATGGATTTTCCTTTTTAAGAAAGCAGGTGGAAGAGCAACGTCTTCAACAGGTTTGCCTTTGGGAGGCTGAGGCTTCTTTGGCTGAGGGGAAGGAATAGTTTTCTTCTTCTTCTGGGTTGGCCCTTTCATGGCATCCTGATAGCGTTTCAGCAAGTGTACTGAATCATTGCAAGTAATAATAAAACGGTAGTACCGAGTGTCGAACTCAAGGATTGCATTTTACTATTGAATTATATTTAGTTACTAAAATTGAAGAAAAAGTTCCCAAGTTGATTGAAATAATAATTAAAATTGACAGCAGTAGTAAAATTGATCCTTTATAAATTGAGAAAAGTGTCAGGGATGAGTTTCACTTCGAATCCAACCTTGGTGTCTAATTTGATCTTAGTTATTGAATTATTACCGAATTCTCTTTATTATTCTTGCCCTAATGTCTTAGTGACAGAACATTTAATTCCAAAGTAACCCCTAATTCCTTAGTAGATTTAAGATTAGAATTAAGCATTACCGTATAGAAATTCCCTTGTAAATTATTGCTTTGCAACTAATTTAATTGGTTTCATGACCTGCACCTATGTCTAGACTACAAATTAATGAATTTCTCATCTCAAGCATTCGTAAAGTCACCTTCCGTTTCAAAATACAAATCGTAGCACATTTTAATGTTGATCAAGCAATAAAAAGCATTAAGCACAGAGATGAGAAAAATAATTCAATAAACTCATTTATATAACTAGAAATCAAATCATAAAAATAAGGGTTTCAACTTGTTACACTCATCCCTAACAAATAGGGTTTAGTTACTCATGACAGAAATAAAAGAGATTGAGATTAGAGAACAATTACAAGAAGGATTCATGAATGATTCTTGATAAAACTGCTCCAATGATGTTAGAAACGGCCGTCTTTGAGTTTCTATGCTAGGGCACAAGTCTCCCAACTTCCCAATCGTGAAAAAGATCGCTAAAACAGTAAAAATCTGTGTTTTTATGGTTGTTGGTGCGCGTCGCGCGCCCCAGGCGCGGTTGCGCAGTAGCAACTGTTGGAAAACGCGCTTCAGGTGCGCTTGGGCGCGGTTGGTCGCGCAGCATCTGCTGTCCGGTGTATATTGCATTTGTCGCCTCTGTCGAGTCTGAATTTGGTTCTGGTGTCTTCATAAAAGGTGTAGCTATGTAGCTTAGCTTTCATTTGCACTTTGTTGGACTCCAATTGGACATCTACAACTCCAGATATGGCTGAAATACGCTACATATGTTATGTTGATTTCTCACCAAAATTCAGCACTGCACCAAAACACAACGCACTGTAAAATTACGAAAAATTCCTACTTAATCACTAAAATAAAACAAAAAACATTTTATTAACTCAAAGAACAAAAATTAACAAAATATATCAAATAAATCTTTAATTTAACTAATGATTGATGATAAATAAGACTAAAATAGTGAGAAAATATGCATATGTGAAATACTCCACATATGTCATGTTGATTTTTCACCAAAATTCAGCACTGCACTAAAACAAAACGCAATGTAAAATTACGACAAATTCCTACTTAATCAACGAAATAAAAACAAAAAACATTTTATTAACTCAAAGAACAAAAATCAACAAAATATATCAAATAAATCCTTAATTTAACTGATGATTGAGGATAAATAAGACTAAAATAGTGGGAAAATATGCATATGATGAAGAGTCATCACAACCCCAAACTTAATCTATTGCTTGTCCCCAAGCAACAATTAATTTCATATTTGGTCTTGTTAAATGCACACTTAAATTCAATTTCTCAAATTACATCAAACTTAAATTTCAAAGTTCTTGCTACTGCAAAACATTCATCATGCTCTATGGTTGTTTTCAAATATAAAGACAACAAGATTTGTACACATTGGCATTCATTTATCAAATTCAACTCTCTCTTCACACAATCTCACCAAAATTTCTTACAAGTGTTTAGAAAGGGTTATAAATTTATCACTCAAATCCTAGAACATGCATCACGCTACCATAGGCTTGAAAAAATTCTAGTTAGCAATCACAATGCAGTAAACACATACATTTTTGAAAGACTTTCGGGTTGTAACGGGGATTAGGTAAGGGTAGGACATTTTAGGATAGTAGGCTTTACCACTTGGAGTTAGGCATACATTCCAGATTATTCTACCATTTTTTTTCTTCACTTTTTCATTATGGAGATTCTCAAACAATGACAAAATAACCAAGAAGATATTATTTACCAAAGTACACAAATTGATTTTTCTTTTTCTTTTTCTTCTTTTTCTTCTTTTTTTTTTCTTTTTATTTCTTTTTGTGAGAATCACCACCCCAAACTTAAAAAGTTGATATCCCATGAGCAACCCCAATCTTAGAATTTTATCAAGACAATAATTTTTTTTCTACCTAACTCCAAGTAAGGTGATTTAATTAAAGTCAGGTGTTTTGCTTGTAATGTGGCTACTAACCGAAATAAAAGGGCAAGGCTCAAAGGGTAAAATTTTCATAGGATAGTTAGAAAGCCTCAAACGACCAATAAAATTGCCTCAATGTATGCATAAATTACATGTGATGCAAGTCAGAATTAGTGCAAGTTCTAGAGGGATAACACATGTCTGGATAATCACACAACAAAGAATTTAAGTGTTTAGGCTCAAAAGCTCACAGCTAGGATAATAAGAGAGAGTATGAACAATCAAAATAAAGTCGACATGCTTCTGAAAAGTTAAAATTGTATTTTTGAAAAATTGATGGCATATTAGCCTTCTACAACCATTTAGTAATCAAGAATGCATGCATTAGGAAGGCTTGTCGACTTGAGCAATAACATAATCTAAGAAATGAAATTTAACTTACGTAATCACAAAAAGAAATTTTAAGATTAAGTGCAAGTCAGTACGACATTTAGTTACACTCATCCCTAACAAATAGGGTTTAGTTACTCATGATAGAAATAAAAGAGATTGAGATTATAGAAGAATTACAAGAAGGATTCATGAATGATTCTTGATAAAACTGCTCCAATGATGTTAGAAACGGCCGTCTTTGAGTTTCTATGCTAGGGCACAAGTCTCCGAACTTCCCAATCGTGAAAAAGATTGCTAAAACAGTAAAAATCTGCGTTTTTATGGTTGCTAGTGCGCGTCGTGCGCCCCGGGCGCGGAAAACACGCTCCAGGCGCGTTTGGGCAGTAGCAACTATTGGAAAACGCGCTTCAGGTGCGCTTGGGCGCGGTTGGGCGCGCAACATCTGCTTACCGGCGTATATTGCATGTTTCCCCTCTTTTGAGTCTGAATGTGGTTCTGGTGTCTTCATGAAAGTTGTAGCTATGGATCTTAGCTTTCATTTGCACTTGGTTTGACTCCAATTGGACATCTACAACTCCAGATATGGCTGAAATACGCTACAAATGTTATGTTGATTTCTCACCAAAATTCAGCACTGCACCAAAACACAACGCAATGTAAAATTACGAAAAATTCCTACTTAATCACTAAAATAAAACAAAAAACATTTTATTAACTCAAAGAACAAAAATCAACAAAATATATCAAATAAATCCTTAATTTAACTAATGATTAAGGATAAATAAGACTAAAATAGTGGGAAAATATGCATATGATGAAGAGTCATCACATCCCCCATTAGTTTTTCAGATTGAGGAACCTTCCTCTTTTTTGTTGTTCCTTGATCAGTTGCAATTGCCTTCCCTTTATCCTTTGCTAATACCTTTTGAGTAGGTATAGAAACTCTCTTTGCAGGAGGGGAAGTAGGTTGAGGAGAAGGTGTTCTTCCACTAGAAGTTGAGGAAGAATCTAGGGAAATGGATTTTGAAGAAGATGATTGTGGTTTCTCACTTGTCTGCTTTACTCTTGCCATTGTAGAGATTTTGGAAATTTGAGTGGTTTGAGAAGTTTTGAGAAGGTTTAGTGCACAGAGAATTCGAGTTTGGGAGAGATAGATAGTGAAAATATGAATTGATAGTGAAAATGGGTTGAGAAATCGATTTAGGGATTTATATAAAACTTTTTAGAGTCGATTTCTCAATCGATGTTATTTCACATTTGTGTGCAAAAAGTCGATTGTCCAATCGATGTTCTTACCGTTATTGGAGGGAAATGAAAGGTTTCCGTTACAACTACCTCCAACGGCTAGTTGTTTTTTGCAACTGTCATATTTCAAATCGATTCCCAAATCGATTTCTTAAGTAAACGTTTAATGGATAAATCGATGTCCAAATCGATTTCCATATCAGTTCAGAAAAGCTTCTCATATCAGCAGCGATTTCCAAATCGATTGTTTTGAAGATATTGACTATACAGGGATTTCAATCGACTTCCAAATCGATTTAGTTGGCTCACAATTTTTTGTAATTTGATACAATCGATTACCAAATCGATGCTCGTGTTTGAGGTTGGAAAAATTCTCAAATCTTTGGATTTCTGAGAGAATTAATCGATTATTCAATCGATTTTGTAAAACTATTTTCCATATCCT
>NC_021164.2:45978775-45979719 GCF_000331145.2 Cicer arietinum
ACAAGTGAATTCCCTAATAGATGGCAAGTACCAGATGTACTTTTTCTGTCTAATTTGCAACCAGCAAAGTCAGAATCAGAATAGCCAATAAGAGTGCAAGTTGATCCCTTAGGATACCATAAGCCTAGATGTTTGGTTCCTAATAGATATCTGAAAATTCTTTTGACTGCACTTAGATGGGATTCCTTAGGATTTGCTTGATATCTTGCACACATGCATACACTAAACATAATGTCAGGTCTACTAGCTGTAAGGTATAATAAAGATCCTATCATGCCTCTAAACATGGTCATATCCATATATTTTTCCTTTTCATCTTTATCTAAATGACAAGCTTGACTCATGGGTGTATCAATGGGTTTAAATTTATCAAAGCCAAACTTCTTTAAAAGATCATTACAGTACTTGATTTGGCTTAGGAAAATCTAAGAAGAAGGTTAATTCTCCCATTATGGACATTTCAAATCTTCCTTATATTATATTTTCAAATTCTTTGCAAAGCTTACTGTTTGTGGATCCAAAAATTATGTCATCAACATAAATTTGGACAAGCAGAATGTCTTTTCCCTTTTTCTTTATAAAGAGTGTTTTATCAACATTTCCTCTTAAAAAATTTTGCTGTATGAGGAAATTGCTGAGCTTTTCATACCAAGCTCTTGGAGCTTGTTTCAATCCATAGAGAGCCTTTGTTAGTTTATAAACATGGTTTGGAAAAGCAGGATTCTCAAATCCTGGAGTTTGACTAACATAAACCTCCTATTGGATATCCCCATTTAGAAAAGCACTCTTTACATCCATTTGATACAATTTAAAATCCATGATACAAGCATAAGCAAGCAAAATCCTAATTGCTTCTAATCTGACTACAGGAGCATAAGTCTCATCATAATCAATACCTTCCTCCTGGTTGTAGCCTTTAGCAACTAGTCTAGCCTTATTTCTTA
>NC_021164.2:45980157-46000607 GCF_000331145.2 Cicer arietinum
ATAATTGTCTAAGGGATTATCAAGTAGCAACCCCTTTAGAAATTTCTCCTATGATGTTTTCAATAAGATGGTTTTTGTTGAATCTCCATTCCTTAGGCAAGTCATCTTCCCTTATAGGTTCTATGTACTCAATGTCAGTTGGAGGTACTGTTTCATGTGGTTCTTTTGGATCTGATTCTACAAGTTCATCAAGAGAATCACTAACTATAAGAGGGGTACTGTTCAAGTTTTTGGTAAACATTTCATCAAATTTTACATGAACGGATTCCTCTTTAGTTTTAGTTCTCTTATTGTAGATCCTATAGGCCTTACTAGATTGTGAATATCCTAGAAAGATTCTCTCATCTGCCTTAGAGTCAAATTTCCGTAGATGCTCTTTTCCATTATTCAATACAAAACACTTGCATCCAAAGACTCTAAAATAGGCAATATTTGGTTTTCTACCTTTGTATATTTCATAGGGTGTTTTTCTAAGGATAGGCCTAATTAGAACTCTATTCATCACATGAGTAGCTGTGTTTATTGCATCAGCCCAAAAGTATTTAGGAAGCTTAGAGTCATTAATCATTGTTCTAGCAAGTTCTTCTAGAGCTCTATTCTTCCTTTCTACAACTCCATTCTGTTGTGGAGTTCTTGGGGCTGAGTAAATGTGGTGAATTCCATTTTGATCACAGTAATTGTCAAAAGATTCATTTTGAAATTCTCCACCATGATCACTGTTAAGGGAAATTATTTTCTGATTCTTCTCATTTTGAACTTGATTTGCAAATTTTTTGAAGATTGAGAAGGTATCACTTTTGTGAGACAGAAAATAAGTCCATGTATATCTAGAGAAATCATCAACTAAAACATAGCCATAAAAATTTCCTCCAAAACTTTTTACTTGAGAGGGACCAAATAGATCCATGTGGATCAATTGTAGAACTCTATCAGTTTGTACTAAGTCTATTGATGGGAAAGAAGACTTAACTAATTTACTTTTCTCACAAGAGTCGCACAATTTGTCCTTAGTAAATTTTCTATTTGGAAGACCTAGCACTAGTTGTTTGCTAACAAGTTTATTAAGATGGTTTATATGTATGTGAGCTATTCTCTTGTGCCACAACCAATCTTCATCAGATTTAGATAACAAACAGCAAACATTATTTGCAGGCGAAGAGTCAAGATCAATCATGTATATATCATTTACTCTTTCACCTACCAATTTTAAGCTATCATCTTCCTTGTGCTCAAGTGTACAAGTATGTGATGTAAAATATATCTGGTAGCCTTTATCACAAAGCTGACTAATGCTAAGCAGATTGTGTTTCAAACCTTTTACATAGAGAACATCCTTGATTATAGTTGTTGATTCATTCCCTATGTCTCCAGCACCAAGTATTTTGCCTTTGTTGTTGTCATCATACTTTACATATCCTCCGTCTTTTAAATTAAGAGATATAAATTTTGATTTCTCTCCAGTCATATGCTTGGAACATCCACTGTCTAGATACCATGAGTGAGTTTTGGATGTCAAGCAGATCTGCAAAACAAAATTCAGACTTTTGTTTTAGGTACCCAATTTAGATTGGGTCCTTGAGGGTTAGTCTCAAACACATGTTTCTTTACTCTCCAAACTTGTTTCCATCCCTTGTTAGCAAGCTTTTTCAGTTTACAATTAAATGATATATGTCCTTTTTTGCAACAAAAATGGCATGAAAAAGTAGAGAATGTACTGTGAGTTGGTTTACTGCAAACATCATGAATTGACTTTGATTTAACAAATTTATGATTCTTTTGAGCATTCCTATTTGGTCTATAGCCAATTCCAGATTTTTCATTTGCATTCTTTTGGTTGCCAAGAAGAACATTCAGGTTGTTTCTACCATTTGTAAATTTTGCTAAATCAAATTTTAGTGATTCAACCTTTCTTTCAAGTTCAGTAAAGCTAGTGAGTTTATCATGTGCTTCCTTTTTCAACAGTTCATTCCTATCTTCAAGCACCTTATGGTCCTTTTTAACTTCTTCATACATTATGCACAGTTTTTCTAACATTCTTTTAGTACAAATTAATTGTTTGACTACTTTAATGTGTTCAGTATGTAATTCATTGAAAGCATCATGTAATTCTTCATAGGAGGGATTAAAAGTAGAACTTACATCACTATCTGAATCTGAATTAGTGTTGGCCATTAGACACAAGTTTGCTTCTTCATCTTCTGAATTTTCAGAAGATTCTTCATCATTGTCATTCCAATCTATGTAGGCTCTTCTAGTTTTTGAAGATGGTTGATCCTTGCCTTTAGCTTTCACAAACTTGTTTCTATTTTGTAGTTGAAAGCATTCAGATTTAATGTGGCCTGATTTTCCACATTCATAGCAGGTTATCACTTTGCTATCATTTGTCTCATTCTTGCTGAAGGTTTTTGTCCTTGAACTGTATGGTTTCTTTGATTGGGCTTCTTTCTTCTTCAGAAATTTCTTGAATTTTCTGACCAGCATTCCGATTTTAGGTTCTTCATCAGTTTCACTTTCGGAATCATCAGTACAAATTTCTGGTTCAGATTTCAATTTATGAGTTTGAGCTTTCAGAGATAGTCCTTTTCTTTTCCGATCAGTTTGCTCTAACTCATTTAACCGGTGCAGCTCCATTTCATGTTCTCTGAGCTTGCCAAATAGGGTGGCAATGGTCATGCTTCCAAGATCCTTTGATTCAGCTATTGCAGTGACCTTAGGTTGCCATTCTCTTGTCAAGCATCTCATTACTTTGTTTATTTGTTGCTCATTGTCAATTAAGCATTCAGATTGTTAATGACATATGTGAACCTTGTCTGCAAGTCATTGATTGACTCATCCTTCTTCATATTGAAAAGTTCATATTCATGCATCAGAGTATTAGTTCTGGCCCTCTTGACATCAGTTGTGCCTTCATGAGTTTCTTGGAGTGTATCCCACATTTCTTTGGCAGTTTTGCAATTTGATACCCTGAAAAACTCATCAGCACGCAGAAGTTTTTATATTTTTGGCTTTTGCATTATAGCCAACTTTTTTCTTATCATCATCAGACCAATCAGCTCTTGGTTTCTTGATTACTGATTCATCAGTGCCAGCAAGTTTAGGCACATAAGGACCATTTTCTACTGCATCTAATATGTCAAGCCCACTTGCCTCTAGAAAGATAAGCATTCTTTCTTTCCAGTACATATAAGCAGACCCATTAAAGGCAGGGGGTCTAGCTAAAGAGGCACCTTCACCACAGAATTCAATAGAAGTCATTTTCTTTTTGAGAACTAGCCTAAAAGATCAGGCTCTTGATGCCAATTGTTGGTGTTATGACCTCTATCCTTAGGAAGTTGTATACAATATTATTAACAAGATTATCTAATTCCTTCCTAAGTGATGAACTTAATATCAAAACCAACTTGTTTAATATTAATTCCAATTTTAACAGTAATAGATTCAAACAGTTTATTCAAAATTAAGATTCAAGAACACATGCACTATCAAGATAAGGAGTATAGGGATAGAGAAGTGTGCACCATAGATTTTTATACTGGTTCGACTATCAGTTTGATAGTCTACGTCCAGTCCTGGAATCACTTACCGAGGCATATATCAGATAATCAGATAATGCATATACATTGTATGTTTGGGAGTTACATCAAAATCACAGAGGCATATATCTTACAGATGGATCTACACTTTTTACAAGTCCTAGGCAAATAAAACATATATATAAGGTAAATTTGTTTAGTCTAGAGAAACAAGATCTTAAGTGTCTAATGTTAGTAAATGAAGAGAAATTAATGTGGCACAAAAGTTTAGGTCATGCGAACCTTAGATTAATCTCAAAATTGAATAAACTTCAACTAGTTAGAGGTCTACCTAAGCTTAGCTACAAAACTGAAATTATGTGTGAAATTTGTCAAAAAGGAAATCAACCAAAGAAATCCTTTACCTCTAAGAACTTAGTCTCTAACTCAAAACCCCTTTGAGCTCTTACATATAGATCTCTTTAGGACAGTGAAAACAGTCTCACTAAATGGATAGAAGTATTGCTATGTGATAATAGATAATTACACTAGGTAGGCTTGGGTAAAATTCTTAAGAAATAAAGATGAATGCCACAAAGTGCGTATTGCATTTTGCAAACAAGTAATGAATGAAAAATGTCTTAAGATTGTAACAATTAAAAGTGATCATGGTGGAGAATTTGAAAACAAGTTCTATGATAGTTTTTGTGATGATTATAATTTCTCACAATTTCTCCTCTCCTAGAACACCACAACAAAATGAAGTTGAAAGAAAGAATAGATTCCTTCAAGAAATGACCAAACCAGGCTCAATGAAATGGATATTGCATAACATTTTCGAGAAGAGGCAATTAACATTGAACGCTATATTCAAAATAAAATCTTATTTTAAGTCAATATTGAATAAAACACCTTATGAATTATGGAGGGGTAAAAAGCCTAACAATTCATTTTTTAAACAATTTGGTTGTACTTGTTATATGTTAAATACTAAAGACAACCTTGGAAAGTTTGACTATGTATCACAAAAGTGCTAATTCATTGGATACTATAACAGATCTAAAGCTTAAAAAAATTTAATAGGGAAACTCATATTGTCAAAGAAATCCGATGACAGTTCAAGTTTACTGGAAGAAGATGACAAATCACTAGAGGATGAATCTGACCAAGCTAGAACCAATCAAGATAAGTCAGAATAGAGATCTAGATGGAAGTACAATGCATCCTATCCTGAAACTCTAATCATTAGAAATGCAAATGTCATTTATAGAACAGATCATCACTAAAAGACACAACTTTTTTTGGTCATCATCATTTGAACATATGTTGATGAGGCATTGAAAAATGATGGATGGATCCTTGCAATGAGGGAAAAGGTAAATGAATTTAAAAGGAATGATGCTTGGGATCTAGTACCTAGACCAAAGAAAAACATTATTAGAACCAAGTGAATTTTGAAAGAAGCCATTGATTACATTGAGACATTTTCTCCAGTGGCCAGGTTAGAAGTTATTTTTATCCTACTCTTTTTTATGCTTAAAATAACATTACATTTGGATGTTAAAAGTGCATTTATAAATGGGTATTTAATTATAGAAGTGTATGCTAAGAACCCCTCAGGTTTTGAAAGTTCTGAATTTCCAAACCACGTATTTAAACCTAGGAAATCACTATATGGTCTAAAACAAGCACCTAGGGCTTGGTATGATAGACTAAGTAACTTCTTGCTTAAAAATAATTTTGAAAGAGTACAAGTAGCAAAACATTGTTTAGAAAATCAATGGGAGATAACATTCTTATCATTCAAATTTATGTTTATGACATTATATTAGGATCTACTAATGACACTTTTTGTCAAGAATTTGCTAAGTTGATGCAACTTGAATTTCAAATGAGTATGATGGGAGAACTTAAGTTCTTCTTAGGAATACAAATTTAGCAAAGTCATATACATCCATCAACAAAACTATTTTATGCGAATAATAAATTTGGATTAATTGTTTAATTAAGTAAACAAAAATTGGAAGAAGAAAACAAGAGGAAGTGTCTCGATGAAGTGAAAAGATAGTGACCATATGATGAGATAATAGGAACACAAAGTATACATGTTTGCTTCTGAAAGTAACGCGCCTCTGAAGGTTTTGAAGATTGCTACTAATATATAGGTCTGATGTCCGAGTCTGAAGTCTGGATCGGATGTTTGGGTCACAAAAATTAGGTTTGTTAATTGGGTCTAAAGACTGCCTTTGAAGAACAGCTTTGAAAACTACCTCTAAAGACTGACTTTGAAGCATGCCTCTGGTACCAAAGGATGCGACCAAAGAAAGTGACCAGAGGAAGTGACCCGAGAAAGTGACCAGTGGATGAGATCAAAGGAACACAAAGTAGACGCGTTTGCCTCTAAAAGTAATGTGCCTCTAAAGGTTATGAAGATTGCCTCTATTATCAGGATTAGATGTTCGGGTCTGAAGTCTGGGTCGGATGTTTGGTCTGTTAAATGGGTCCGAAGACTTCATCTGAAGAATGACTCTAAAGACTACCTCTAAAGATAGACTTTGATGCATGCCACTGAAGCACTAGCATTTCACTGATGTGCACAAACTCATAATGCCTCAAAAGAGTGCATATCAAGGTATAAATAACTTTGAAGATATTGTTCCAATCATAAATTCAAAGCTCATAATATGTTGATCAAAATGATGCATCACACTCCAAATGCTATCTCTGATATGGAGCCTCTAATGTTGCACTTACTCTAAAGTTTTAACAAGTTGATTTTCCCAATGCCACTAATTTTAAGTCATGCATTTCTGCCTTTGACTATCATTGTTCAAGAAACACATCATCTCACTCCAACAAGAAAGACAATGCCTCTGATGGAAAGTCTACGGCTGAAATTGAAAGAAATAAGTATGCAAAAAAGACTTTGTTGAATAAAAAATTTGTGAAGATCCAAGAACAACTCGAATTCCTTCCAGCTGAAATCAAGTAAGAGTAAGAAAGGTATGAATTGTTTACAAGAATATCTGAATTATTTACAAGAAGATTTGAACAAGATTTATCTACAAGAAGATTTGATCAAGATTTATCACTAGAAGGTATGAATTGTTTACAAGAAGATTTGATCTACATTTATCAACAAGAAGATATGAATTATTTACAAGATATAAATTGTTTACAAGAACAAACACTCACAAAAAGATACATTTATTATTTGCAAAGATATCATTCAGATTTTGCAAGGACAAATGATATACCCTAACCTATTCTATAACTAGATACTAGAGTCTGAATAAGAAAATAAGATAACTCACAAGCACAAAATTTCATAATTTATTAGAGTTCATAAGGTTAAGGTCTAGAAAAGCACTTGCTTAAAAGAAATATTTTGTATGTATTTTCTAGTGTGACAGTCATTGTTACATCAACTTATTAGAAGCAACCCAAAGATAATGACTTTCAGGCTGTGTTGAGAAAACATAGTTTGTACAACCAAAGATGTTTGTATTCCTTAAAAAGTATGTAGGTGTCATGTTGTTTTGAGAAAACTAGCTTGTAAGGTCAAGTGTTGTGTAAATCAAGTTTTGAACTAGTGGATTAATCCTTCTAAGTAATTGAACTGGACGTAGCTACTCAATTGATGGTGAACTAGGAAAAATTCTCGTGTCAGTTTAATTCTGCAATTCTCATTTTACTTCTGCCTGTAATCACTTAACCCTATTGCTACTTCTTTAGTTCTAAGGAAGTCACCAAACCTGAACCAGTTCTAAATAAATTAGCAAAATGAATCCAACTTAGTTAAATACCATTCAACCCTTTTCTCGTGTTTGCACCTTCATTATCGTCTACACCCTTGCGTCTGACCTTACCAGCTCAAGTCCTCATTAACTTAGTCTCTAACATATCATTAGAAGACTCCTGACCTCGTCCCACCCATACCATCTCGCTAGACCTCATTCCGTCTAGCTTTCCAAACCTTGACTAATTCCTTACTACTCGAGTTGCCAAAATTACTTCAGTGTGCATTAGGAATGGTCAAATTTTAGACCCTAATATGTTTCCAACTAGTGGAACAAGGTCCTCTTGTTTGTCATCAACTGGATAAGGGACAAAAATACAATGAAATGCAGTTGGCCTCCCAAAATGTTGCATCTTTAATACAAAAAGATGAGATCCTCTATCTATAGATCCTGCAGTTTTAGAAAGCCTAGTGCAATCGGTCTAGAAAGCTTGTCAAACCTACATCATAAGGCTCATCAACGGATTTCCCATCTCTCTCTAGTGGTGTTAATCTGGAACTCCAAGTGGTTGCTCCAGTCGCACCTTTATTGTTCCTTTTGCTCATTCAACAAATTGAGATATCCTCCTGGGATGCTCCTACTGCTGCTCCAGGAACTGCATAATCTAGCTTTGGAAGTCAATTTGCCACTCTTTTTGGCCCCTTATTCGAACCTTCTTAGTTTGAAAGGAATAGTTTTATCGGCTAAAAGCTAAGACAGAGGTATTCATGGAACAAACTACCGAAAATCAAGAGAACATTCATACTACCTCAGTTTCCTATTGTTATAACCAAGTTGGTTTGAAGAACTATGACCCTTACATGCTTTAATGATAACAACATTATTTTGTGGGAACAAATTAAAGCACTAATGTTCTATTTTAGTGTGCAGCTTTAAAAATAAGTTATTCCTTATCAGTTCACGTTGCATCCTCTAATATTTGATATAGGTTAAAGGAACAACAAGATTTTTCTTTCATTTCTATACCCTTAAGTTTGGTGAACACACTATAAAACGCACCTCTGGTGATTTTTTTATTGGAAGCAACAAGCCTCTAACTATTCTGCCACTGATAAGTGTGACAAACAAGTGATCTTTTTCCTTTGATAATCACAACAAGCATTTGATCATCTAACTTTAATAAGTCAACACTTTAAAAAGTCAACACCATGATAATAGTCAACACTCTAATAAATCAACACTATGATAAGTCTACACTCTAATAATAGCCAACACTCTAAAAAAGACAAAGCTTTTACGCATCCTTTGCTAAACACCCTGAAGGTATATGCGACATAATCTAATCTCAATATCTTCTGCTCCTTCGGTCTCCATATCACAATTTGTAGAATTAATTTTAAGGATATTTTTAACAATGTTTAATGGCGAATCAATCTTAGAAGATTTGATACAAAACTTCATGATACATATTGATCATAATATGTATCATGAAGCTAAAGCTTTTTTGCATATTTTTCTAAATAGCCTGAAGCCTATGCGACATAATATGATCACTTTGTTCACTGCTTCTTCGATCTCCATATCAATATACGTAGAATCAATTTTATGGATAATTTTAATAAGGCTTACTAACGAATCAATCTTAGAAGATTTTGCACAAAACTTCATGATACATATTGATTTATTGCAACCATGACAAGGGCCATAAACCCTAAATATTTGTATAAACGAACGTGCAACTCTCATTGAAAAGTACAAACAAACAATATACTACCATATGTACTATACAACCGTCTATGCACTCTTGCTCTTCGTCTTTTATCTTCTCTAAGTTATGAGAATTATTTTCTAAGAGTACAACATTATCAACACCCCAATATGAGAGTTATTCACAAAATCCTTAAACTATTTTTTTTTTTTGGTATCATAACCCAATAGTGGTTGAATCCTTCAACATCTTAACTATACTAAACTAGAAGCCTGTGAATACTTGAACGTAGTTAGTTTGACTAGCAGATGTTCAGTGGATGTGTTATTCAGTTGGTAAATTAGTGGATTAAATCTTTTGGATTGAAGGGACTGGACGTATCTACCATATTGATGTTGAACCAAGATTAATCGACTGTGTCATTCTTTTTTTTTTCTTTTTTATCTCTAGTTTTCAAAATTTTCCGATAAAACCGTTTTTTTAAAATAACACACAATTCAATCCAATCGACGAAGCACAAATTCCTGAAACACGTCACATAGCTTATTTTACACCCACATAGTACGAAACACCGACTGGGTACCAAACTAAAACACTACGTAGGATGCTAATAAACTAAGTATGTAACAATCATTTTCATCGATGACTCCCTAGTTTCACCAATGCCAACAAATCCTCGTTTTTCTTTAGTCGTACAATTACACCATCACATCATAATCTTGTTCTAATTATAACTTTCATAATTCTACCCCATTATCTAGTTGGTGATTCAAGTTTCCCAAATCTTCTCGAAAATATGCCAAAATTATACCACCTACAAATCCATACGTCATTCGAGTCTAATGCTCCATTTCTAGAGTCATTTCTCCAACAAAATTCCATCTTGAATTTCATTCACTGATTAAAATCTACATTTGTCTCATGCCTAACGCCTCAAATTCAAGTTTCACTAGTCCATTTCCTACTTCACGATTCTAGACAAATTGGCAAACAGTTTTCGTGCATCTACTGCCAGCATTCATGCTTGCAATTCTCAATTTTGTCTTATCCTTTGTTAGTCGCTTGAAGATTATCTTTTTATTATGACAGGTCAAACACATTTTATTCCGTTCATTACTTGTCCATTTATACAAAACATAAATTTATGCCTCAATGTTTGATTCATCTTTATTATTTCAAAATCATTACTTAGCTTACTCTTGTATGTCTTTTTCCAAAAATGGCTTTATTCTTGGACTACCAAAATGGGCACACCATCGTCTATCATATCCCAAAATATCATCCCACCTTGCTTAATTTTCTTTTGTCTTTCCTCTTATTATTAAACTCTCCCAATTTCCACACTCACATGGAAATTAATTCATTTCCTCTTAAGATAGAATATAAGGTCTTACTCATCCTTGACAATAGTAATCTTACTAATGAAAACTCTGCTACTCATTGCGTCCATAACTTGAATTATTCAAAACTTGTCTACCTTAACTCCCTTGATTATACAAGCTTAAGGTACAACTTGGTCCTCCATCCAGACTATTCCAT
Source organism: Cicer arietinum (assembly GCF_000331145.2). NCBI lineage: Eukaryota > Viridiplantae > Streptophyta > Magnoliopsida > Fabales > Fabaceae > Cicer > Cicer arietinum. The sequence goes on from NC_021164.2 coordinate 45,990,657, forward strand.
TGAAATAATTGACTTAAAGGTCAACCATTTTAGAGTCCCAAATCAAATCTAAATCAAAATATTCATGCTCTTCGAGTGATCACTAGATTTTAACAAACAATTAAAGCTTGTATTACTACAATCTCTAAGTATTTCTTGTACTATATACTTTCAATTTCCCTTAATAATAACAAATAGTTAAATACATCAAGGCTTAACCCCTTACATTTACCCAACAATTACTCCAAATTCACACTTACCCATCTATAGTTTCATCTCAAATCACCATCTATAATTATTATCTCCTCAACTACACTGAGATTTGTCACTTACAAATGGAATATTTGGTCTCACGCTTTTAATAATCGTCACGAGATTTATCCTTAACAATCTAAGTCACAAATCTTATTTAACTCGAACACTCAACCTTACCCCTACAAGGTATTCATTATTCTTCTAACTCGCCCTTTGACTATCACAATGTTTTTCTCAACCCTTATGTTCAATGCCCCTTAACTTTTATACATGCCTCCTTTGTTGATATCCAAACACCATAATTTATTCCAAATGGCAGCCATGTCTACTCCACAATTTCATAGTGGTCGCATCTCCTTGACAATAATCAAACTTCATCTAGTCTTGTCCTGAAATCTACCAGGAGAACATCTAATACTTTTCTTAACAAGTTATCTAATTAGTTCCTTACTTGAAGTAATTCATCAGTCTAACATTCATCCGCCCATACCCATCATCTTCAAGTGACTACCAACAGCATATCCTTGATATCCTTGGAACCACTTCATATATCACATGCAATCCTGATTCGCTTCAACCATGTCCTTCCTAGACCATTGCGTCTAAGGAATTCTGAGACACTCGTCGACCTATTTCGACTAATGTTCTATGCTTTAACTATTCATATTATTGAAGTTCAATAAAGCAATTTGTTTTAGTTAAAAAAACAATAACTACTTAAATCATATGTTGCTTGACCCAAGACAAACAAAACAAAAATGAAAATGGACTCCAATTACTTACTCCAACTAAACAAAAAACGCTCATCACGGTCATCACTAACTATGAAATGCATGGGCATACTCTAACTCTTTCGCACCAATTATTATGTAAATATAGTTATTAAAATACTCTATTTTTAATACTCATTAAAGACTAAATTTTTCAACACTTTTTCCACCTATCATATTCATGACAGTATCATCAATAAGATTCATAACACATATATTAGCAGTTATGAATACGTAATCACATCAAATACATAAATAATCATGTGCAACTTTATTCATCACTATAAAGCATATATAATAACTTTAGAAAGTAATTTTACCTTAACGACGCTTTAATAGATAAGCAACTTACGCAATGCAACCAAAACTTATCTGACAATTCCAATGACACCTCTCAATTTCTATGTTCCTTAAACCAATCAATTGACTTAATCAATACATGGTTCTAAAACAACCTCCAAATGAACCTAGGTTCGGCCACTATCCAAATAAATTAGGGTTTGATTTTCTCTTAGACTATCTTACCTAATTGGATTGCCTAACTTCAAAAACACTTTGGATTAGGTACTTTGGTGAAAGAGAATTTCAATAGGCTTATGCCACACTTTAAAAATCTCCAAATTAAATTTTAAACGTATTGAAGTTCAACTCAAGTATTTGTCTTTAACAAGTTAGGACAAAATATTTTCTTAACAAAATCAATTGAAGATAAACATACTCACATAGTTTGAAATTTCGATAAAATCCACAATCAACTTCACAAATTTTAACACTTTAATATTTAAAAAACTAGAAGAAAGCTTGTATCAAGAAATTTTAACAAAAAAAACTCAAGTACTAAGAGTTTTAATATTCTACCTACTCAAAACCATTATTCTTCCAAGGTTTTCGTATTTTTCTGAAACTTCCAATTTCACATTTGTGAAACTTTTCTTTTTATCAACTATGCTTTATATATAAATTTTCCTTAGTTCAAAATTTTCTTTTAAATCTCCAACTAAAAACTTCATTCCTAATAAAATCACATATAGAAACCAATAATTATAATCAATCATTGTTTTTCAAAAGACCTAAATATTTTTTAAACCTCAAAAGACCTAAATACTTCTTCAACCTCAAGTTAAATATCTTCACAGAAATTGGAAATTTAATATTAAAGACTTTTTTTTTTTGCTCTAACTATAAATATAGAAACCTTGTTTTAACCAAAACCCCAAAGATAGAACTTTTAACATCTTAATCACAAAATCAACTTAAAACCAACATTTAAACAAAATTTTCACCTCTAAAACCCCCAAATGAACCAACTTAGCTAAAACCCATTTTACTCATGAATGTCTTTCAAAAGAATTCCAAATCCAAATCTAGTTTAAAACACCTTAATTAATCAAGGACAACAACTCATATGGTTTCAAACATTAAACGACTACAAATTTTAATTTATATCATCATTAAAAATCACAAGTGGACATTGTCGAAACTTTTTTAACGTTCACAAAATTTCTACCACTCAAATACTTTTGAATTAAAACAAATCACAACAATTCCTTTACCACTTTATTTCAAAATTTATTCCAAAAAATTTGCTATTACCTTTTTATTTATATCTCTTTTCGTTAAATATTTCAACACAACAAACATAAAATATTGATAATTCTCCCTAGGGCTAACTTGGTGTCAAAAATCTCAATTCATTTTGGAGACTTAATGAACTAACTACATAAATATACAAAATTATACAAGAAAACTCAAATTTCCAATTCACAATTTAAAGAAATAATCAATTTTGTTTGTGAATCAAGCAATTTATTTAAATTCCTCATTTCACAACTTTGAGCTATTTTTAAAAAATATATCACTTTGGTCCCCAAAAACATTAACATCTAGTTGTCATTTCAATTAAAATAACAATAACTAACCACACTTGCAAAAGTCTTCTTAACTTTACAAACTAAAGCCACTTTAATAAAATTTAAATTTGTCAGTTCAAACTCATTTATTTGTAAACAACTCATTATATTACTCAAATATATACAAAAATTAATTTTTCTCATTATGACACATCACATTTGTTCTCAACGATTTTGGGGGTTTGATTTTAGTTTTGTTATTCAAGTTTCTAACTCCTCTAGCTTCAATATTAACAAAACACCAAAACCACAAAACATACTTTCATTTTACTCCTTTACTTAGATTTTTTTATTTTTGAAAGAAAAAGAGTTGCAAAATGTTTCCTTTATCTTCCTAAACACTAATACCAACCATAGTAGTCATAAACAAACAAGATTAAAGCTCCAAACATTAAAAAAAAAAAAAAGAAATAAATAAATAAACCCTTTCCACCTATATATGCTTGCTTACGGTTTGAAAGAAAAGTTAGAATAAATGGCTAACTATATTAGTAACCATTATCTCAGTGCAATCCTTTCAAGTAGAGAAACATCTTTGTAGTTGGAGGTTTTGTGATTGGAGATTTCTATCTTGCTCAAAAATAAAAATAAAAACAAGATTTGGATTTGGAGAGAAATGAGAGAAGATGTATTTGAAAAATAAAATAAAGTGGTAGTAGGATGATGACGATGATGGTGGCCATGAATTACGTTTATAGGGAGGGGGATTTTTTTTTCTCTTTCAATTAATTAATCTACTATCTTAAATCTGAATTATTCTCCAAAAAATTCTAACTTCAAAAATTAATCACATAAATTTAATCATAAAATCTCACAATTATCCTTTATGACACAATCATAATCACATAATATCACTTACTTCTAGATCTACTTGAATAAAAATATATACTCTCTCGTTGCAAACAAATTGATAGAAGAATTTAACGGTACTATGCGACGTAAAATATTTGTCCATAATAAACCTCTATAGTTCGATTAAATTATTCTCAGACGAATAATTTTAACTAAGTCTCCAAAAATATTTTCATAATATTTTACTATCCCATCACTTCCCATCTAATCTTTCTTACACAAGTCATTTTAATTCACACAAAAAGGATAGTGAGGTGGCTTATTTTGGTTCTTACAAAGTCTTACTACATAGTATGAAAATATCTAGATATTTTCAATATTCCCTAATTAAAATATTTATATTCTAGAAAAATATCTAAATATTTTGTAACTTTAAGTTACCACATCTAACTCAATCTCGAAGTTTGTTCTTAAACGAGTCACGTAACACTCACGGATAAATTTTTCAGGTAACAGAAAAATTGTGAAATAATTCTACTAATTAAAACTTTTCAAAGTTTTAAGAATAAGTTTTTATCATTAGAAAAATTAATAAATTCAAATTCTCATTACACCTAATATATAAAGCATCTGTTTAAATTTTGGTGGCATTGAGAGTCCTAAACAACGGATATATCTTGTTTGTTTTCTGAAAATTCGGTAAAAAAGAAAAAAAAAATTTGACATTTCGACAATGCCAAAACAGTCACATTGTCATTTAACATCAATGAAAACACTCGAACAATTTTTCATAGAACAATTTTTGCCTTTTCTGTTGAATGAGGCCATAAAGCTTATTACTCAAAATCTTTATAAACCGATCAAAAGGAACAAATATGAGAGTTAAACTATTCCAACGTGATATGCACCACTACAATTGGTAACTGCTATCCCATTAATTGAATACCAAATAGAATAAACGTGATGGCTAAACATGATTAAAATAATAGTGCATGTCCGGATGTAGGAAAATGCATGTAAGACCCTTAATTTTTAAATTTTAATTTATGCAGTTTTAGGATATTTTGTGTTAAATTGTTTAGGCATTTAATCTAATTGAATTTTATTTTGTGAATTAAATATCAAAAACATATTTTATTAGAGTTAATGATATATTTAATATTTATATATATTTTAATATATATATATATATATATATATATATATATATATTTTGAGAGTCGATAAAAGTTATTTGTCGGAGAATAATTTAATTATGATACGAAGCATTTAATATCAGACAGATTTTTTAAAATCTCACTTGTTGCTGAAAAATGCATCTGTCAAATTGAGTTGCGACGAGAGTATATATTTTTATTAAATTAGTTTGAGATGTGAGTGAGGTGATGTGTGTACATCCTTATTTTATTTCTTCTGTTACCAGGAAAAAAGAAAACCAAGTGTTAGTGTTTCAAAAAAAACACAAAACACAAACTTCCATTTATCTCCTAGATCTAAGCTTCCATTCGAGAAGTGTCAGGAGGGAAATTTGCTCCTCTCTACACTACGGTGCTTGTGAACTAACTTTTAAGGTATTGACACGAGCGAGAGTTTTCACCGTATTTGATCGTGGTAGCAAAAATGGTTGAGGAAGCAATAACGAAGGTAAGAGCTCCTTCCAAATTTGTAGTCTACATATAGGGACTCTATATGTGTGATTGATGTATGATAAATGTGTGATTGCGTGATAATAAATTTCAACGTGAATATATATATTTTGAGTTCTTAACAAATCCTTGTATTTGTATTGTTGTTGTTGATTTTGTTAGTAATGGTTAAAAAAAATTAATTTTTGATGTGGTTGAGTTATGTAATGAGTTATTTTCAAATAAATAAGTTTGAACTGAAGTTGTTACAAAAAAAGTTTAGAGTAGTTAAAGTTGTGAACAAGTTCAAATTTTAACTAAGTTAAAGAGTTTGAGCAAAAAGTTATATTGAAATTAAAATGGTTAGAGTTTAAAACATTACTATTTTAATTATTCTTGGACTGAGTTTAAAAATTGTTTATGCATTTTTGACATATGAAAACCCTTTCGAGGAGTATGCTAAGACGAAAGGTTCTCTTGAGCATTTGGGAATATAAGAATTGTGTTAAGTGTTATTTTTTAATTTCACTTGATGACCCTTTACATTATTCTGGAAATTGGGCTTTTCCCACAGATGATACCCGAGTTCGTTTTACTGACTGTTACCTTGACGATGGAAACATCGTTAGACTTCTCTGACCCAGACTCGCCGACTGCTTGGGTATAAGACCCCATAACTATTTTAGTTTGTTGGTATATATGATGTAATTATTCAAGACTTGTGTTGTTCGTGTTATGCTGGATTATTTTTAATATTGGTTTTTGAAAGAAAAAAAATACATTTGCGCTGTTAAAAGTTGGGGTTTTATATTATGCAATCAGAGCTTTGGTTAAATTGTTCGTCGACCAGTAAGTTAGGAGTCGTTATTTGATCATGCATCGGGGTGAGTTATCTGAGTTGTCAAGTCTTATGGAAATGTTATGTGTTGAGGTAGTCGAAAGTTATTTTTGGAATTATTCTAAGTGGTGTTAAGATTTCTTCTTGATGTTGGTTTTGAGAAAACAATGCCTCCAAGAAGGAATGACGCTGCAAGAGTCAACGTCAATATGGATGATCAAATGGTTGCATCAATGAATAACATGGTTGCTTCTGTTGCTGCACAAACACCTGCAAAGACTCTTTGAGATCTGGATAAGAGGGAAAGAAAGATCCGTGTTGTTGAGTCAATAGGATTGGAAGATTTTCGTCGTTACAATCCTCCAAAGTTCAAAGGTGATGAGAGCCTAGAAAAAGTTGATTAGTAGATTCAAGAAGTGGAAAAGGTTTTTGAAATGATTAATTGTCAAGCAGGGGTGAAGTTCAACTATGCGACGTTTCTACTACATGGGGATGTTGGATATTGGTGGAGAAGACATGGCTTCAATTTGGAATAGCATTTTGTGCTTAGGTGTCAACGAAAGAGGCTTGTATTGAAGTTAAGGGGCGCTGCACATTAGGGGTGAATACTACCTTTGTTAGATAAAGTACGCTTTGAGAAATAGTCGATACCTTGAGGGGTAAGGTCGAGCATTCGAGTTAAACTAGATTCGTGACTTAGATTGTTAAGTATGAATCTCATTATGATTATAGGAGTGAGACTTTATATTTTGTTGGTAAGTAACAAATCTCTGTGTGGTTTAGGAGATAATAAGTATGGATAATGATTTTAGATGAAACTATTGATGCGTAACTGTGAATTTTGAGTGATGTTTGGATAAATATAAGGAGTTAAGCCTTGATGTATTGAAGCACATGTTACTATTAAATGGAATTGGAAGTACAGAGCATGACACCCTAAACCCCAAAATAACATTTATAATAATATATACTAAATTATTTGAAGAAAACTTGCAGCGGATAAAGAAAATCTGTTAAAGAGAATAAAAACTTTAATATCTAATTTAGGATATCACGTTTCTCTAAATACACATGTAAAAATTCAACTTTGTTCCTCAATTAAAATAGTACAATATCAATGAACTTGATTTAACTAGAATTTCTTGATTTAATTCCCAAGACTTACTCGTACTAAGTTTTCATATAAAAAGTCATTTGTAATAACATAAGTGAAATAACATTACAACTCTTAATTCCCGGTATCACCTATCAGAGCGGGGTTTCTCCCAGACTTGAACTTCGAGACTCATTAACCTGTAATAACTACGATTTCCCCAAACGCAGGGCCAAGCCAGTCAAACACAAACAACGAAGGAGGTGAGTTTTGAAATCATGTTGATAGTATAATATAAATAAGAGGAACACATAATTAATCATCAACAAACCGTATCATTACACAAACATTCTTCAAGGAAAAACATCACATTATATAGTCAAAATCAAAGAAAATCCATACACTTCACGGTAACATCAAATCATCGCATAAATTATTATCACACATAATACATATTAATCACAACAAAACAATCACAAGAAAATGCAATGATATGCATGAGCTTAGACTCTACTTCACAATGTGGTACCATTCTAACTCTGAAGTACTTGGTTAGGAGGCTTGATACTATGCAACCATCCTGGTGGACGGACAATTCAAATTGGCCATGTCCTCATAGATCCCCTCAACTCAACCCGAGACACATATACGTGACAGTCGAGGTAAACGTGTGTTGCGTGGTAGCTCCCGACATTTGGAGTGCTACCTCCAAGTCACCTAGGAATTCCCCACCCAAATACCTCCAAGGTCTAACAGTCTTGCCTTAAGGCTCGACAGCAGACCGCCACGATCAGGCTCATTCAGTTGTACTTCCCCGGAATCACTAGGCTTGTCAGGCCCTACCTATATGATGACAAAATAATCTCCACTTCAAAAATTCACAATATTTATTTTCTCTCCTCGTTGGTATATGATACTCCATTAAAACCATCATCTCAAACACAAATTGAAATCACCATTATTTCATCAACTATGAGGTTAATTCAATATTCTCATCACAATTTAGAACATCACTATCATCATCATCACATAAACTCATCACAAATTTATAGAATCACTATCATCAATCAAACATCATCATTATCATCACATAAACTTATCAAAGATTTATATCATAAATCACACATCATCATCAAATAAACTTACATTATACACTGCATTCACATAAACTCATTTAATCAAACATATGCACTAAATTCATTTGAAATCAAATATCACAATGATATCAAATATCACAATAACATCAAATATCACAATAATTTTAAATATTACAATAATATCAAATATCACAATAATGTTAAATATCACAATAATATAAAATATCACACATTTAACGAAATTAAATCAATCAACACCTTATAAATATCTCTATTTCACATTTTAATCTCACAATTTTCTTATTTGCATATTAATTAATTTATCACTCAAAGGGCTATTGCCGTACGTAGCGAGCCCCAGATGAATCGTTGAGAAATACGATTTTCCTGTCCATCTCACAATATATTATACTCATAAATTCAAACGCTCTCTCACCCCTTACCTTATTTCGACGCTTTCACACACGAATACGATTCCACGAGCAAACAACCTTTGTTCATTGACTCTTTGTCCATCAATCAATCTAACTCGGTTCAGAAGTGCGAAGGCGGCGCCACAACTCCTACTCCTTACTTCAAGTTAAAAACTCACTTAATTACACATTGACAATAATTTATCGGTAATTTACAACTAGTTACAACAACAAGGAAATGACACTAGTATCAATATATAATCAATAATTCGATTGAAGAAATATAGAACTATTTCACTTTTAGATGCTCTCGACTACTCAAACTCTATACACCAATTCCCAACAATTAGAACACTTGAAAAACGAACAATTTAATATTTACGTAATCATATACAAATTCAAATAACTAATCCAAAAATTAGCACCAAGGTTTTACGTTCATCTCATAACTCAAACGATGATTAAAAAAATGAAACATATTCTCATAGAGGTTTAACTGCTCCAAATTGATCACGATTAAATTTTCTTTTGAGTTAACCATCACTTAAAAGTTACAACAAATGGAAGCATATATAGATTTTCCAAGTAGAAGATAAGATAAATAATTAATTACTAGAAGATACAATACATTATCAAACCAAATTGAATCACGTAGTGCAAAAACCATTTTCAAGGTTACACATCATTCTAAAAGTTAATTTCTAGACTTAAATTATTATTAAAAATTACCACTAACCATTTAGCACCCAAAAATAATTCATTGAGAATTCCAAATATTTCTTTAAATTATTTTTCAATAATTCAAGTCTAAATAAAAACAACTAAGATAAATCACGTTTCTAAATACAATACAAATAAAATAAATCACGGATATTTTTAAAATCTATAAGATTTCTATAAATTCATTCATATTTCAATCACCAAAAACACATTTTTAAATAGTTCATCACTGTAAAAATTATTATTTTCAACTTATATTTTGAAATAAAATTTAAACTATATATATAGATAGATAGGAAATTTTACAATTAATTAACAATTTCAAAATAGTTCTAATTTATTTTCTTATTTTATCAAACTTACAACAACAAATTGTATATCTATATACATTAAAGTAGTGCCCGTGACACAAAACATAAGACATATGATAATGATAATGAATTACACTAATTCATAAAT
>NC_021164.2:46000737-46014878 GCF_000331145.2 Cicer arietinum
TATATCTATATACATTAAAGTAGTGCACATGACACAAAACATAAGACATATGATAATGATAATGAATTACACTAATTCATAAATCTACAAAATAATAGCCTCCTCTCACACTAACTACTTAACATGCTTATAGATACATCCCTCAGATTCTATGAAGCCACAAGATTGGTTTCTAATCTTAAAAATTGAGTCTCAAATAAAAATTGATAAAATAAATTTAGTTTCTATACGCATACCAATCTACATGAAGCACTCTACACATATCAATCTACATGATGCACTCTACACATACCAATCTAATGCATACCATTTTGTTAGGTTAATTCATAAAAAAGAATTCTACTTGTAAAATACATCAATTATAGAATCCAAAATTTAGATAACTTTTCAAAAAGAATTTCACTATTGAGAATATTTTTAAAAACTCTGTTTTTTTTCCCCTTCTTTTTACTTCTCTTTCTCAATTAGTATACATTTTATCATTAGTACTATTTTAAATCATAGAAGAGTTCTTAAACTCTAAAACTCTAACATCGAGTCAAACTCTAATGAGTTCATAATATCATAAAAAAAAAATCATTTCAAATAAATATCCCAACAACTTCACGATTCAATATTTACACCAGCCACCTAAACAAACATAACAACAACTCTTTTCAATTTTCTAAAAGACAAGACAGAGTAAAACATGCTGTAAATTTTAAACTGTTTTAAACATTAAATAAAATCAGTAGCATAAAATTATTGTTATTTTATAAATCAACAAAAATTCAACTCAGTTTAATTTCTTTAAAATAATCAAGAGTAACTCAAACAAAAGTTATTTTCATCATATAAAATAAGTAAACTTTAACTCCTTCAAAATGTCATTTTTTAAAAATTCTAAGTTCTACCAACCTCTAATATTCAAGAATTACTATTGCTTATAATATGAATATCATACTATCTAAATTATGATGAACATTCTAAATTGTTTTCAAAACCAATATCAAAACTCTACTCATCTAGATACAACCATCAACACTTTCAAGTGATTTAAAGTAAGCATTCACGATTTAAAATCGATTTTTTTCTTACACAAGACAACATAAGATAAAAATAAGAATTTTTTTTTGGTCAAAATTAAAACTTTAAACGTAAGAGACATATTTCCTATCTAACTCAAAGTTTATAACGAAACATCTTTTTTTCTCTAAATTGAGTTTCAACAAAATAATAATAATTTGTACCTAGTAAAAGTCAATACTTAAATTTTTAAACATATAATTCATATGGAAATCAATGTTTCAATCAATTAGTTATTAGATCAAACACTTTAAACAGATACATATCAAAACTAAATATTTTAAATTGATTAAGGGTGAAATATACAGCTGGTCAATCAAAATTATTATTTCCATCTATTCATATAAAACAAGAGTGCAAACGTCATAGTTAGGTAGGAAAGCAATAAGCAACAAGTAACTAACATAATCTTGTCAACAATTAAAATTAACTCAAATCTTAACAAGTAATTTTATGGTTTATTTACTCACTTAAGTAGAAATTTAGGATCCATAACACAATCAGAGTAAGCAATTAATAACAGTTAATTAGTAATCTCGAAAATATGCATAATAATACAAAAGCATATAACCCCTAACACAATTACATAACGGGAAAACCATCATAGTGAAAATAATTTTACATAAGAAAACACAATTGACACGATTGACATTCGACCCACTCGGCCTTGATTGGACAGACCTGCTCTGATACCACTAATGTGACACCCTAAATCCCAAAATAACATTTATAATAATATATACTAAATTTTTTGAAATCAAATATCACAATGATATCAAATATCACAATAACATCAAATATCACAATAATTTTAAATATTACAGTAATATCAAATATCACAATAATGTTAAATACACAATAATATAAAATATCACACATTTAACGAATTAAATCAATCAACACCTTATAAATATTTCTATTTCACATTTTAATCTCACAATTTTCTTGTTTGCAGATTAATTAATTTATCACTCAAAGGGCTACTGCCGTACGTAGCGAGCCCCGGATGAATCGTTGGGAAATACGGTTTTCCCGTTCATCTCACAATATATTATACTCATGAATTCAAACGCTCTCTCACCCCTTACCTTATTTCGACGCTTTCACACACGAATACGATTCCACGAGCAAACAACTTTTGTTCATTGACTCTTTGTCCATCAATCGTTCTAACTCAACAGTTTATGGGTAAACGTTAAAAATAGTTTATGAAAAGATACTCTAAAAACTAAATTTGAAATTCTATCAAGGAAACTTACCATAAATCAGAAAACAAATCATTGGATAAAATAGAAATTTTTCACACGGTCGTTTTGGCGTTGGTTTCACTCAAATCGGACTTACGGTGAAGGAGAACGGTTCAAACTAAGGAATTTTATAAACGGAGAAGTCGGGTATTTTAGAGAGAAATTTGGATGGTTAAAAAATCTGAGGAAGTATGTTTATTTGACTACCTAAATGAATAAAACGACATACTGAAATTTGGACAAGAACGAAGAAACTTTTCTAGAACAATTATCGATCATCAGTGACAAACTATAGTATAGATTGTTGTTGTGGTTCTCTTTAGTTTTACGACCGCCGTCCAACTCCCTTCCTTTTTTGTTTGTTTTATTTTATTAACAATTAGGGTTCACAAATGGGTCAAACCCATTGGTCTCCTTTTAGGTTTTACTAGTTTTATTTTATTTTTTTTAAAACACAATTTCATTAATAAATCATTATTAATATTTCAAAACTAATAATTTATAAATAAAAATAATTAATCTTTTAAAATACATTAATAACCAAAACTCTCATATTCAAAATAATCCCTATAATAATACTTATTTTTCCAAATACTCAAATTAAAATATTACCATCATTAGAGAATAGTCGAAATTATAAAATAAATAAATATAACATCAACACTTTATATTAATTACTAAATCTTAATAAATATATATAAAATCACAATGTCATAATAAGTATATAAAAATAATGGAAATCAAACACAATATCACTATTATCTCAAGATAATTATTTATAAAAAAAAAGCTAAAAATAGAAAACAATTATAAATAATACAAATATAACTACGTGCATACTTAATATCAGTCAAGCGCACATAAAAGTATTACATTAATTGGGTACACGTATATACACGTAAAATCATATAAAATATTTTTTTTAATAAATATATATATTACACTAAAATACTATTATTTTTAAAAAATAGATCAAAGAGTAAAATATAATATTTATTTTTATATCGCTCATGTAATCTAATACTTATAAAACTAGCACATCATATAAATCACCTATATAACGAAAAATTAATCACAAAGTTTATTAACATATATTTTATAATAATTTTAACATCAAATTAATTATTTAAAATCCTATTTAATTAATAAAATAGTTTATCATAAAATTTAGGGTGTTACACAGAGTATGAGAACACTTTGAAATTGTAGCAATGTAAGCTTTGAGAGTCTATTAAAGGATGGTAATTACTAGGAGAATGTTAATATTTTGATAGGTCAGAGGGATTGTTCGAGATTTGATTTGGGACCCTAAGATGGTTGATCTTTAAGTTGACAATTTCAAATCCACAAGGTTGGGTGGACGACCAAGTGACACCTTAAACTTGCATAATCGAGAGAGTTGAGGTAGACAAGTGATAAATAATTCATGTTATGGATGGAAGTGTTTGAAGATTCACTAAAAATGTTGTCTTATGATTAGAAGAGTTTTCATTAGTGAGATTACTAAGACAATTAGAGTCAATAATGAATAAGACCTTGTATTGTATCTTAAGATGAAATGGACGAATTTAGACGGTGCGATGAGTATCTAGAGATTTTAAGGATCAGATTTCATAATTTTATTCAATGATAGAGAGTGAAAAAATAAGAAATGTAACAGATGATTTATGGTTTAGTTGTTGGTCTTGGGAAGTCAAGCGTTAATATTTGAAACAATTGTTTCAGTGACTAGATGGACGATAAAAGGTATGTGGGTCTTGGAGATAATTTACTGCAAAGTTATGAGGATGAGGTTTACAGATAATTATTTCTTAGGAGATGTTTATTGGGAACATTTGAGGAGTAGTTCTTTAGAACGTTCGATTGTTGGGACTCTTTCAGTTTGTACCTCGGTGAAGGTTGGCAACAAATAAGAATCCAGCGAGTGAACCAAATTTTTGAAAACGTGCTATGAAAAGCTGTTGGAGAAACACATGGACGATTGAATGACAGTAGAGGTGAAAAGTGTTTTCAGATATATATTAGATGTAGAATTTTTCATAGGAAGTGTGAAAATTAGGAGGAATTAAGATTTTGTTTGAATTGTTGAAGGAATTCTTAATGACCAGGTAAAAAGCTTATTCGAAAGAAGAAAAGTTTAATAGTAAGAGGAAAGACAAAAGAAAATCAAGTTAAGTTGGATGATATTTTGGTATATGACGCACAATGGTGTGTACCAATTGTGGCTGTCAAAGAAGAGAACATTTTTTGGAAAAAGACATACAAGAGTAGGCTAAGTAATGATTTCGAAATAATGAAGATGTATCAAGGTTCGAGGTAGAAATTTAAGGTTTGTATATATGGAAAGGTGATGGAGTGAATACAATGTGTTTGACCTGTCATAACGAAAAGATAATCATCAATCTGCAAATATAGGACGCGGCAAATTTTAGAAGTATCAGAACGAATGTTGGCAGTAGATGTAGGAAAATTATTTTCGGGTTTATCCAGAATTGCGAAGTATGTAGGAAATTGACTACTGAAGCATGAATTTGAGGTGTTAGGCATGAGACAAATGTAGGTCTTAATCAGTGAATGAAATTCAAGTTGGATTTTTGTTGGAGACGTGACTCTTGAAATGAAGCACTAAATCTGAAGGAAGTTTGTGTGTAGTAGGTGGTATAGTTCTGGCATGTTGTTGAAAATACTTGAGGAAACTTTGATCACCTTTGATCACCAACCGGATGTTGCAATGTAATTATTAAAGTTATAATTAGATCAACATTCTGATAAGAACACTGTGGTTTGGTGTACTTGTGCGACTAAAGAAAATCGAGAATTTGTGGGCAATGGAGATATTAGGGAATTCTCGGTAGTAATGATTATTTTGTGCTCAGTGTGTTGATGTCATACTTAGTGTTTTGGATTGGTACCTAATGGATGTTTCATACCAAGTGGACGTATATGAGGCTATGTGACATAGTTTTGGGCGATTGTAGTTCGTCGATAGGATCAAAGTAATAGGAAAATAAGGGAATCTTAGTGGACCATGAGGAGATTGTTAGACCGCTTGTGCCTCAGGATAGCCTTAAGTGTAAGTCGTAGGGAATTATTATAGTTAGGTTAAGATGGTCCAAGCCATCATCATGGTCGTTGGCTACCTATTGACAAATTGAGGAACCGATCATCCCCAATCTCTTGTTGATAGTAGACAAAATCATGTTGAATGACACGGGCGAGTCTTACCGGCTATGATAGTGCGTAAAGTTATTAAGCACCCTATGAAAAGGGATAGACGGCACTTTCTTCGCATAAGCATGACGAAACAAGTTCTATCGTGTATGATGAGTTTGAGTGCAAACTTAGTGTGGTTACTACTCTTACTTTAAGTTTCGAGGACAAAACTTCTTTTTGAAGGATAGTAATGTAAGACCCTTAATTTTTAAATTCTAATTTATGTAGTTTTAGGGTATTTTATGTTAAACTGCTTAGGCATTTAGCCCAATTGAATTTTATTATGTGAATTAAATATCAAAAACATACTTTATTAGAGTTAATAATATGTTTAATATTTATATATATTTTAATATATATATTTTGAGACCCAATTAAAATTATTTGTCACAGAATAATTTATTTATGTTACGAAGAATTTAATATCAGACAGATTTTTAAAAAGTCACTTGTTGCTGAAAAATGCATATGTCAAAATGAGTTGCGACGAGAGTAGATATTTTTATTAAACTATTTTGAGATGTGAGTGAGGTGATGTGTGTAAGAGTTTTTAGATATTTGTTGGATTGGTTTTAAATTGAGTGAGGTGATGTGAGTGAGGTGATGCATATATAGACACACAAACACACACGTGAGAAACCAAGAAGGAAACAGAAAAACATTTTCCGTGCAGCCCTCGTCATCCTTCCTTCTTTTATTTCTTTTGTTTCAAGGAAAAAAGGAAACCAAGTGTTAGTGTTTCAAAAAAAAAAAACATAAAACACAAACTTTCATTTATCTCCTAGATCTAAGCTTCCATTCCAGAAGTGTTAGGAGGAAAAGTTGATCCTCTCTACACTACGGTGCTTGTGAGCTAACTTTTGAGGCGTCGACACGAGCGAGAGTTTTCGCCGTATTTGATCGCGGTAGCGAAAACGGTTAAGGAAGTGATAACGAAGGTAAATGCTCATTCCAAATTTTTAGTTTGCATATAGGGACTCTATATGTGTGATTGCGTGATAATTAATTTCAACGTGAATATATATATATATATATATATATATTTTGAGTGAAACTTTTGAGTTCTTAACAAATCCTTGTATTTGTGTTGTTGTTGTTGATTTTGTTAGTAATGGTTTAAAAAAATTGATTTTTGATTTGGTTGAGTTACGTAATGAGTTATTTTCAAATAAATGAGTTTGAAGTGAAGTTGAAATTTTACAAAAAAATTTAGAGTTGTTAAATTTATGAAAAAGTTCAAATTTTAACTAAGTTAAAGAGTTTGAGCAAAAAGTTAAATTGAAATTAAAATTGTTAGAGTTTAAAATGTTACTCTTTTAATTACTCTTGGACTGAGTTTAAAAAGAAAAAGTTTAGAGTATTTTATTAACTCAAAATCTCGGTGCTTTAATAGTCGAGTGTGTGTATGTGTGATTTGGACAATATTTGTTTTATTTAGTTTTTATTAAATAATGTAGATTATTTGGTTTTAAAAGTTTGGTGTGTGAAAAAGATGTAATTTTGGGAATTTTGTTGTGGTTGGATAAATTTTAGTTGTGAACAAATTGTTATAAATATTTATGTTTATGTAGTTAGCTCCTTGAGTCTCGAAAAGGAATCGAGACCATTGGCACCAAGTTAGCGGTGTGGAGAATTCTAATTCATTAATGTTGTTATGGTGATTAAGTTTTGATGTGATTATGTATTCATAACTGATAATATGTGTGTTATGAATTATATTGAGGAAAACCTATTTTGAGTATACTCTATGATAAGTTTGAAAAATTGCTAGTGTTAAATGAGTATTAAAAACGGAGAATCTTTTTATAGCTAATTTTACTTAACGATTGTGGTGAAAAGAGTCAAAGTATGCTCATGCATTTCATAGCTTGCGGTGACCGTGATGGGACACAATGTCAGTGGTGACTACGATGGGCCACGATGTTAAGCGGCGACCGTGATGGGCCACAAAGTTAAGTGGTGATCATGACAGGCCACGGGATGGTTCCATGTGATAGTTGGTCCATATTATCCTTACAAGAATTTAACTGATGTGTAAGGCTTGTGATAGGCTACACTCTAGTAAATCGTGTTAGTCTGTGAGAGACTACACTTCAGTAATTAGTACTAAGGCCTATGATAGGCGGTACAATTATGATTTACGCCCCTTCGAGGATGGTTTTTGTTGGAAATTCCGGAATCTTGCACATTGACATATACGCATTGCATTAGGGTGCTTGGCACGCGAGTCATGTTTGTTATACTATGATGATTTAAATACATACTCGGTTGTTGTTTGTTATTGTGCCATAATTTCTTTGAGGTGTGAATTTGTGTTGATTAAGTTTCGATGTAATTGTGTGTTCATAACTGATGTTATGAATGTTTGATGTGTGATTGAGGTGTGAATTTTTGGAGATTAATTTGGTGTGAATTATGTGTTCATAATTGATATTATGAATGTTTGAAGTGTTATTGATGGACTTTGTATCGTAAGTGTTAAATGATTCATAGCCTTTTTAAAATTGAAAAACCTGCAAAATTTAATTAGCAGTTATATTTGGCTGCATGTAGTGTGTATGGTAACGTTAAGTTTTTATTCAAAATTTTAACTTCATATTCGGACACGAAACCTCGTATTCGAATACAACTGAGTGATTTTTGCCATCGATTTGACTTGTATTCGGCTACATCATCTTTTAGTCGAATACAAATGTGCAGTTCTTGCTATTGGCTTAGCACTTGTATTCAGCTACGAAAATGCTGTATTCGAATACGACAGTGCAGTTTTGTCAAAAACTTCATTTTTTAACATTGTTTATGCATTTTTTATATATGAAAATCCTTTCAAAGAGTATGCTAAGATGAAAGGTTCTCTTGAGCATTTGAAAATATAAGAGTTGTGTTAAGTGTTATTTGTTAATTTCGGTTGGTGACACTTTACATTAATATGGAAATTGGGTTTTGCCCTCAGATGATACCTGAGTTCGTTTCACCGACTGTTACCTTGACGATGGAAATGTCGTTAGACTTTCCTGATTGAGACTCGCCGACTTCTTAGGTATACGACCCCATTTCAAGCAGAGCTACTTATATGATGAGGGTAGTGAGGATAGGTAGGAGTGCTGGAGCAGTATACCTCGAGGAGCTCACTTGCGAGAGGATCGATTATCCAATACCCTCAGGATTGGTGTTCGGGATGAATGGAGCATGGGAAGATACAGAGTGTGTGGAGATCACCCTTGTTATTGTAGTTGTTAGAGTATGATCAGATTAGTTTTGTTGTATAGGGACTTGATGTCTTTCTTTGGTGGTTGTACTTATTTTATTTTGGGATCTATAACAAATACTGTTAGTTGGCTTTTATTTTGGTGGGTCCGCGTTCCACTTTTTGACGTGATCGTGGGAGAGGGGTGGGGGAATAGCATTCTTGGAGCAGTACTTTTGTACAGGTGTCTGCCAAGAGTACCCCAGAAGTATGAGCGATGTCTGATAGGTCTCATAGCCTCAATGTATTTTTCTATTTGTATATTTTGGATTATCGTCTCAAAAACTATTTTAGTTTGTTGGTATATATGATGTACTTATTAAGGACTTGTGTCGTTTGTGTTACAGCAAATTATATTTATTATTGTTTTTTAAAGAAAAAAAAATCCGCGCTATTAAAAACTGGGGTGTTACAATGCACACTTCTAATGTAGAGAAAGTGAATTTGAAAGAGGAATGTGGAGAAGAAAGTTGTAGGAGATAAGGTATGAGACCACAAGACTATAATTTATAATATACATATATTCTCATCAAATAGATAAATATTCAAAAGTTAAAAATAAATGGTTACATAGATCAAAATCAAACAAGAATAATTGATTTTGAATCAATATCTAAAAATATTATAGACAAATGAGTACTTGAATATGATTTGACCGACCTCTAGCACAACTTTATAGACTTCTCTCTTCCTACATTCCTTATATTGCTTGCAATCCTATATAAAAATGGTTATAGTTAGAAATGAATACCAAGAAGAAATGACATAAAAATAGAATATCAAATACATATATAAGCAATTGAAATAAAAATTTGAGGCATTAATTATCTAACTAAAATCATAATATATGAAATAAACACATTAGTAAATAAGGGAAGTAAATATGTAAGATACCATAGAAATATGTCACATATTTAAGAATGTCTAGACTAATAATGTTATTACCCGTTACTAATCATGAAATTGATTTTAGGTCACCTTTTTAAATAAATTTTTGTTATGAAAATCATTTGGGTTACATTTCACCAATTAGCATATACATAGTAAAACATGTGATCCTATGCAACAAAATATTTCACTCATCAGTTGTGTTGCTCCAAAATAGTTCATGTAAATTATGGCAAGCAAATGATAAAGATGATAACTTTAGTATTTTAAATTCCATTGAAGAAAAATTAAGGGATACATTATTCATGCTAAAAACACGACTCATCTTCTGAAATTAGAAAAAACAAATAAAATAAAATTTGAAAAGGAACAAACACTAAATGGCATGTGATTGAGACTTGTAAAAACAATGTGATTTGGACCTCTATTCATTGGTGGAGGATCAAAGATCTCGTTGTATATGAGAATAGATTATATTGTAAATTACTATTCCTTTTTTTTTTTATCGAACTATAAATTGTTGTTCTGAACTCTAATACTACCTTCAACGTGATAAAAAAATAAAAAAAATATAAATAATAGTGAACCGGTAAAGTCTAAATGAATAGATAATTTAAAAGCGACTTCTGTAGTTAGGAATATAGCATGTGGGCTATTGAGCTTTGAAGTGGTATCAACTATACATTGCCAATTAAATTGAGAGATTAACGAGAATTTATGAAATAGTATATGGATAAATGTGTGAGCATTGTTGGTTTGGAGTAAGCAAATAAAAGGAATTTAGACATGAGAATATATTTTAACCCATGCGTTGCACGTGTGTCTTAAGATTTATTTTCAAAAAATTAGTAACCATTAAAAATTATACGATATATTTAATTTATAAGTCTCTGGTAGAATTAATCATTTGTCACAAAAGAATAACTTAACAAAAATATGAAAAGTGACATTAGAAAAAATGGTTGAATGATTTGAATTTATAGTAGTAATTAATTTTCTTTCTACGATAATAGGCTATCTTGAAGGAAAAAGTTTGAACTAAAACAATTATATAACATAAGTGCGGCTTAAAAAATACATTAATTAAATTCAATTATAAAAATATGTGCATTTAGAATAGAATAATTATGGAATCCGGATACATTGTTTTCATTGTATTAGTGTAAAAAGCAACATCACTATTCAACAAAAGTATGTCCTCCGTCTCATTTAAATATCTCATTTAAAGTGTGTACAATTATTTAGAAAATAATTAGTTGATTTGATTGCAATGATAAAATGTTTCATTTACTCAAATATTTTTATTAATTTCAATTAGCGGAAAAATTTGATGAGTGGAAATATAATAAACAAGAGTATTAGTGGAAAAAAAAAAGTAATTAATATTGTATTGGTATTGTAAAATGACAAATAATTTGAGACAAAAAGAAATGATAAATGAGGTATTTAAAATGAGATTGAGGAAATAATTGTTTCCTCGTTAACTTGATTTGTCATAATAAATAAGAATTTATAAATTTATGAAAAATCTAAAATATTTTGTTAAAACCTAATTTATAGCCTTCATTTGTTCATCGTCTGCTCACATGTCTCTTGTGTTAGAGTTTTTTTTGTTGAGTTATATGATCCGAAAGCAACAAATATAATGTCATTCATGATTCAATTATAATGCAAAAGGAAATATTGAAATTTGATTTGGAGAATGTAAAGTTAAAAACATGGTAGAGGTTCCAAATTATTTTGTAGACAAATGTGTTGTTATTATTGTTCCTTAATTACTCTAGAAACTTTAATTTTTTAAGAATTGTGTTAATTCCAACCATTGTCCAGTTGATTTATTATGCTAAAAAAATATGCATTGTAACAATAGATCTACTTTGAATGATGGAAATTAGGAACTATCAAGACCTTATGATTTAAAATAAGAAGAGCAAATGACCTAATAAGAAGTGACTGAAATGAGTTAAATAAATTATGTAACAAAATAAATTTATTTTTTATCATTGATATTGTAAATGAAAGATAACATAAAAACTATGTAACAAAATATTATTTTGTTATACTCAAATTAGAGAGTAAGTTAGCGTAAATAATGGTTGATGTCTCGAGGTTGTGGTATCTTGTTTTCTTGAATCTTGGTTTAGCCAAGAAAAAAAAAAAGAAAAGATATATGAACTTACATTAGAAATGGTTACGAAATAAATTTACATTTAATAAATGATAAATAAATAATAGAGAAACGTTTGCATTAGGAGCTATTATTAATTTTTTTTGTTATAGTTGAATTTTTTTTTTATGAAATGAAATTGTGTAGTATATGAAGAATAGAAAGAGAAGAAATTCTAGCTATGACAACTAAGCAAACAAGTGAGTGCCACAAATAGAATTATGTGGCACAAAATGTGATTAGGTATCAAATGAATGATTTAGAAGTCTATTTTAATATATTATAATAGATGAATAAAACCTATAGAAATAGTGATCGAAAAATAATAGGGAATTTAAGTCAAAATTAAAGGAGATTGTACAAGTAAAGCCCATAAACCCAAATATACCAATTTTAAATATCAACAACACACTCTTAACAAATTTTACAAGATAAAACTATTAGAGTAATTGATTATTTCTATACAATACACTAATAACTAAAACAAGTACACTCAAAACACCCACCATAATTACCAATATATGCACATAGGTTCAAATTTATATTACTAGTAAAAAATTGGTGTGTTACACCTTCTCTCCATAATTTGTACCATAATCTCTATTTTGTTTTAAAACCACCATAAATGATATGTGTTACTTAAATTAGATAAACTACAACCGAATACCTCATGAATTAAATTTAGAACCATGTGTTGTTTGGACCTAAAATCATGAAGTATCTCTTGAAGGGTTTCTAATTCTCCAAAATCAATAGATTCAGAATTGGAAGCTTCATCACAATTCTTATCAATTCATTCTTGATCAGAGAGAGAAAATACTTAAGTAAAGTGGTGCTTCCTAGTTCAACACTAGGAATACGATCAACAAAAGAATAGTTAACAACAAGATGAGTATTATTACCCTAAATCTCTTGCATGTACCATAAGTTTCTACCTTGTGTAGAGTAGCTATGTTTTTAGGGACAAAGTTGTTTGCCAACTTCTATAAACTTACGCATCTTCAATAGGGTGAGGTTTTCCATGACCATTATATTTTTTAAATTTGTCAATTAAATTTTCTACAACCTTATAAGATTCAAAAACCAACATAAGTTTTTCAAAAGCAATGTAAACAAAAAATGCTTACTACTCATGTTGAATAAGAATGTGATCTCTCAACTCTTGTATCATATCTAAATTGACCAAAACTTAAGCAAAACGACAAAACTTTTTTGAGTTGGTAGCTTTGTCAAAAGATAAAAAGGTTCCAATACTTGGATTGATTGTGAAAAATCACATTGCAAATCCAAAACTGGGGTAGATTGTAGATATGAATCCAATATTAGGTCTTTATGTTTCATACCTAATTTGGATTGAAATATTTCGTCCATTAGAAGACGAGAAGAAGACATAGTTTCATATTTCCAATTTTAGTTGTTCAAACACTTTACGAATCATCACGAGAAGCATAAGATAACTCATAAAAAAATTTCTTGGGAGGAACCACCTTCCATGAATTGATCGATTTCCATATTTTTAAAAACTTTTAACGTAAATCTGATAAAATGACCGATGAGATCCTTAAACCCAAGATCAACTGAAAAATGATGATATCGTTAGGTTGTATGTATTGTGTCGGGTTCAAACCCGAGACCTCAGTTGTGTGAGTTAATTATGAGGAAATTTATCATCTCTTCTAAAAGAAAATAAAAAATAACTGACGATATGTAACGTCCCAAATTTTTTATCAGAATATTACTTAAAAATATTTATTTTCTTTTATAAACAACTATTTTTTTTTCTTATGAGTAGTTCATCATGTAATAAATTGAAGATGCGTAAAAAATAACTTGATATATATTTTTTTTTCATAAAAGAATGTAATGTAATTTACTAAAATATTATTTATGTATTCATTTGCAAAATTAATATTCCAATTGTTAGATCGATATTCATTTATAGTCCAAAATAAAATAAATTCTCTTTAAGTGAAATTCAAAAGAAACACGGTTGACTGAAATTAATGACATTCAATTATTTACTAGCAAATGAAATTTCACTTCCACATTTCTATTAAAAGTTAATGATGACAAATAAATAACTTTACAATGTACCACAAAAATTTTAGTAATACGAAACATTATTTTTAAGTAAAAGTCTTAATTTCCCCCGCGCGTGCACCAATCAAACATCATTCATGCAACATTTTGAGATCATTAGTACCTAAATATTGTTGTAAGGGGTCAGTTCATCCCACAACAAAAACTAAACCAAATAACAAATTAACAACCATAAAATATGAAAATAAAATCTTTTCGTGATAAAAGATTTAAA
>NC_021164.2:46015378-46059645 GCF_000331145.2 Cicer arietinum
TGAGCAAGGAATCAAAAAGATGCGTTGAGAAGCGATCGTACAGCTCCAAATGACACAACGTGCCCCTGAAGCGTTTTTACAGACATCAGGAGGCATGTTTTATGCTAATCTATTTCCACATCACCAGTATACTGGCGACCATAGCGGAACAGAAGCGGATGATCTAAACGAGAACCCTTGAACTACTAAACTGAGAGAAGTTTTCTTTCCTTTTTTTTTTCTTTCTGTTGTCCTGTTTCTTTCCGCTTTCTCGTTTTCTTTGTTTAATGTCAGTGTATTGTGACTTTCTTATCTTTATGTTCTTTTTTTTCCTTTCACTAAATGTGTACTATGATGAAACAGTCATATTGACTTGCACTTAATCTTAAAATTTCGGTTTGTGATTTTGCAAGTTAAATTTCATTTCTTAGATTATGTTATTGCTCAAGTCGACAAGCCTTCCTAATGCATGCATTCTTGATTACTAAATGGTTGTAGAAGGCTAATATGCCATCAATTTTTCAAAAATACAATTTTAACTTTTCAGAAGCATGTTGGCTTTATTTTGATTGCTCATACTCTCTCTTATTATCCTAGCTGTGAGCTTTTGAGCCTAAACACTTAAACTCTTTGTTGTGTGATTATCCAGACATGTGTTATCCCTCTAGAACTTGCACTAATTCTGACTTGCATCACTTGTAATTTATGCATACATTGAGGCAATTTTATTGGTCGTTTGAGCCTTTCTAACTACCCTATGAAAATTTTACCATTTGCTAGCCCCTTTGAGTCTTGCCCTTTTATTTCGGTTACTAGCTACAGTACAAGCAAAACACCTGACTTTAATTAAATCACCTTACTTGGAGTTAGGTAGAAAAAAATTCTTGTCTTGAAAAAATTCTAAGTTTGGGGTTGCTCATGGAATAGCAACTTTCTAAGTTTGGGGTGGTCATTCTCAGAAAAAGAAAAAAAAATTAAAAAAAAATAAAAAGAAGAAAAATAAAATGAAAGAAGTTAACTGGGCGTTAAGAATGGGGAATCTCTTAATGTCTCGGTTACTTAATATTTTGTTTTGAAAATTGTTAAGTTAACTGGGCGTTAAGAATGGGGAATCTCTTAATGTCTCGGTTACTTAATATTTTGTTTTGAAAATTGTTAAGTTAACTGGGCGTTAAGAATGGGGAATCTCTTAATGTCTCGGTTACTTAATATTTGTTTTTTTGAAAATCGTTTAAGTTAACTGGGCGTTAAGAATGGGGAATCTCTTAATGTCTCGGTTACTTAATATTTGTTTTTTTGAAAATCGTTTAAGTTAACTGGGCGTTAAGAATGGGGAATCTCTTAATGTCTCGGTTACTTAATATTTGTTTTTGAAAATCGTTTAAGTTAACTGGGCGTTAAGAATGGGGAATCTCTTAATGTCTCGGTTACTTAATATTTGTTTTTTTGAAAATCGTTTAAGTTAACTGGGCGTTAAGAATGGGGAATCTCTTAATGTCTCGGTTACTTAATATTTGTTTTTTTGAAAATCGTTTAAGTTAACTGGGCGTTAAGAATGGGGAATCTCTTAATGTCTCGGTTACTTAATATTTGTTTTTGAAAATCGTTTAAGTTAACTGGGCGTTAAGAATGGGGAATCTCTTAATGTCTCGGTTACTTAATATTTGTTTTTTTGAAAATCGTTTAAGTTAACTGGGCGTTAAGAATGGGGAATCTCTTAATGTCTCGGTTACTTAATATTTGTTTTTTGATAATTGTTTAAGTTAACTGGGCGTTAAGAATGGGGAATCTCTTAATGTCTCGTTTACTTATGTGTGCTTTGGTAAATCGTGCTGACCCGGGATGGGTGGCACCTTGGTAAACGGTACGGGTCCGTGATAGACAGTACGTTTACGATTTACGTTTGGTAAGTTGTGCTGACCCGGGATAGGTGGCACCTCGGTAAACAGTACTGACCCGTGATAGGTGGTACGTTTACGACTTACGTTCCTGAGGGAATTGTGTTTGTCCGTGAGAGACTGCACAGGGGTTTGTCCGTGAGAGACTACGCCCTGGTTTAAGTTAGATGAGAATTAAGAATGGGGAATCTCTTAATGTCTCGTTTACTTATGTGTGCTTTGGTAAATCGTGCTGACCCGGGATGGGTGGCACCTTGGTAAACGGTACGGGTCCGTGATAGGCAGTACGTTTACGATTTACGTTTGGTAAGTTGTGCTGACCCGGGATAGGTGGCACCTCGGTAAACAGTACTGACCCGTGATAGGTGGTACGTTTACGACTTACGTTCCTGAGGGAATTGTGTTTGTCCGTGAGAGACTGCACAGGGGTTTGTCCGTGAGAGACTACGCCCTGGTTTAAGTTAGATGAGAATTAAGAACGGGGAATCTCTTAATGTCTCGTTTACTTATGTGTGTTTTGGTAAATCGTGCTGACCCGCGATAGGTGGCACCTTGGTAAACGGTACGGGTCCGTGATAGACAGTACGTTTACGATTTACGTTTGGTAAGTTGTGCTGACCCGGGATAGGTGGCACCTCGGTAAACAGTACTGACCCGTGATAGGTGGTACGTTTACGACTTACGTTCCTGAGGGAATTGTGTTTGTCCGTGAGAGACTGCACAGGTGTTTGTCCGTGAGAGACTACACCCTGTTAAATTGTGAATTGTTGGTTCATTTGGTATGTGTAGTAATTGTGTTATAAGTGTTATGTTTTGGAATTTGGTGATAACATGTTGGATTGCAATACCATTTTGAATCCCATGATGTTGTATTAATTGTGTTATAAATGTTAAGTGTTATGTTTTGGAATTTGGTGATAACATGTTGGATTGCTATACCATTTTGAAACCCATGATGTTGTATTAATTGTGTTATAAATGTTAAGTGTTATGTTTTGGAATTTGGTGATAACATGTTGGATTGCTATACCATTTTGAAACCCATGATGTTGTATTAATTGTGTTATAAATGTTAAGTGTTATGTTTTGGAATTTGGTGATAACATGTTGGATTGCTATACCATTTTGAAACCCATGATGTTGTATTAATTGTGTTATAAATGTTAAGTGTTATGTTTTGGAATTTGGTGATAACATGTTGGATTGCAATACCATTTTGAATCCCATGATGTTGTATTAATTGTGTTATAAATGTTAAGTGTTATGTTTTGGAATTTGGTGATAACATGTTGGATTGCTATACCATTTTGAAACCCATGATGTTGTATTAATTGTGTTATAAATGTTAAGTGTTATGTTTTGGAATTTGGTGATAACATGTTGGATTGCTATACCATTTTGAAACCCATGATGTTGTATTAATTGTGTTATAAATGTTAAGTGTTATGTTTTGGAATTTGGTGATAACATGTTGGATTGCTATACCATTTTGAAACCCATGATGTTGTATTAATTGTGTTATAAATGTTAAGTGTTATGTTTTGGAATTTGGTGATAACATGTTGGATTGCTATACCATTTTGAAACCCATGATGTTGTATTGATTGTGTTATAAATGTTAAGTGTTATGTTTTGGAATTTGGTGATAACATGTTGGATTGCTATACCATTTTGAAACCCATGATGTTGTATTAATTGTGTTATAAATGTTAAGTGTTATGTTTTGGAATTTGGTGATAACATGTTTGCTTGCAATACTATTTCGAAACTAATGATGTTGTAGCGATTGCGTTATCAGTGCTAAGTGTTAGGATTTGAGATTATGTATGAATGTGATTGAGTTAGTTATGAATTTTTGGAAAAATGATGAGGGAAATCGATTTCCCAATCGATTGGATGAGTTGCAGGAAGTTCACCATTTTGACCTAATCGATTTGCCAATCGATTGTATAAATATATCTTTCAAAATCTTTTAAGAAATCGATTTGGAAATCGATTGGCAGAGAGGCAGGAACTCAGCAAAACTGCCGAAATCGATTTGGAAATCGATTTGGCAACCCAGGGACTCATCAGAACTGACAAAATCGACTTAGAAATCGATTTGGTCATGCAGAAACTCAGCAGAACTGACCAAATCGATTTGGCAATCGATTGGCTCAGCAAAAGTCCTTATTTTGAGTTAGATAATCGATTGCTCAATTGATTTATCAATGCTTTGGTCAGTTATGTATTACTTGATGGATTGAGAACTTTATTTTGAGTTCATTGTTAATTGGCAAGCATTGTATGAACTTTTAGCATATGGAAAATCCTTTTAAGGTGCATGCTTAGTTGAAAGGTTATTTTGTGCATTTAAAACTTAAATGTTATGTGTTATCTGTTAATTTCGGTTGGTGACCCTTTACAATTATTGTGGAAATCTGGGCTTTGCCCTCAGATGAGAGTCAGGACGATCCTACCGGTTCGTACCCTACGGACGGGAATGGAGATGGGAACGCTTGACTGGAGCTACGTTAGGAGGATCTCACGGGGCGCGTGGAGATCACTCAGGGTGTTTAGTTGTTTTGTAAAATGATCAGACTAGGTTGACACAGAGGGAACGGATGTTTTCTGTTGGATTGCGTTTAATTTTTAAACTGGAAGACTGTACCACTTTTGTTATGTTAATATTTTGAATTCATGGTTTGAGAGCTTTTCCGCTGCTTGAAAATTATAATGACTTAATTACTTATCCTTTCCGCTGCTATAAATATTAATGACTCCATTATTTATCCAGAGGTATTACTTTGCTTGATTCTCTTTTTTATTTCAATTACTTTTGAAAAAAAAAATACACCCTCGCTTTGAAAAACGGGGTGTTACATAAGACATCAAATTTATATTCTCATGGATATTCATAGTTATAGCTGAATAACTTCAACACATCAAATATGCATGTGAACAAATATCTCAAAATCATCACCTTCATTTTAATAATCAATAAGATTCGATTTGACTACGTGTTATTGATAACCATTAAAACTCATATCACCAAGAATACAATAACATAAATTTCATTCATTTCATTATAAAGTTTTCAGCATTCTAAAAATGGACTATTCATTAATGCCATCAATAATCAATTTTCTCATATTTATAAAATTAAAGAGATATAAATTTTTTATCAATTTCCTCAAGACACAAATATTGTTCATAAAAGTCAAGTTTTAAATTTAGAATACTCAAAAGTCAACACTTAAAATCAAATACATCATAATAAATATATTACTAACTACATTATTATAAAAATTATAACTTTATAATTAAATACTCTAAAACACGTAAAACACTAAACATTTTCACTACAAACATATTTATTAAAATATAACTCTATAATTAATTTCATCAAGATAGAGGTATTAAAAAAAACAATCAAAGCATTATAGTTAATTTCTTTACGACAAAAATAAAATCAACCTTTTTCTTTTAAGACATCCAGACTTCATATCAATATCTTATGAATCGCTAATTTAATATATAGCCTAACTCAGCATGGGAAAAAGCCCTTACCTTGGGAGCGCTTTCTTTCTTAACATCTCTAAATTCGCACGAGAAATAGCTTATGAGGCAATGATGAATTCAACACCGATAGATATTGGGATTTATGACTTAGAAAATTATTTTAGGAATGTACGAATGACAAATAGGTGTGACAGCAAGAAGCCTAATAAAAATGTATGAACGTAATAGTTATTTACGTTGCAATATTACGATTGTGTTCTTGTCTAAAATTGAAGTGCACTTAATTCCAAAATTATGCTACCAATAATTACTATTTATTTAATTTTATTAGGTTGTTACAAAGTCAATTGAAATCATGTGTATTTATGTGTATGAGTTAATTAGGATTAACTAATTAAGTTCACCATATATTGTAGGGTGTCACACCATCCATTTTAATTAAAAAAATAAATTAGAGATTGTCACATCACCCCTTTTATTTTATTTTTTATCTAATAGTTACGAAACCAAAAATTTCATAGAATTATTTTTGTAGACAATTAAAATAAAATTATAATTTTAGTTTAAAAGAGATGAATGCATGAGATAAAAAAGGACAATAGTATTTTTGTGTCCTCTCTTAATTGCACAAAAAAAAACTAATAATTAAATTTATAATCTTCCTTTAAAAAATAAATTAAAGGGGTTAAAAATGAGTTAATGCACATTATGCCAAGAAACAACATGAATTGTCATAAAATCTTGTCATAAATGAGAGTAAAAGAATGAGTTAAGTCACTAGTTTTTTTTAGGATGGACCAAAAATATTTTCAAAACACTTATATATAAAGGTTGAGTTTCACTAACTCTATAATATCTCCTTAAAATAAATACTTATTTGTCGTAAATAAAACTAACAAACAATATAACTTTTATAAATTCTAATTTAACTAAATAATTCAACTAATATTTTATCAACCAAAATAAATCAAGCAAGACAAGAATACCACCCACACATAACAAAATATAACAAACATATCTAACACATCAATTTCATGATTATCGAAACTATTCAAATAAAAAATGCACAATAGTCCATTTTGAAAATAATCACATCATAAATCATCTCCGTGTAATTGTCACGCCAAAATAATTAAATAAAAATAAAGGTTATAATTATTCAGGTAAAATAGAGTGTGATAAAATTTAGTTTAATTTATTTATACATAAAATAATTATTAATTTAATAATAAATCATAACAATTACTAACAAGATACATATATAATATACAAGAATATTTTGGGGTGTTACACGATTCGACAACAAGAAACCGACGACGACATCCATAAACTAAATGCAAACTAGATTGAACTCAAAATTAGATTGAAGAAACCAAACACGAATCAAAAGCCAAATGTGACTAGAGTAACCAAGTGTGAATTAGAAGCCAAACGTGAATCATAATCCAAAGTTAAAAACAAAAATCAAGTACTAAAGCAAACACAAATGCAAAAATAGTTTCAACACGAGACAAGAATCACATATTGAACACGAGTTTGATTAACCATTAATGAAAAAAATAAATAATATTTTTTTCAAAATATTCTTATCATAAATGCTTAGTAGAATATATGACTTGAATGTGGTGTATATAAGATTAATTAGAGAGAATAGTATTTATGCAAAAGTGACATTTAAAATTGAAATTATATTTTTATGCAAAAGTGATACTCTTCTTAAAATGGAGGAAATAATATTAATATTTTGGTTAACTTAGTATATATGCAGAACTACATTGCGCATACACACAACTAACTATTATTTAAATTATAAAAGAGCTTTAGTATTTAAATACAAATAATCACTACGCGAAAAAACCTATTTTACTGCGCTTTTTTTAAGCAATTTACAACGCGTTTTCAAAAAAATAAGCGTTGTAGTATCTAGCGCTGTAAAAAGATACAATGGTGCTTTTTAAAATAAAAAAAAACGCTATAAAATAGGTAGATATATTGCGCGCTTGTTATACTCGTTTTACAACGCTTTTTGGACAAAGCGCTGAAAAAGGTGCATTCAATAAATGCACTATTATGCACCTATTTACAGCGCTTTTTTGAAAAAGCGTTGTAAAATGTGCATTCAATAGATGCATTATTATGCACCTATTAGTATTACATTGCTTTTTGAAAAAGTATTGTAAAAGGTGCAAACAATAGATGCATTATTATGCACCTATTACAGCGCTTTCCGTTTTCTCGATTTCTTTGTTTAATGTCAGTGTATTGTGACTTTCTTATCTTTATGTTCTTTTTTTTTCTTTCACTAAATGTTTTATGTGTACTATGATGAAACAGTCGTACTGACTTGCACTTAATCTTAAAATTTATGTTTGTGATTTCGCAAGTTAAATTTCATTTCTTAGATTATGTTATTGCTCAAGTCGACAAGCCTTCCTAATGCATGCATTCTTGATTACTAAATGGTTGTAGAAGGCTAATATGCCATCAATTTTTCAAAAATACAATTTTAACTTTTCAGAAGCATGTTGGCTTTATTTTGATTGTTCATACTCTCTCTTATTATCCGAGTTGTGAGCTTTTGAGCCTCTACAAGTTGCACTAATTCTGACTTGCATCACTTGTAATTTATGCATACATTGAGGAAATTTTATTAGTCGTTTGAGCCTTTCTAACTACCCTATGAAAATTTTACCCTTTGCTAGCCCCTTTGAGGTTTGCCCTTTTATTTCGGTTACTAGCCACATTACAAGCAAAACACATGACTTTAATTAAATCACCTTACTTGGAGTTAGGTAGAAAAAAAAAATATATTCTTTTCTTGATAAAATTCTAAGTTTGGGGTTGCTCATGGGATATCAACTTTTTAAGTTTGGGGTGGTGATTCTCACAAAAAGAAAATAAAAAGAAAAAAATAAAAAGAAGAAAAAGAAAATGAAAGAAAAAAAAGAAAAAAAAGAAAAAAAAATCTCAAGATGAAACCCTTATTTTTATGATTTGATTTCTAGTTATATGAATGAGTTTATTGAATTATTTTTCTCATCTTTGTGCTTAATGCTTTTTATTTCTTGATCAACATTGAAATGTTCTACGATTTGTATTTTGAAACGGAAGTGGACTTTACGAATGCTTGAGATGAGAAATTCATGAATTTGAGGTCTAGACATAGGTGCAGGTCATGAAACCAATTAAATTAGTTGCAAAGCAATGATTTACAAGAGAATTTCTATACGGTAATGCTTAATTCTAATCTTAAATCTACTAAGGAATTAGGGGTTACATTGGAATTAAAGGTTTTGTCACTAAGACATTAGGGCAAGAATAATAAAGAGAATTCGGTAATAATTCAATAGAGGAATTCAATAACTAGGATCAAATTAGACACCAAGGTTGGATTCGAAGTGAAACTCATCCCTGACATTTTTCTCATTATAAAGGATCAATTTTATTACTGTTGCTAATTTCAAATATTATTTCAATCAATTCGGAATCTTTTTGTTCAATTTCAGTAATTAAATATAATTCGACAGTAAAATGCAATCCTTGAGTTCGACACTCGGTACTACCGTTTTATTATTACTTGCAACGATTCAGTACACTTGCTGAAACACTATCAAGTTTTTGGCGCCGTTGCCGGGGATTGCCATATCACTATTGAATTTAATTTTCTTTACTTAATTGAAATTTTTTGCTCTGCAATAAAAATTTTTATTTTTTTTTATTTGTTGAACTTTCTAATGTCATGTCTAGTGGTTTGTCTCATCTTTGTTTGAAATAATTATTCGCTGTAGAGCATGGAAGATTATAATGATGATATTCTACTACAATTATATGAAGAGTGTGATACTTATCTCATATCGGGTATATGTCGCATGATTAAGGGGCAAATCTTGAGCTATACATTTTTAAAATATCACCCTCAAATCCCTCTGATGCGGCCTCTTAGATGTGACTTTTGCGGAGAAGCACATAAGAATGGACGTTGTTCAGATGACCTTGATGAACTAATAGAATATGAAGAATTTTCTGAAACTATACAAACTGAATCAATCACAATTTTAAAATATAACAGATATACTTAGAAAGAACAAAAAGAATCTCATTGACTTTTTGAAAAATACACCTTGAGAAAAACTGTTATAACTCACAAACATCATTGGCAAATACTTAGTGTGAGAATTCATTGTGATTGAATCAAGTGTTTTTAGTCTTTTTGCAAGAATTATCTTTGAAAAAGAAAGTGTGTGGAAATCCAGTATTGTGAAACTGGTGGTCATCTTTTAGAGTGTGTATGATCATCTAAAAGAGATCTCAATCTGATCTTGCTAGAGCTTGGCGAGTAGTTCTTAAGGATAGATTGGTTGTTGTTGAAGATTGATGTTGAGTTAGATGTATAGGCAGTGAAGTGCTGGAAAGTCTGTAAACATACTCAAATCATGTCTAATAAAGGCTGGAATCGGTAAGTGATTCCAGGACTGGACGTAGACTATCAAACTGATAGTCGAACCAGTATAAAAATCTATGGTGCACACTTCTCTATCCATATACTCCTAATCTTGATAATGCATGTGTTCTTGAATCTTAATTTTGAATAAACTCTTTGGAATTAATATTAAACAAGTTGGTTTTGATATTAAGTTCATCACTTATGAAGGAATTAGATAATCTTGTTAATAATGTTGTATACAACTTCCTAAGGATAGAGGTCATAACACCAACAATAATATTGCATGTTTTTTTGAATGAATATAATATCATAATTATTACCATTTAATTGACTAATACTTAATAAATTATGTTTAAAAGTTTTAACAAACACAACATCTTTAATAGAAGGAGAGGTGCCATTACAAACTAAGTCTTGCCCCATGATTTGGGTTTTCTACTTTCCTGCTAAGGACGTCTCCAACATAGAAGATTTTGAATCTTAGGTGCCCAAATTTAGTTGGGTCTTAGTTTGTTGTCATTCTTTGTATTTATCCTGAGACAAGATAATTTAGAGTGACCTTTCTTCGAGAAAACAATACACAAAATGTTAGAGGGAATAAGTTTAGGTTCAATTACCGTTTCTTCAAATCCTAGCCTTCTTTTATTGTTTTTAGTAAATCCATAAATCATAAAATCATACTTGTTTCTTTCTATATTGTTAGCTAGAAAGTCTTGGAATGCTTCTTCATATTTATCAGAATTACATGTGAATTTTA
This sequence comes from Cicer arietinum, assembly GCF_000331145.2. Lineage (NCBI taxonomy): Eukaryota > Viridiplantae > Streptophyta > Magnoliopsida > Fabales > Fabaceae > Cicer > Cicer arietinum. Next base: position 46,025,958 of record NC_021164.2, read on the forward strand.
CTTAAGGTTTTGAAACAAGTGTACCTTTCAAGAATTATATTTAACCTTAACACTTTCTATAATTAAAGCATTGATTTCTTTAGTTAAGTTTTCATTTACTTTCCTAAGTGTTTTTAATTTTAGAGACAACTTGTGGTTTTTATTTAATAAATCATGTATGATAGTAATTAAATCGGATCAGGTTAAGTAAGAAAATACCTCAATTTCTTCATCAACTGATTCGTTTTCAAAGTCAGATTTAGTGTCTATGTTGGATTTAGAGGCAGAGTTGGTATGAGCCACCAGAGCCAAATCTTTTTGCTCTTCATCATCAGAAGATTCATCATAATCATGCCATGTTGCCATCAGAACCTTCTTCTTGGGTCTGGAATCTTTCCTCCGATGTTTCCCTTTTCATTATGTAGACATTCAAACTTGACATGTTTAGGTTCATCGTATCCATAACATATGATGTTTTCCTTGTTATATTTTTCATCTCTTCATCTACTATTTTGTCTGGAATATCTTTAAGGAAACCGTTTCTTTCTTTTGTACCACATCTTCTAAATTTTTCTGGATATGAAAGTCAACTCATCTTCCTTTGAGTCCAGATTCTAATCATCTGAGTCATTATCCTTTGATTATGTTGTTTCCTTTAGAACCTTCTTCTACTTGGATTTCAAGGTCAAAGATGACGGCTTCTTCTTGGGCTTATCAGCTTCAATCTCAATTTCATGTGATCTTAAGGAGTTAATCAATTCTTTCACTTTAAGAGTATTGAGATCCTTAGCTTCTTGAATAGTTGTAATCTTAAGTTTCCACTTGCTTGGCAGACTCCTAAGAATTTTCTTCAAATGATCAACAATATTATAACTCTTCTCAAGTACCTTTAATCTTGAGACGAGAGTCTGGAAGAAAGAAAAATTCAATGTCTTCATCTTTTTCTATCTTTTACAACTCGTACTTTCTGACTAGGAGGTTAGCCTTTTCTTCTTTAACTTGCTTACTTCTTTGGTCAAAACCAAATTGTCATAGATGTTTTTTTTTTTTTGTTTCTTTGTCAGTGAACTTGTCAAATTCCTTGAACGTGATTGCATTGATCATGACGGTTATGGACTTGTGATGCATATTGTACATCTTTTTCTATTCAACATCCATCATTTTCTTTAAAATTTTAGTACCATTAGAATTTGTTGGAGCAGTGTAGCCATCTTCCACTAAGTCCCCAAGTTTAGCATCTTGTGATATAAATAAACTCATCAACCTGTTTTTCTAGAACTCAAATTGTTCACCATTAAACAATGGTGGCCTGTTGATGCTTGCTCCAACAACTTCTTCACCAAATCCAGACATTGTTGAATCCTCAGATCTTTGGTCAAAAATTGTAAAGTGCTAATATTTGAAATTGGGCTATTGATGCCAATTGAAGGTGAAAACATGAAAGGAGGGTTGAATTTTGTTTGACTAAGTTAGTTTCTTTTTATTCATTTATTTAAAACTGGTTTGGGTTTCGTGACTTAGTTAGAATAAAAGTAGTAGGAATCGAGTATGTGATCATAGGTAGAAGTAAAACAAAAATTGAAGAATTAAAGTGGCATAAGAATTTATCTTGGTTCACCACCACCAAGGTAGCTACGTCCAATTCCTTCACTTAGAAGAACATGACACCTACAAGCTAATCATCTCAAAAAAAAAAAAAAACATGACACCTATAAACTTTTTGAGGAACACAAGCACCTTGACTCTACAAGCCTAGTCTTCACAACACAACATGAAAACCTACAAATTGCTTGAGGAAAACGAAAGCCACTATTAGACTGGGTTATAATAGTTTGGAACAAATTTCTTTGCTTCTAAAAAGTTGATTGTATCAATGAATCTTACACTAGAAAACACTTAGAAAAGATTTATTTTGAGCAAGTGTTTCTCTAGACCTTAACCTTATGAACTCTAATGACTTAGGAATTTTTGTGCTTGTGAGTTCACTTATTTTCTTCTTCAGCCTTGAGTATCTATTTATATAACAGGTTAGGATTTCTCCTTTGTCCTTGCAAAAATTGAATCATATCTTTGCAAATAATAAATGTATCTTCTTATGAGTGTTTCTTCTTGTAAACAATTATAGATCATATATTCTTGTAAATAATTCATATCATCTTGTAGATTCTGATAATCTTTTCTTGTAAATAATTCATATCTTCTAGTAGATAAATCTCGATTAAATCTTCTTGTAAATAATTTATATGTTCTTGTGATAAATCTTGATCAAATCTTCTTGTCAATAATTCATATCTTCTTGTAGGTAAATCTTGATCAAATATTCTTGTAACTAATTAATATCTTCTTATAGATAAATCTTGATTAAATCTTCTTGTAATAATTCATACATTCTTGTAGATATGATCTTGACGATATCTTATTTTTAACTTGGTCAAATATTTTCATTAATTATAAATTTGAATCAAATTTTATTTTAGATTTTCTTCAAAAACACGAATATTCTTTCATACTCTTGCTTGATTTGAGCAAGAAAGGATTCGGGTTGCTCTTGTATCTTCACAAGTTTTTGATTCGGCTAAGTCTTATTTTCATACTTAATTATTTCAATTTCAGCCGTTGGCTTTCCATAAGAGGCATTGACTTTCTTATTGGAGTGAGATAATGGATTCAGGTTGCTCTTGTATCTTCACAAGTTTTTGATTCGGCTAAGTCTTATTTTCATACTTAATTATTTCAATTTCAGCCGTTGGCTTTCCATAAGAGGCATTGACTTTCTTATTGGAGTGAGATGTTGTGTTTCTTGAATAATGATAGTCAGAGGTAGATACGCATGACTTAGAATTAGTGACATTTGGCAAATCAACTTGTTAAGACTTAAGAGTTAGTGCAACATTAGATCCATATCAGAGGTAGTATTTGGAGCGTGATGCATCATTTTTATCAACGAAATGTGAACTTTGAATTTATGATTTGAACAATATCTTCAAAGTTATTATACCTTAATATGCACTATTTTTAGGCATGCTGAGTTTGTGCTCATCAGAGACATGCAAGGGCTTCAGAGGCATACCTTAAATTCAATCTTCTAAGGCAACCTTCAGGCTCAATTTCAGAACCATTATTTAGAGGCAAACTTTAAACCCAATTATCAAACTTAGTCTTTAGACACAAACTTTAGACCCGAACATCAGACCCAAACATTAGAGGCAATCTTCGTAACATTTAGATACATATTACTTTCAGAGGCAGACGCGTATGTCTTGTGTTCCTCTGATCTCATCCTCTAATCACTTCCTCTAGTGACTTTATCCGGTCGCTTCCTCTAATTGCTTCTTTTAATACCCTCCACTAATTATCTTCTTCCAATTTTTTCATTCTTAATATAGCCATTAATCCAAATTTATTGTTCTCATAAAATTCTTTTATTGACATCAAAACTAAAAGTGGAAAACAACCTTGGCTCTAACAGGTAAGTGTTTGTTGAATGTTAGAGTTAGGAGGTCTTTGTGGAGTATTACTTTTAGTTGGGTTTGTAGTTGTGGTCTTGAGAGCGAGAGGATGGGTTCTACATTGGAGGTTTGCAAAGTGTTCGACTAATGATGCCTTATTCATCTAATCTAAGGTGTCGGAGTCATAGTCAATTGCAGTAGTAGGTGCAAAATGAGAAGGATGGACAACTAAGTTTGTAATTTGGGTAGGAAGAGTGAACAGCTCTGGTTCAAGATGTTCATTACTACTAATTGATGTTTGTTGCTTCTTCCTCACCATTTTACACAGAATGTCTTCGAAAACCTTCTTCGCTTCTTCTAAAAAACATAAGCAACTTTTGGCAGAGGAAGGCAAACATGAATGATCTCTTTATTAAACTAACACATCCTTATGTATTCCAGAACTACTTATTTGTTGTCTTCCTTAGATAAAGGAACATAGGATTCCTCATCTTGCAGTTTTGGTACCACTATTTTAGCTGAATTGGGAAAGTAGTCCCCCCATTTTATTTCTCTCCAGTTTTGGTCCCCCAAATAGAATATTTGTCCAAAACTTGATGAAATTTTATTTTTTTCCGTTTATTTAAGTGACACAATGCTTCAAGATATCATGGTGCAACAATTATATATGAAATTTATGATCATAAATGGTGTGGTGCGATTTTAAAAAGTCTCACTTCATCAAATTTTGGACTAAAATTATGTTTGGGTACTAAACTAGGGAGAAATAAAATGGAGGGACTACTTTCGCGATTCAGTTAAAATATGGAGACTAAAACTGCAATTAAGTCTAATAATAATAATAAATCTTTTGAACACAATAGGCCATTATTAGCTATTTATTGATAAATTTTGAGAAAGGGCATAATTTATCTACCATGCCACATATATGATGCTCTGAACTTATTCATACATTGTACAAAACAAAACATTGGTAACAAGGTGGACCAATTATGTAACAGGTATTAATATGGTAATAATTATTTATTATTTAGAAATGGATGCGACATTTGGGAGATTGTAAATTGGTTGCTTCACATCTGGGGGCTAGATTGCTTCAAGAAATATCACATCTCGACTTCTGATAATTTTCTTGTCAACCAAATGCTACAATCTCTAATCAAATTCTTCATCACCATAATCGACGAATACACATTGTTTGGATTTACTACGAAGCTTTGACCTCTCATCTCTTGGATCATCAACAAAACTTATGTAGTCAAAAACTCTCAAATGACGGTAAAAGACATCTCTCCATGTCCACACTCTATTTGGAGCATCACCATCAAGTGGAATAGAAGGAGAAATATTGATCAAATCAACTGCAATTTTCATTGCTTCACCCCATAAGGATTTCGATAATTCTGCAAGAGAGTGCATACATATGATTTTGTCATTAATAGTATGATTCTTCTATGCAACACCATTATGTTGAGGTGTCTTTGGAACTATTTTCTCAAGCTTGATTATATGTTCTCTACAATACTTTTCAAACGGACCTCTGTACTCACCACCGTTATTTGATCGAACACATTTCAATTTCCTTCCATTTTCTCTTTCAACACTTGCATGAAAATGCTTGAAGACTCAAAATACCTAATTTTTAGATTTCAAATGAAAGGCCTACACTTTTCTAGAGTTGTCGCCAATAAAAGTATAACATTATGATGCACCACCAAGAGATTTTCTATCCATCATATAAACATCAGTATGAACTAAATCAATAATATTTTGCCTCCTATGAGGACCAATATTATAAAAAGAAATTATATGTTGTTTTCAAGCAAAACAATGAGTGCAAGTTTTTAGGGAAATACCTTTCACAGGAAGAAAAAAAATTTGCAAGTATTTTGAGTCCTTTCTCACTCAAGTGACCAAGGCGCATATGCCATAAATCAGAAGAGGCATCTTCAATTTCATTCACTTCTTCCTTGCATAACTTCATAGGCATCCTATATAGAGAAGTGAAACTTTTCTCCTTTACAACCACTAGGGACCCTTTGGTGATTTTACATATACCACCACCACTAAAGTAAGTGTGACAACCCTCAATATCCAAGGCTTTCACTGAAATCGAATTGATACAAATACCAGGAACATGTCTAATATTCTTCAATTGAAGCTTGCAACCAATCCTAGTTTCAAACCAAACATCTCCTATACAGATAATTTTACATACTCCTTCATCTCCCATATTTACCATGCCAAAATCAGCAACACTGTAAGATGAGAAGAACTCACGCATAAGAATAACATGATATGAGGGACCTAAATCAATAATCCAAGTTGAATCTAGACATGTAAGGTTTATTGAATTATCATCATAACAATGTAAAAATTATTAACAGACGCAACTGTTGTTGTATCTTTATCAATTTTCTTCTATTTGTCTTCATCTCTTTCCTTCAATTTCTTTTTATGTGATCCACTTTGCCACAATGATAACATATCACTTCTTTTCTAGTCCTCGACTTGCTTCTTGACTTGCTACGACTTTTAGAGTTGTCGCGTGTATGGAAGTTTCTAAATTGACTTTTCCTCTTGACTTTGTTATTAGTGCTTCTGACATTGAGGAATAAGCAATCAAACCATGTTCCTTTCTTTTGAGCTTCTTCATTCAACATGTTCTCTTTAACTATTGAAATTTTTAACTTTCCACTTGGAGTTGAATTGGTCAACGTCACAACAAGGACTTCTCAATTATCAGACAAGGAACTCAACAATAACAACGCTTGCAATTCATCATCTAATTTTATTTATGCGATTGTCAACTGATTCACTATTCTAAAAGATACTCATATGCTCTACCATTGAATCTCCATCTTTGTATTTCATTTACTAACTTCCAAATATGGAATGTTTTATTTTGCACATTCTTTCATTCATACAATTTTTTTAATTTTTCCCACATCTTGTTAGCATCTATTTCAGTTTCAACATGTGGATATACACTCAAATCCAACCATTGCCTGATCAATGCCACTACCTTCCTATTCATCTTATTCCAGTCAAAATCAAATTTATCTGTGGGTTTAGCAGTGTTACCCTCAATAGGATCATTCAAATCTTTACTATATAACATATCTTCCATGAGAGTCTTCCAAAGTGTATAATTAGAAGAGTTGAGTTTAATAATATTCGGACCTTTATTTTCCTCGTTCCATTTACATGTACAAATCAAATCAACTAGGTTTTGATACTACTTTGTTTGGTAAAACTAGAGATAATTATTTTAATAATGCGGAATATTTTCCCCCACATATGCAGATAAACGGCTAAACAAAAAATACAATTCCAAAAGCAATAATAATTGACATAATATTAAATATGAGACAAACACAATTTTTAACGTGGAAAACTCCTCTCAAATTGAGAGAATAAAAATCATATGACCTAGTCCAGTCAAACCTTTCACTATAATAACTAATGGGTACACCATAGTCTTCCTAATAACAATAGGGAACATCAATCAACAATAACAACAACCTTATAACCTTATACTAAAGTGAGTATTCCAAAGTAATTTTCAGAGAAGATAAAACTTCTCAGACAGTATATTAAAATAACAAACTCAGTAGAAATAACTTACTAAAATTGTAAATCAAACTGAGCAAGTTTGCTAGATATCTATTACCACCATCGGAACCTATTCTTTTTCATATTTACATATTTATATAACTCACATTCCTTACTTTCATATTTACATAACTAATATTCCTTTAACTACCATTATTGAATGGATTAACTGGTGTCTACCATCATAATTTAACATTAAAAGCATCCTTAAAGGATTGCTCAAATAATGATATTTCTTGATCATTGTTTATGAAGATCATATGTGATATAGTTCGTGAAGAATAAACAACTTAAAATCAAAGCATCCCTGAAAGATTGTTCAAAGAATGTTGATGAAGATCATTGTGATATAGTTCCTAAAGAACTAATATTCAAGCATCCCTAGAGCTTTGCTCTAAATATTCCTTTTCTTGATTATCATTGAGAATTTTGGTATAGATCTTGAAGAACTAATAATTTAATATTAAGTGTTCTTGTAGAGTTGTAAAATGTGTGATTTTCATTGGTCAACATTTATGAAGATTTATGTTGGAGTTCTTGAAGAACTACACATTTAGACCGTTATTGAAATATATAAGATAATTTTGATCTTAATGTTAATTTAAAAGAAATTAAATGAGAGAAAATGCATATATTTTTATATGCTAAATACCACTTGTGATCCCTTAACTTAATTTCAGTTAACGTTTTAGTCCTTTATCTTTTTTTCCCTATTTGGTTCTTTATTTTCATTTTAAGTGACAATTTGATCTTTTATGTTTTAAAATGCCAACAATGTTGTCCTTTTTTTTTACAAAAATTCAAAAATTCATCAAAATTTTCAAACAAAATCCATAAAATTAATTATATTTTGTAATATAAAACAAATTTAATCAAATTTGTAACTCAAATCTTCAAATAAACTCATATTTTTCATTCTTTATTTGATGTTATTGGAGACGAAAACATGAGTCTATTTAAAGATTTAAGTTATGAATTTCATGAAATTACATTATATTGAGGATGATAATTAGTTTTATGAGTTTTGTTTGAAATTTTTTATGAATTTTTTGAATTTTTGCAAAAAATAAGGATAATATTGTTGATATTTTAAAACATAAAATATCAAATTGTCACTTAAAATTAAAATAAAGGACTAAATCGGGAAAAAAAAATAAATAACTAAAACGTTAACTGAAATTAATTTAAGGGACCACGACTAGTATTTAGCCATTTTTATATCACTCAAATATGCTCTTGAAGTTGAAAATTTGAGAAAAACTTTCAAGAATATTTTGAGAGATTGATAATAAATTTCATTGAACTAAAGAGAACTTATAGGCCACATGATAGATTATATAACAAATGTTGTAGTTATGATAATTGGTGTGCTAGAGATTATCACTGATGTGGTGTTGATGAACTATAAGTGAAAGTGAAAAACTTACCATTGATGTGATATTGATGAATTTTAAATGAATGTGATAAAATTACCATTGATAGATTATATAACAAATGTTGTAGTTATGTTCTAGCTTTCTCTTTTTATGCTACCTCAATATTTTAACTTGTATGAAATACCAATGGTCATATATGTTATATGGTCAAATAAAAAAAAAATACACGTGAGATTATATATAAATATATCTCCTAAATTATGTTTGTGATTTAAGTGTAGAGGTATATTTTTAAAGTATTTTATATTTAATTATCTTAAATTTTCAAACTATTCTTGTTAGATATGAATTGATATTAAACTTTCATTATGAAAGTTATCTATGATCAGATATATATAATATATATTTTGAACATGTCTATATTTTAGATATATGTTAACATTCTAACATGCAATTATGGTTTGATATCTTAACATTACCCATCTAAGAGATTTTTTGGATATTTTATGTATGTTCTAGTTGCTCTAATATAATGCAATAAGATGATTCGTAAAAGAATATTGAGAATACATATTGATATAAAATCCCAATTTATAATAGAGTATATTTAGAAAAGTAATTGGAGATGTATTTACAAACGAGCTTGTTGACTATCATTTGATGAATTAATATTTCCAATATTATAGTGAGAAAATAAGCCGTTGAAAGTGATATATTGAATTATATTATTATGTCATATGTATCCTCATACAAACTAGGATGAACTAGAAGTTCAAAAGGGAAAAAATCACTGAACAAGGAAAGAAGCTAAAAAGAAAAGAAAGATGGTCCAAATGGAGATATGAATATTTCAAAAGAGTAATATGACATAATTGATTTCAATTGCAGAATAACTAATCAAATACCGATAACTTATGAATATATAGAGATCTCAAGATGCACCGGACCTTCCATGACTCACATAGAAAACTTTGGATGTTGAGGGTGTTCACTCGTTTCCGTTTTTTCTTTGTACTAATGAAGAGCTCCACAAAATTCACAAACGCATGTCGACATTCCAAAATTCTAAGTTTCTATGATGGAAGATAATAAAGAAAATAAAATTTTTAGAATGCAAACTATATAAAATTCTTTGTTTAAACTTAGGAATAAAATATATTAGAAGTTACATGTTTGTATACGCATGGCATCGCGAATTATAGTTATTGATAGATTAGCTTAGGAAGCTTGTCTATTTAGGACTATAAAAGAATATAAATGGAACAAAATAAAGGATGATTTGGAGGTATATATCACTACAAAAAAATTGACTTAACGTGACACACAAAATGTGTCACTAAAAGTTAAAAACTGTAGGTAAAAGTCAATAATACTTTGAGTGACACTCAAATTAATTGTCAACTTTAAGGGGGCGTCCTGCTACACTTTTAGGATTGTTACTACATGTTCTGAGCATTGTGACTACATGTTTTTTATTTCTATCTACAATAATGACTGTCACTAAAACCTAAATAAATATAAATAAAGAATTAATCTATTCCTACAGTATTATCTGTCACTAAAGCTTAGAAAAATATAAATAAAAATTAAACCTATTCCTGCGGTATGTCTGTCACTAAACCTAATTATTATTTATTAAATTTATTTTATTTTATCTCTCTACTAATTGTAATTTTACACTGATATAAGTCTACTTATCACATCGTCAGATATACTCTCAAGTTGAAAAGCAAATAATGCACACAAATGTATAAATGTGTATGACTATAAAATTAAGAAAATAATAACAAGTATTCTTAGAGCACTTGTTAAATAATAAAAAAAAGAAATATAACTTTAAAAATTGTGCCTTCAATACCTTGAAAATTAAAAAAGTAGTATTTTTTGACAAAAAAAAAAAACTATTTTCTTTTTTTATTCCTTAACAAATATCAGTACCGTGACATAAAGTTATTAGTGGGTAAATAAACTTGTTTTAATGGTTTTCACAAGCAAATTATCAGCTGAAAATTGTCTCTATGTTGTACTACAGTGGATATCATTAGACCAGTAGCAAAGTAAACAGATATAATCGGTGGAAAGCTGCACCTTCATCTCTGAAGTGTTTGAGCAGGTTCTCAATACTCATAATAACACTATGATCTTCATTATCCCTGACTTGTACACTCACCTGAAACAATGAAACAACTCTTAACTTCGTATTGGGTATAAAAAGACTAAAAAAAGCCACACAATATTTATCCAGGCATAATAGTTAATAGGAAGAACCTGTCCAGTATTAGCTTCGTCTTCTCCAACAACCAAGATGTAATTGTATTGTGCTAACCGAGCTTCTTCTACCTACAGAATGACAACTTCTTGTTCATACAATTATTTGTTCATACAACTTCTTGTTCATACAGAATGACAACTTCCTGTGTACAACAGAATAAAGCAGGGAGTCAGAGTTATGTACCTGCAGAGCATAAGCTTGTGATTTCTCGGACACAGGGCACAAAATTGCTTGACGAGGAATGAGCCAGAAGGGCCCTTGTAGTGCTCTAAAAGTATGGCAAACATGCTTTCAACAGATCCTAGAATGGATATGTGTATCATAACAGGTCTCTCAATTTTGGCTTCATCCTCAGTTGAGAATTCCAACTTAAAACTATCAAGAAGCTGGAAGTCAAGCTGCAAGCAACCAAATTTATCCAATTATCAGTAAAAAGAAGTTAACAACTGAATCATATGAATATGCAAGTCAAGTGAAACAGTGAATACCTGTAGAGTTCCACATTGAAATTTCCTACTCAATGCATTAGATACACTAATGCCTATCTTCGGTCCATAGAATGCACCATCCCCTTCATTCAACTGCAGCAGAGTTTTATTCAGAATATAAGCACATAATTTGAAGCTAACAAATGCTCCTCGTGTTGTAATTGTACCACACCTTTAGAAAAATTAATAATTAATCCATGTCATTTTCTGTAAGAACAGTAGTGATCAGCAAGAAAACATGTAAACAATGACACACGAGAAGGATTTATGTCTTGAATCACTAGTTGCATTTTTTAATTTTAAACAAACTAAAGAAAAAATACTTGTTCGATAATGTTGCTATAAAGTTCAAAATTGTAAAATATTCCCAAAAAATTCTAGGAAGTGGCTGTCGAAGAGCATGACAGATTTCTCTGTTATCCTTAGTGTATAACCTAAAGCCCATATCGGTATTATTTTTAAACATGTAAAACAAAAATTTAATATCCAATAATTCCTAGTTTAATCAAGTCATCATGCCACTTGCTTAATTCACAATTTAATTAAGCCTCTAGACATAGGATTACCTAGTACACATTTCACTTGCATCTTTATACTAGAATTCACACCAATTAATAAAGATAAATAGAAAAACCAGCAATACTGTATGCAATAAATTCACAATATTCACAATATAACTAGTAGGAAACTTCTAACTCAATAATAGCACAAAAGCATCTTAACTGAGCCAACAATTCAAATACGACAGAAAATATAAATAATCAAATAGTTCAAAATTATAGGATCCAACCTCAGGTGCCAGATAACAGAGTCTTATGTCACCCATGTCAAAGAAAAAAGAAAAATCAGATGGGACATCTCAAAAGATAAGCTGCTTTATCTATTTCTTGCCAAAACTATAAAATCACATGCACAACCACATGAGCAATTTAAAGTAGATGGAAAAAACAATAAAATCTAAATAAAATAAAAATAGAGAGCAGATCATCATAGAACCTTTTCAGTAACCAAATATAGTAATCGTATATTCCCTCAAACTACATAGAACATCATGTCTTTCAAGTTACCACGAGAATATAAACTACATAGAACCACATTTGCAAAAATACACATGTATGTAATATATCTACTTTATAATTTTGCTTTTGGTAAAGTATAGGTACCTTGTAAAAAAACATCATGTGAATCCAGCAAATCCCGAAAAAATCGCAAAAAGTGAGGCTTCTTATAAGCTCTATGTTCCAGAGAATTCACTTATGTCCAACTTACATATTTGTGCCAATAATGGGCATCCAATATTAAAACGCTCCACAACCATAGCTTTCTAGCAGCCACAAGGTGCAATGTGCTATGGTGCTGCTACATCACACAATTAATAACCAGATCAAACAAATTTGAGCTTATCCAAAGTTATCCAATCATCTCGACATATTCAGTTCCACAATACTAGACTCTTGTCTCATACATAAATAACCGTAAAGGCAACAGCTGAATTCTCCCCTCAGTTCAATTTTAGAAGGTTTCAATTTTGACTTCCATTGTATAACTCCTTGATATTATCAATTAGATTCTGCTATCAAGTTCCTAATTAAATAATAAATAGGGTATTAAATTTTATAATTATTTAAAGAAAGTATTTGTGTTGACCATGTTTAATAGCAGTACTTTATACTATTGTTTCCTTAACCAATACTTCAAAGGCACTCTTTAGCAAATCTCAAAATCAATTTTTTTCTACAATATTGACAATGAGATTTGAACCAATGACATCATGCAAACTACTGAAACTTTTTCGCCACTAGCTCAATTCTTGTTTGATCATGTTAATTTACTATCATGCATTTTTGCATCATTAAAAAAAATTGACTATCAAAACACAATCTAGGAAAATCCTACTCAGTTGGTGAATTAAGGAACACAGAAAGAGTTGTAACTAAAAGTTCCAAAGTTCAAACACCAAAAACTAACATAACTATTAATTTACATTTGCCTGTCAAAAACAATATTCTTTTAATGATGTGCAAACATATGATTTGAAGTTAAGTGAAGATTACAATTTGAACACTTCCTAAATAAAATGCCAGCCAAATAAAGAACCGAGTGATAGCTAGGAAAAATCCGTATTCAATTGAATTTACAAACGGTAACTAACTAACTAACAATTATTTATTCCAAATGCCTCCAGCTCCATCACCGACTCAACAAATAAATCAAATCGAAGCTCGAACTATAAACACATGGAATAAATAAAATAAAAACCCATTAACTAGAATTAATGATAAAGCCAAAAAAGATTCAATTACATAATAAGCAAACTTGCCTGCATCGAATTAACGTTGGCTTGCGATTTACCGGGCGCGCCCATAATAGCAACTAAAAATTTAAAAGCAAAAGGCAAAGATGCGATACTGAATCTTCGAAGTTGGAGTTCAATTTAGGGTTTTAGGAACAGGTAGAAGGAGGGAGGGAATCAAGCTTTGGGGGATGAACTCGAAACCCTAACCGCCATTGATATAGAGCAGGGCGAGAATATCTCCGAGCTTGGATTAAGCAAAAAGAAGAAGAAGAAGAAGAAATAGACATGAATTGAATTGAATTACGTGGGTGTGGAATGGCGGAAAAACCAGTGGATTATAGCTCAAACTACGAATGTGCCATTGGATTCAGTGTCTTGCAAGATTATAGCTCAAACATCAAAAAAATTACACTTAACAAGCAAGAATATCAAAATAAAAATTGAAATCGCAAACTAAAATAATTTAGAAATAGAATAGAACTTACTTGCTATTGCAAATCGCGAAGTGAAACGAGAGAGATGAATTTATGGTTGTTCGAGATTGAATTTAAGGTTTTTGGGGGTTATGGTTCGTTGAAGATAATAGAGAGAAGAAAGTTTAAAAAATTCACAGAAAAAGAAAATGTTTCTCTTAGGGTTTTCTCGTAGGGTTTTCTCATGTTCAAATCTGTAGTTGTATTTTCATGACATTTAATGTTTTTATAAAAAAATATAATATTTTTAGAAATAGTGACACTCAAATTGTAGCTACAAGTAATTTTAGTGACAGATGAAAAAACATCAAAAAATCTGAGTGTCACAGTAGATATATTTTTTTATAGTGTATATTAATTCATATACAATAAAATGTTTGGCACAATTTTTTAGTAAGGAACATGAATTATTGAGATTTGTAACATCCCGATGTTTTACAACGCGAATCTAATTGTTTTTTAAAACTACTCAATAAAATAACTCATCACAACACTAAAACCACAAAGGATCATAATTGGAAATACCAGTCATGCCAGTAGGTAAGAGTAATTTGAGACAATAAACCCAATTTTATAACACTAGTAAATACATCGAGGCTATGAGACTTAACAAATTATCGCTCATATTCATGAGGTATTTTTGGCAAGTACCTACGCATAATTGCTGCTCCAAGAATGCTATCACCCCACGATCATATTAAAAAAGCGGAACATGGACCCATCAACAAAAGTTAATTGTCCAAGTATGGCATAAATACAGTCATCCCACAACAATATAAGTACATCCACCAAAAGAGAGGCACTACGACCCTCCACAAATTTCTATTTGATCATAAGACTAATGACTACAATAACAATGGTGACCTCCACATACAACACATGTCTCCTCTTCATGGTATCCCTTATAGAAGTAACCTCCTCCTCCTTAACAATCATAAAGGGATCAATCTCCTCATATTTGAAGTACACCCATAAGATAGATGGCTTCGACGGAGCCAGAATCTCCAAACACCTCTCTACATCCGAGACAATCGGTAGAGAATTGTCCATTGGGAAAGGAAGCTAGAACTTGCACGGGGTGACACCAACCAAGGTATTGATGGTTTATCAAAGAAATCCTGATCCCCAACCAATCTAGATGGTCCTACAAGTTCCTCAATCTCTGGTATCGATCTATTTCCCTTATTTCCAGCTCTCGGTCTAAACAAAACTCCCAATGCAGTGTGAGTCACCACTCCTAGTTTAGCCTTCATCTCACCTCCAACTGAAGCATCCTTGGCATTCGTCCATGCACCATCAACCTCGAGTACCAAACCTGAAGGTATTGGGTAGTTGATTCTCTCGTGTGTGATCCCCATGTGAAATACTGCACCGACCCTGCTATTGGTCATCACCAACCTCCTCGTATAAGATGCCCTTCTTGAGATGTATTCATATGCTCAAGCTCTTGGCAAATAACGATCAGAGAAGTCCAACGACGTCTCTATCATCAGAGTTACCATCATTTCTATCATCAGAGTTACCATTCGTATGATCCTTGTATGGATAAGGTGGACCATCCAATGACACGATATCATCCAATGGCCCATCACAGTCACCACTAACTTTTAAATGAATGAGCATACTCTAACTCTTTCATAACAATTACTATATAAATGCAACTATTAGAAGACTCTACTTGTAATACTAATTAAACACTAATAATTTTCTAATACATTTTCACATACCATACCCGTAACATATTTTCATCAATAAATTTATAACTTGTAGTAAACGCATGTTATCTATTACAAATACATAATCACACCAACAACATTTATCATAGATTCAAATTTCAGTCAATCAAATAGGTCCATATATGCAACTATAAAATTAGAAGGAACCTATAACTTGCAATCGTTCAAAAACACAAGTGTCCGTCCCTCTAAAGTCTCTCGTACCTTATATTAGAATCATCTTAAGTTAAAAGCAACACTAAAAAATTTAAGATATAAGCTTAATCCAACAATGATCCTCATATTCACTAAAAGGTTTATTGCAAAGTTCATTCAAAACATTAACCTTCACAAAAGTCTTCAAACTCAAATCTTTTTCAATTTTAATAAATTCAACAAACTTGTTTTCTTTTTTCATTTAAAAAAAAAGACTTGTCATAATTATTATTATATTTTTGTAACATTTTCAAAATTCTTAAATTTTCAACATTTTAAACAAAAACTCTATATGTTTTCTATCCCTTTTTAAAACCAAGATCACAAACTTTTTTTGTACACATGAAATTTTTTGAAATCCTAAACTTTAAAATTCATGTTTGGGTTCAGCCATCCTTGTTTAGTGAAGGAAAAATTTCTCTTCAAAATTTTCTTTCATCCTTAGATTTAAATACACACTTTTAGAACCTTTTTAACCATAAAAAATACAAAAACATAAGGATCAAAATTTCTAACATAAATTCAATTTTTTGAACTAAAATCCAAAGTGTTCCAAATTTTATTTTTTCTTTAGATCTATTATTACAATTACAAGTCACGGATTTATCATATTTGTAAAACTTCAAAATGTTCTAAAACAAAATTTTATTTTAGATCCATTGCTACCATAAGTAGATCTATCACATTAACAAAAGAAAAACAACATTTTAACATATTTCATTTTTTTTGAAAAAGCTAAAAAGGTTCAAAATAAAAACTTTCTTTTAGAGCTATTATCTCATGTTATACATCTACAATGTTAACAACATAAATTTTCAAAACACCAACTATATTTCTTTTTCAAAAGCTCAAAGTCTACCAAAACAAAATTTTATTTTATTGAGGGAAGGTGGAGAGTCTTCTTAAATGAATAAATTGTTTCTTTCCAAATCTAGCTTTTTGGAACTGACACAATGTTGACAGACACATTCTTGAGCTTCGAAAGCCATTAGTTTAAATCATACGAAGTTTGTCAAACATGACTTGAAGACC
This sequence comes from Cicer arietinum, assembly GCF_000331145.2. Classification (NCBI taxonomy): domain Eukaryota; kingdom Viridiplantae; phylum Streptophyta; class Magnoliopsida; order Fabales; family Fabaceae; genus Cicer; species Cicer arietinum. The sequence goes on from NC_021164.2 coordinate 46,042,869, forward strand.
CATAATTTTTCACCCCTCCTCTGCTTACCACAATTTTCATATGTTGCTTTAACCTAGCTATTTTTTTCAAAAGTTTATTGTGGGAATGGGCATTAAAGTAAAAAATGATTTTGTTTCTCATGATAGAATGATTTAAGAAATTCAGTGATTCATGTGTGACATAATAGAAAAAGAAATTCAGATATTCAAGTGTGTATTTGGAGGGTTGACAGCACCCTTTTATTTTAAGTTGGAGGCATTATTAATTGTTCCTTGTTTTATTTGATTGTTTCATAATATTTTTTTTGTAACAGCTCAATTAAGAGGTTAGTAAAATATTTATATATTTTATTTGAATATATTTTTGTCAATGCCTCTCGCTAAAAGCTATTTTTGTTTGATGGAAAAAATACACAAATGAATAAGAATATTTGAAAATTAAAAATAATATAAATCGATATAATCAAGATATAAATATAATTCAAGAATGAAATCGGTAATAATTAGAGGGCTTTTTCTAAATAAATAAAAAAGAAAAAAAGAAATGGCATTGTGACTACTAAGATTGATTTGTCAATGAAACGACTTGTATATTGTAACGGTGAGGGACTTAACCAAAAATTGTATTCACATTCACCTTTTATTATTTGCACAAAATATTTGAGAGAATAAGTGTGAGTGAATTAAAAAGAACTATAAGTATCAGTAACATAAAAAGGGAGATTAGAAAGGAAATTAAGAAATATATAACATAAAAAGGGATATTAGAAAGAAATGCTACAATATAGATCATACATGGACAAAGAGAAGGACAAATAATGATGTTGTTGCAATGAACCTATACCACTGAGCCCCACAATTATATGAACACATAAACTTTTGGTGTATCATTGGAGTAGAGTCGGTTATACGCGAAACATGATTGTGAGATACAACTCAGTGGCGAGACGAAACATGGGGCCTTGGCGGACCGCAAAGGGACATCGAAGGCGAGACATCAAGGGACGGTGGAAGGAAATTTAGGGCGGTGAATTTTTCTGTCACATAAAGGGGTGGGGCATCTAACAAAAAAATTATAGATTAGAATAGGGGAACATGATTTTCAAATAGAGTGGAGAAAAATGAGACGCCAATCTCTGTTAGTGAAACATAACACATAAGAGTCGTCTCTATTAAAAGGGCACACACATCAAATTTTTGCTAAGATGAATATGTTTGGACACGTTGAGTTAGGATATGTTTGTACAAGTAGAATAAATTACTCTAATGTGGCAGTAATAGAGTACAAGAATTTGTTTTAATAACATATAACAGATAAAAATATAATAATTAAGAGTTTTTTTAACCCACTTTGATGGTGTGAAGGCATCCGCTTTGTCACGTCTTCTAATCCTCCCAACTTATGCTTAAGTAAAGTCATAACTTTATTGCATTTAAGTAAAGTCATAACTCATAGCAAATATTGCATTTAAGTAAATTCATAACTTTATTTGAATAGACAAGAACACTTCAATACTCATCGTCCATACAATAATAATTAACACAACATTTCACAAATTATTTCTAAATCATATTTTAGTCCTTAATATTACCATTTATATATTAATTAATTATTACTTTAGAGTTTGACCGTATGAATCTATGAGAATTACGATATTCATATTTATCTCACATTATATTATACTCATAAAGTTGAATATTCTTTCACCCCTTACTTGTGATAGACGCTTTCGCAAATACACGAATTACAAGAGTTTTAATAGTTGTAGGGTCGGTAGGGTCTGGTGTCAACTTCGACATAACACACGAATGAGTAGTGCTTCCTAAAAGTTTCGATGAGAGGAATCCAAAAATGATGTATGAATTTTTCTTTTTCTTTCTAATACTCAGCTGCAACAAAAGACCCCTTGCGGATGAAATTTGATCTTACTATTGTCAACAAAATGACATGATGCATCATGTGTTTGAAGGAACTTGATGTACACGTAAAATGATTGGATGCTAGTAATATAAGCCACAGTGTTTTGCCTTTTCCGTTGACATTTCTTTATCATTGTTTATGAAGATCATATGTGATATAGTTCAAGAAGAGTTAAACAACTTAAAATTAAAGTGTATGTGAAGGATTGTTCAAAGAATGAATGATTCTTGATAATTGTTGATGAAGATCATTGTGATATATTTTCTGAAGAACTAATATTCAAGCATCCCTAGAGGATTGCTCTAAATATGCTTTTTCTTGGTTATCGTTGGGAATTTTGGTATAGTTCTTGAAAAACTAATAATTTAATATCAAATGTATTTGTAGGGTTGCAAAATATGTGATGGAGTTCTTGAAGACCTACACATTTAGACCGTGATTGAAATATATAAGATATCTTTGATCTTAATGTTAATTTAAAAGAAATTAAATGAGATAAAATACATATATTTTTATGTCACTCAAATGTGCTCCTGAAGTAGCAAAATTGAGAAAAAATTTCAAGAATATTTTGAGAGATTGATAATAAATTGTCATTGAACTAAAGAGATATTATAGGCCACATAATAGAAGATTTTAGTGTCTTCGAGTTTTCAGGTTTTAAAATTGAAGATTTTTCAACCGATATTTTTGAGTTATATTTAGGTACAAAGTCAAAATCAGCAAGCCCTTGTGGAACAAGTATAAGAGCAACAAGGAACAACATTGGTAAAGATAACAAAAAGGAAACCATTTTCATAACTTGTTTTAATTTTGGTATGTAACATATAGAGAATAAACAAGTTTTATACTAATTCCATAGAGTCATTTATTATAACTCTTGAAAATATTAGATCACCACTACCATTCTAATTGGTCATATATATTGCCCCTTTTATCATTGGCTCTCCTTAAGTGTTAGTTTTCTTTTTATTAATTGAACACCACACTTCGTATCTATCTCAAGTAATTTACCAAGGAACAAAAAAGATACATTAACTATTATTTATTAAGTGAAATTAAAATTTACATTAATTTAAAATTGGATTTTATTATATAAATAATTATTTAAAACATTTTTTACACATGTACACAATCATATTTAGCCTTATAGATATATTTTAGAAACTAACTTAACAAATTAGAATAGCATGATAGTGTAATTTAATTGTACACATATAAATTTTTTTATTCACATAAACTATTTTTTATGAAAAAGTTAGTGTGTTATTGAGATATTTTAAAACTTATTCTCTATAAAAGATATTGAGCCATGTCAATATTATAACTAAATAATTTTTTGTTAATTTTAAGATAAAATTTATACATATGATATATGTTTGCTTAAATTACGCGTGTGTACTCCACCTCCTTTAACCACCTTATGGACGAGAATGCTCGATTAGCGAAAACTATTGTTTTTAAATAAAGCAATTGATATGAAGATCTTGTTATTTAAATAATTTAATAGATCGATCAATAATTTAACAGAATAGATATTAACACAAATAATAGCATACATAGAAAGATATGTTAATGTTATTGCATTAGTGTTTTTTAACCACAATCCCTTTAATGATGTTTTCATAATAACAAAAATATCAATTTATCATTTGTTAAGTGAGTAGATTAAGTCAGAAAATTAAAATTTATATTAATGACTATCTACTTTTTTTTTTTGGAAAAAAACCAAAGATAATTATTTTAATAATGAGGAATATTTTTCTCCTACATGTGCAAATAAATACTTAAACAGAAAATACAATTTCAAGAGCAATAATAATTGACATAAATATAAATATGAAACAAATATAATTTTTAACATGGAAAATTTCTCTCAACTTGAGAGAATAAAAATCACAGGATTTAGTCCAGTCAAAACTTCTACTATAATAATTAATGGATATGTAACACCCCGTTTTTCAATGCGAGGGTATATTTTTTTTTTTCAAAAGTAATTAAACTAAAACAGAGGAATAAATAAAGAAATGTCTTTGGATAAATGATTGAGTCATTATAATTTACAAGCAGCGGAAAGTTTCTCCAATTATAAATCCAAAACATTTACACAACATCAAATGGTACATGGAACCCATTCAAAGATGATGTCAAACTGATAATATTAGTAAAAGTACAGTTTTCCAAACTAAAAATACTCCAAACCAAAAAGCAGGACCCCTAGTCCCTATACATCATCCTAATCTGATCATCCTACCAAAAAGCTATACACCCTGAGTAATCTCCACGCGCCCCGTGAGATCCTCCTAACGTAACTGCAGTCAAGCGTTCCCATCTCCATTCCCGTCCGTAGGGTACGAACCGGTAGGACCGTCCTGACTCTCATCTGAGGGCAAAGCCCAGATTTCCACAATAATTGTAAAGGGTCACCAACCAGAAAATAACAGTTAACACATAGCAATTAAGTTTTTAAATGCTCAAAACAACTTTTCAACTAAGCATGCACCTTAACAGGATTTTCAATATGCGAAAAGTTCATACAGTACGTTGCCAATTAAAATGAAGGTAAAATGCAGTTCTCGATTTCCTAATTAACACATAATAGAACAAGACATGGATGGATTCATGAGCAATTAATCATACAACTAAAACTGAGGATTTTAACTGAGCCAATCGATTGGGCAATCGATTGGGGTGAAGATTTTTAATGAAAATAGAATCCTGGGCTGAATCAATCGATTTGGCAATCGATTGACAGGATAACGGAGCCCCTGACTTAATACCAATCGATTTCCAAATCGATTTCCTGAAGGTTTTTAGTGAAATTTTGAACTCTGGCTTGATTCAATCGATTGGGCAATCGATTGACAGGATAGCTGAGCCCCTGACTTAATGGCCAATCGATTTCCAAATCGATTTGGTCGAATATGGATGAGTCCCTGACTTAGGCCCAATCGATTGGGCAATCGATTTCGTAAATGATTTTCGAAAACTGATTACAAAATCGATTGGCTAATCGATTTTGTCCATTTGGCCAAGTCCCTGTTTACTATCCAATCGATTGGGAAATCGATTTACCTGTGTATTCTTTCAAAAATTCATAAACTAACTCAATCACATTCATGCATAATCCCAATTCTTAACACTTAACACTGATAACACAATTACTACGACATCATGGATTTCGAAATGGTATTGCAATCAAACATGTTATCACCAAATTCCAAAACATAACACTTAGCATTTATAACACATTACTACACAAACAAAATGAACCAACAGTTCACAAATCAACAGGGTGTAGTCTCTCGCGGACAAACACAATTCCCTCAGGAACGTAAGTCGTAAACGTACTACCTATCACGGGTCCGTACCGTTTACCGAGGTGCCACCTATCCCGGGTCAGCACAACTTACCAAAACATACACGAGTAAACGAGACATTAAGAGATTCCCCATTCTTAATTCTCATCTAACTTAAACCAGGGCGTAGTCTCTCACGGACAAACCCCTGCGCAGTCTCTCACGGACAAACGCAATTCCCGCAGGAACGTAAGTCGTAAACGTACTACCTATCACGGGTCCGTACTGTTTACCGAGGTGCCACCTATCCCGGGTCAGCACAACTTACCAAACACAATTCCCTCAGGAACGTAAGTCGTAAACGTACTACCTATCACGGGTCCGTACTGTTTACCGAGGTGCCACCCATCCCGGGTCAGCACGACTTACCAAACGTAAATCGTAAACGTACTGCCTATCACGGGCCCGTACTGTTTACCAAGGTGCCACCTATCCCGGGTCAGCACGATTTACCGAAACACACATAAAAAAGCGAGACATTAAGAGATTCCCCATTCTTAATTCTCATTTAACTTAACGATTTTCAAGACAAAACATTCAGTAAATAAGTCATTAAGAGATTCCCCATTCTTAATACTCATTTACTGAAACGATTTTCAAAAACGAACATTAAGTAACCGAGACATTAAGAGATTCCCCATTCTCAACGCCCAGTTAACTTAAACAATTTTCCAAACAAAATAATAAGTAACCGAGACATTAAGAGATTCCCCATTCTTAACGCCCAGTTAACTTAAACAATTTTCCAAACAAAATAATAAGTAACCGAGACATTAAGAGATTCCCCATTCTTAACGCCCAGTTAACTTAAACGGTTTTCAAAACAAAATGTTAAGTAACCGAGACATTAAGAGATTCCCCCTCCTTAACGTCCAGTTAACTTAAACGGTTTTCAAAACAAAATATTAAGTAACCGAGACATTAAGAGATTCCCCATTCTTAACGCCCAGTTAACTTAAACGATTTTTCTTTAAAACAAAATATTAAGTAACCGAGACATTAAGAGATTCCCCCTCCTTAACGTCCAGTTAACTTAAACGGTTTTCAAAACAAAATATTAAGTAACCGAGACATTAAGAGATTCCCCATTCTTAACGCCCAGTTAACTTAAACGATTTTTCTTTAAAACAAAATATTAAGTAACCGAGACATTAAGAGATTCCCCATTCTTAACGCCCAGTTAACTTAAACGATTTTTCTTTAAAACAAAATATTAAGTAACCGAGACATTAAGAGATTCCCCATTCTTAACGCCCAGTTAACTTAAACGATTTTTCACAAACAAACGCACATTAAGTAAACGAGACATTAAGAGATTCCCCATTCTTAACGCCCAGTTAACTTAAACGATTTTTCACAAACAAACGCACATTAAGTAAACGAGACATTAAGAGATTCCCCATTCTTAACGCCCAGTTAACTTAAACGATTTTTCTTTAAAACAAAATATTAAGTAACCGAGACATTAAGAGATTCCCCATTCTTAATACTCATTTAACTTAATGGTTTTCAAATTTCACACAACACAAACTCAACAAATTCTCACATCAAAACATATCAATTCATTTATTCACAAATCCAACCATACACATATCAAATTTCATCAATATCAATTAAGAGCATGTCAAAAACAACGAACACAAATCAAAGCAACATAACACACAGATACATCAAATTTCATTTACTCATAATCACACACAATGACATTCAAATTCATTTACCACGAAACATTCATCAATATAAACAAAACCTAACTCTAAGGTTGTTACCCATAACGCACTAGTTTGGTTTTTCCCCAAATCGATACATTTAACCCTAACAAATTCCTTTCCACACAACCACAGATAAGTCCCTAAATGCAAACTAGAAGTTGGAAGGAGCCCTTACCTTCGCGTTAGCTCTAACGTGCGTTTCCGGTACCGCGAGCAAATCCGGTAAAAAATCTCCGCTCGCAACGTCGCCTCCAAATTGGTCCCCTAGCACCGTAGCGTGGTAGTGAGCAACTTTCCCTTCTAACTCTTCGCGAAATGAAGCTTGGATCTAGAAGAAACGGAGGGGTTTGTGTTTGAATCTCAAATACCGTTTTTCTTCGTTTTCGAATCAAAGAGGAAGAGTGAAGTTGCGAAATCTTTGTTCTAGCACTCACCCAACCTTGGGTTACTAGTCTTGAAGAAAGAAAGCAACGAAAGACGAAAATGGAGGAGAAGGGAAAATGGGGGGTCACGCGTAGGGAGGAAGAAGATGAAATTCTGAATTTTCTTTCCTTCCTTTTTCCTTTCTTTGTTTTTCCTTCCTTTCTATTTCCTTCTTTCCTTTATATAACCTTTTCTTTTCCTTTTCCTTCCTTCTAATTTCCTTTCTTTCTATTCTCTCCAAGCAAACATATATATATATATATTAAATATAACTTAACAAATATCTCAAAATATCTAGATATTTGTTAAATTACCGTTTCGCCCGAAACGCATAAAATTAACCGTAAAGTATTCACCGCAGTTAATTTCAATTTATTTATCGACGAGAAATTCTAATTGGCATCGAAATATCTTTTTGATTATAAAACTCCAAAATATTATTAACTTTGGCTTAAAAGCCTCCGAGCCAAAATCCAAAATACACCAAAAATACATAAATGGTACTTTAAAATTATGGGTCTTACAGGATACATTATCGTCTTCCTAATAACAATAGAGATCATCAATCAACAATAACAACAACCATAAAAACTTCCATTAAAATGGGTATTCTAGAGTAACTCTCAGGTAAGATAAAACTACTCAAACTATATATTAAAATAACAAACTTAGTGCTAGGAATGACATAATAAAATTATATATCAAACGTAACAAGTTCGCTACACACTTGTTACCACCACGGAACCTATTATTTTTCTTCTCTTCTCCTTTGGTATTGTGTGGTTGCTAAGCTTTTGCTTGTTTTTACACGACACTGTTACTGCGTTTATTTAATTAGGGATATCATGATCATCCCTTATTTTCTTCACATGGACTTAGTCCAAAGTTGTTCATTTTTTTATTCTTTCTTTTGTTTAATAAAAATAATAATAATAATAATAATAATAATAATAATAATAATAATAATAATTATAATTATAACAATAATAATAATAATAATAATAATAATAATAATAATAATAATAATAATAATAATAGTAAAATTGGTGGATTCCACTTGGGAAGTGAGCCAACCCAACAAATCTTCCCTTCACGACTCAAGTGAGAATGTATTGCTCAACCATGACGGTCTTCTTTCTACAGCATATCATATTTGACACAAGCACGACATTCGTCATTATATCTGAACTATTCTTATCAGTATGAATCTTTTCATATGTATATGATTTCGTTTCCAATACATCTCGCATCCAATGATACCATACCTCAATATGCTTCGACTTTGCATGAAAAGTTGGATTCTTGTTGAGATGGATCACACTCTAACTGTCGCAGATTAACATAAACTTGTCTTGTTTGAGGCCTAAGTCATGTAGGAATTTCTTCATCCACAAGAGTTCTTGGGAAGCTTTAGTTGTTGCAATATACTCAGCTTCAGTAGTGGATAAAACAACACACGTTTGTAATCTTGATTGCCAAGACAAAACTCCCCTTGCAAAAGTCATCATATAACTAGGAGTAGATTTTCTAGAATCAAGCTCACATGCCATATCTGCATCTGTGTAGTCATCCAACACAGGTTCATCACCTCCATAGCATAAACTCATGTTGGAAGTGCCTCTGAAGTATTTGAGAATCCACTTCACTATTTTCCAATGATCTTTATCAAGATTAGAGAGAAACCGACTAACAACTCCAACTGCATTCTATAGCATACATCAAACTACCAATTATGAATGTATAAAGAACCTTCTTCATCTCTTCTTTGTCTTTCTCACTTGTAGGACATTGATCAGAATTCAATTTAAAATGAGTAGCAAATGGAGTACTAACAGGTTTACCATTTCTCATGTTAAACCTCTTTAACATCTTCTTAATGTAATTGTGTTGAGACAACCACAATTTGTTATCTTCCTATCACAAGTATTTCTCATGCCCATAATTTGCTTTGCAAGACCCAAATATTTCATTGCAAAAAACTTGGTCAAATATTTCTTTAGATATTCAATCTTCTTAGTGTCATTAACATATATTTCCTTCTCAACTGGACATTGATGAACAAGGCATAGATTGAATCTCGAACTTTATCAATCTCTTCTTTTTTCTTTTCCTCGTTCGTCTTTTCTTCTTGCTTATCTTCTTCTACCACAACAATTAAATTATCTTCAATCTTCAACTTCTCCTCCATCTTCTCAAACTTAACCACTTGCTCAAATAACCTCTCACATTGACTTTCAAACCTTTCAATTAAAACCATGTTATTCTTCATGAATTCAACCAAAACGTCTGTAATGTGAAAGTCTTTGTCATCTGATTCTTTGGATAAAATTTTAGGAGGTAGAATTTGTTCCCAATAGATCTTTTTAATATAACACTCGTCGTTTTCTGTAACTTTGAGAAAAAAATCTTCATATTTTATTAGTTCATCAAGGTCATCTGAACAATGTTCATTCTTATGTGCTTCTCCGCAAAAGTCACATCTAAGGGGCTGCATCAGAGGGATCTGAGGGTGATATCTTAAAAATGTATAACTCAAGATTTACCCCTCAATCATGCGACATATACCAGATATAAGACAAGTATCACACTCTTCATATAATTGTAGTAGAATATTATCATTATAATCTTCCATGCTTTACAGCAAATAGTTATCTCAAACAAAGAAGAGACAAACCACTAGACATGACATTAGCAACCTCCACAAATAAAAATAGAAAATAAAAGAATTTTTTTTTTCAAAAAATTTCAATTAAGTAAATAAATTAAATTCAATAATGATATGGCAATCCCCAGCAACAGCGCCAAAAACTTGATAGTGTTTCAGCAAGTGTAGTAAATCGTTGCAAGTAATAAATAAAACGGTAGTACCGAGTGTCGAACTCAAGGATTGCGTTTTACTATCGAATTATATTTTTACTAAATTGAACAAAAAGTTTCCGAATTGATTGAAATAATATTTAAAATTAACAGTAATAGAATTGATCTTTTATAATAAGAAAAATCTCAGGGATGTGTTTCACTTCGAATCCAACCTTGGTGTCTAATTTGATCCTAGTTACCGGATGCCTTTATTGAATTATTACTGAATTCTCTTTATTATTCTTGCCCTAATGTCTTAGTGGCAGAACCTTTAATTCCAAAGTAACCCATAATTCCTTAGTAGTTTTAAGATTAGAATTAAGCATTACCATACAAGAATTCTCTTTTTAAACTATTGTCTCTGCAACTAATTTAATTGTTTTCATGACCTACATCTATGTCTAGACTACAAATTCATTAATTTCTCATCTCAAGCATTCGTAAAGTCCACTTCCTTTTCAAAATACAAATCGTAGAACATTTTAATTTTGATCAATCAATAAAAATCATTAAGCACAAAGATGAGAAAAATAATTCAATAAACTCATTCATATAACTAGAAATCAAATCAGAAAAATAAGGGTTTCATCTTGTTACACTCATCCTTAACAAATAGGGTTTAGTTACTCATGACAGAGATATAAAAGATAAAGATTAGAGAAGAATTACAAGAAAGATTCATGAATTATTCTTGATAAAGCTGCTCCAATGGCATTAGAAACGGCAGTCATTGAGTTTCTATGTTAGGGCACAAGTATCCCAAATTCCCAATAGTCAAAAAGAGCCCTAAAATAGTAAAAAATTGAGTTTTTATGAATGCTGATTCGCGTCGTGCGCCCTAGGCACAGGAAACGCGCTCCAGGCGCACCTGGACAATGTTGAAAGGCTGGAAATGCGCCTCAGGCGCAGCTGGCGCGCTTCAGGTGTACAACATCTGTTGTCTGACGTATACTGCATTTTACTCCTCTTTCGAGTCTGAATTTGTTGCCGGCGTCATCATGAAAGTTGTAGATATGGATCTTAACTTTCACTTGCACTTGGTGTGACTCCAATTGGACATCTACAACTCCAGATATGGTTGGAATACTCCACATATGTCATGTTGATTTCTCACCAAAATTCAGCACTGCACTAAAACAAAGTAACAACGCAAAACCTTGAAAAATCTCTATTTAATCAAAGAAATAAGAACATAAACATTTTATTAAATCAAATAAATAAAATTAACAAAATATATCAAATAACTCCTTAATTTAACTAATGATTGAAGATAAATAAGACTAAAACAGTGGAAAAATATGCATATGATGAATAGTCATCAAATACCATGCAGGTTTATTCCTTCGGTTGACAATGCAAGACGTAAGTTTCTCGATTCTTGGCCAAAACCATGGTATTCATCATCAATTTTTGCCCACTGAGGATAATCTACAGGATGTCGAAGCATTTCATCAATATTCCTTTCATGTGTATGCCACGTTACGTGTTATGCATTTCCCACATTACAATACATGTTCCTAGCACTTTAGTTGATGTTGTTTCTTTCTTCTTATATCATTGGACACTACATTTAGGACACATATTTAATGATGCAAACTCATTTAAAAATAAAATGCAATCATTAGGACAAACATGTATCCTCTCATAACTCATGTCAATAAAACATAACATTCATTTAGCCTCATAAGTTCGACTAGGGAGCAGATCATTCTTAGGAAAAAATATTTCAATAGAGTTAGCAAGTATGTGAAACTCTTATCAGACCATCTATTGTCTGGTTTTAAGTTATACAAATATAAGACCACTTACAATCTTCTAAATTTAGTACATCCATGTACATCGGCTTTGGTGCATCACTTACTAGTCTCTCATACATTTTAGGACAATCATGAATATCTTCTTCAATTACATTGAGAATTTCTTCAACTCGATCACACTCATATGTATCTCTTTCGAATCATTTGATGTATCATTCACACTACTCTAATTAGCATAATTAGATTTTGTTTTCATTGTGCATTGTTCAACATATGTAGCTTTGATCAATTCAAAAACATATTAAATGATCTTGCAAAACATCTTTATAACAACATTTTAAGCAAAGGCATTTTATTTTACTAGTGTCTTTTACATGAGTAACAACAAAGCTAACAAACTCTTGCACTCCATCTTCATATTCTTTTGATAATTAATCAGCAAACATTCATTTCTAAACCATTCACTTTGATTTCAAAAAATCTAAACGTAAACAATGCAACAAGTAAAGGAACTACATTCTATATCATTTCAATTTCCTCAATTATCAATTTGAGAAAAATAATAATAATAATAATAATAATAATAATAATAATAATAATAATAATAATAATAATAATTTATACCTATAATAATAATGAAACTTTATTTATTCGAGATTTTATTATAATAAATCTTTACTTGTAAAACGTGATAAGGATGCGATCGCAGAAACTTATGCTCTATGTGATGATAGTATAATAAGTGTGAGTTTGCAATTAGCCTATAACAATTTTTTGTTGATTCAGTCTAAGAGGGAAGTTCCTTCTTCTTAAATCTATAATAGTGATAAACACCTTATAAAAATTTATATGGTAAATAAAGACTACAAACACATCAGCATCATGTTAAGAGGATAAGGTTAATATAACTTCAATTGGTAAAAATACAAACCAAGAGTAACATTATTTAGTTATAAGCATTATTTAGTTTTTTTTTTTCTTTTCTCTCCTAAGTTCTCACCACTAGAAATTTTTCTAGTCTTCTCAACATTCTGGAAATTGTCGTTGAATTTTAAAAGTATTCTTACACCTTTAGATACTTTTTATAGGTGAAAGAGTTATTGTCACTATCAGGCTGAGTTATATTAGTTCTTATCTGTATGTGTTTTATTTGACACAAAGTTTATCTTTAGGATTCTAATTCTCATTGAGAGAATATTACATTTTAAATCTTATACCAATTCAAGTGTACTAAAATAATTTAATTTATTGATTTACATCAATTTCTAAGAACTCTTTATTGAAAAGAAATTTCATTAATTATTTTCTTTTGATTTACTCCATCTTTTTCAGAAAATCTTAGAATATTTCTTTTTTTCTTATCATCATTCACAAACAATTTTCTAAAATGTTTCTACTTAAATACTAAAGGACATATCTATTGGAAATAAAGGATGACATTTTCAGAATGTGTCATTGCACTTGTTTGATTAGAGGATAAGTCCAACTATGATGAGAAAATGATGTTGAGAAGTTGACTTCTTCAAGATTCTAGGCTAAAAGGATTAATTTAATATAGTTGACTTTATCTAGAATAGTGAGACACATAATGAATAGAGTGAGTTTGCATTAGCCATATCCAGTTGGGGCGCATTGAGAGCTTGTGGATCAGAGTCATAGTGCATTTGCCTTGGTTTGTTAATTCTCTTTTTTTGCTCATCAAAATATTTGACTTTTTCTAAATCATTGACTTTATTAGATGTTTCATTTAGAGATTTCTTCTTTGGTCTTTGAGTCAGAGGATCAACAAGAGTCTTTAGTCAGAGGCAGTCGATTATTGAAGCATTCTTTTCCTTTGTAATCAAAGGATCAATGATAGACTTATATTTCCTTTGTATAATTGATATATCACGACTTACCCTTTTAGTCAGCATAATTACTTATTCATTTGATAACAATATTATTTATATTAAACACACTTGTATTATCATCTTTGACATATATTTGTAATTTATATTATTTTAAAATAAATAATCATTAATATAAATTTTAATCTTGTGACTTAATCTATACACTTAACAAATGATACAAGGATAGTTATTCTTATTATTTTTACACTGACATAGTATGCTATTATTTGTGTAAATAACTTTTCTATTAAATTCTTTAAATGACAAGATCTTCATATCAACTGTTTTATTTAGAACAGTAGTTTTCGTAAATTGAGTATTCTTGTCCATAAAGTGGTTAAAGGAGGTGGAGTACAGCAGCATAATTTAAGCAAAGATAACAATCGAAAGAAATTTGAATGTCAATACTATATTTTTTACACAACTTTTTGCGATGTTGTAATAGCCATATAGCTAATCCTATTTATTGGAAAACGTAATTGTATGTTGTTATTGTTGTAGTTGAATTGAATCATTAAAGTGGTAAATTTAAATAATAAATTATTTGTTTTCATGATTAAATTGGATATATTTTGCTTGCAGCTATAGATATTAATTTTTTAAGTCAGATTAATATAATTATAATGAGTGACAAAATTTTATATATATATAACATAGATCCAATAAAATAAATTAAAATATATAATCACATAAATCATATGTATAAATTTTATCTTAAAATTAACAAAAATTATTTCGTATAATATTGACATGGCTCAATATTTTTTTCTAGAGAATAATTTTTTGAATATCTCAATAGCACACTAACTTTTTCATAAAAAATAGCTTATATGAATAAAAAAAATTATGTGTAAAATTAAATTACACTATAATGCTATTCTAATCTGTTAAGTTAGTTTCTAAAATAAATCTATAAATATCTATATGGCTAAATATGGTTGTGTACATGTGTAAAAAATGTTTCAAATAATTATTTATATAATAAAATCCAATTTTAAATTAATGCAAAAATTTAATTTCTCAATAAGTAATAGTTAATGTATCTTTTTTGTTCCTTGGTAAATTACTTGAGATAGATATGAAGTGTGGTGTTCAATTAATAAAAATAAAACTAACACTTAAGGAGAGCCAATGATAAAAGGGGCAATGTATATGACTAATTAGAATTATAGTGGTGATCTAATATTTTCAAGAGTTATAATAAATGACTCTTATTGAATTAGTATAAAACTTGTTCATTCTCTATATGTTACATACCAAAATTAAAACAACTTATGAAAATGGTTTCCTTTTTGTTACCAATGTTGTTCCTTGGTGCTCTTATACTTGTTCCACAAGGGCTCGCTGATTTTGACTTTGTACCTAAATATAAGTCAAGAATATCGGTTAGAAAATCTTCAATTTTAAATCCTGAAATCTCGAAGACACTAAATCTCGAAGACATAAATGGACCAAATTACAATCTCAATAATTGGAAAAACATTTGGATACCCAAAATCAAGCAGAAGCCGGCCACCAAGATCCCCCAGCTCCCCCACCAGCCTATTCCAAAACGTACTAAACAAGGGCCTATTATTCCAAAACCTACTAGCCCCCCAGAACCTACTAGCCCCCAGATGTGAAGCAACAAATTTACAATCTCTAAAATCTCACATCCATTTCTAAATAATTTTTACCATATTAATATCTATTACATAATTGATCCACCAATGCTTTGTTTTGTACAATGTATGAATAAGTTCAGAGCACCATATATGTGGCATGATAGATAAATTATGCCCTTTCTCCAAATTTATCAATAAACTAGATTATGGCCCGCGCGCTGCGCGGATATTAATTAATTAATTTTATATATTTTATAAGTAATATTTTATATATTATAAATATAGTTATCTTATAATATTACTTTATTGATTTATAATAATTGAATATGATTAGAAAAATTAAAATGAGGCAAAATCATGTTTATCATAATCATCTAATTTAATTTTTAAAATATTTTGTAAAATTCGTATGATAACTTATTATATAGGATAATTGTTTGACTCATTGTACTTTGATTGTTAATTTATTTTTCAACATATAATGGTACATGTATTTATTTGATGAAATAAAATGTAAAATACAAATCCAAAAATAAGATGTAAAAATTTATAAATATGATTTACTATTTAATATTTTTTATTTTAAAAAAATTTTAATGTTGAATTATATTGTAGCGTAGTCTAAATTTATTTGTTTTATTATTATGATATTTTAATTACGAGCATGAGAAGTTGTTGTAAAAAAAAATTATTGAATATATTTCATCAAAAGTTTGTAAAAAAAAATAAGTTGGTGTGGCATCGGAGTGTATTTTAAATATATATAATAGATGATAGATTTTAATAATTGGAAGTAATTTTTTTAATAATTTTTCACATATTCGTATTTTATGATTATTTTTAATAAATTTATGTATTTTATGTCAAATAGAATATATATTTTTATTTAATAAAATGTTACGAAATAAATGGATTGATGTTAATGAGTAATTTAATTTTTAACGTATAAAATTATTACTCATCATAAGGGGAATAATATAATTGTTCATAAAAGGAAGATTAAATAAAAAACATTTATTACGATATTTATGAGTGATTAGGTGGTTTTTTTTTTTATTGAATTTAATTACTAATAATTTAAATTATTACCATTGGTAAATGACTAATAATATTATAAAATAATATTATAAAATAGTTTATAAATTTATTAGAAAATAACTAATAAAATAGTTTGATAATAATATAAATTATAAATTATTATCAAATTATAAAATAATTTTATATGTTTTATAAGTAATATTTTATGTATTATAAATATAGTTAACTTATAATAT
>NC_021164.2:46060012-46061936 GCF_000331145.2 Cicer arietinum
AAAAAAATATTAATGTTGAATTATATTGTAGCGTAGTCTAAATTTATTTGTTTTATTAGTATGATTTTTTAATTGCGAGCATTAGAAGTTGTTGTAAAAAAAAATTATTGAATATATTTCATCAAGAGTTTGAAATTTATTTTATTAAAGATTAAAGATTTGCTTATACTTTAAATCAATTTTAGGTATTTAAAAGTTTTAACTAATTGTTTGTCCAATTGAATTATAGTTATATTGATATGTACCGAAAATAAATTTTATTAAAAAATAATTTAATTTTATGCAATACTTAAATTTTCATTTATTTTATCTTTTAACATTCAAATTATCATTATAATAAGTAAAATTAAATTAAAAAATAGCATTCTATTATAAATATAAAATTTAATTGATAAAAATTTAGTGTTAACATATTTTTTCAAAACACATATATATAGTAAACTTTTGTTCATTATATTTTTTAATATATTCATATATTATAATTTTAAATAAATTTGTGTATTTTAATAATTGGAAGTAACTTTTTTAATAATTTTTGATATATTCTTATTTTATGATTATTTTTTATAAATTTGTGTATTTTTTGTCAAATAGAATATATATTTTTATTGTATAAAATGTTACTAAAAAATGGATTGACATCAATTGAAAGAAATTATAAATAGATTGACATTAATGAGTAATTAAATTTTTAACGTATAAAATCATTACTCACCATATGTGGAATAATATAATTGTCCATGAGTATATTTATGTCGATATTTATGAGTGATTATGTGGTGTTTTTTCATTGAATTTAATGACTAATAATATAGATTATTACCATTGGTAAATGACTAATAATATTATAAAATAATTTATAAATTTATTATAAAATAACATATAAAATACTTTGGTAATAATATAAATTATAAATTATTATCAAATTGTAAAATAATTATAAATTTATAAATTTATTATAAATAATTGTAAAATAATTTTATAATTTATAAATTTATTATAAAATAATATTATCAAATAGATTTTGGAGGTACTAATAATATAATGACGTGGAAAAATATATTAAAGAAAATTATTGATTGCGAGATTTATTTGTTTTATTAGTATGATTTTTTAATTGCGAGCATGAGAAGTTGTTGTAAAAAAAAATTATTGAACATTTTTCATCAATGTGACACCCTAAACCCCCAAATAATATATATAATAATTTATATCATATGCTATAAAATTTGCAGCGGATAAATAAAAACATGTTTCCAAGAAAATAAAAACTTTAATTTTTAATTTAGGAAATCACGTTTCTCAAAAATCAAAAGTAACACTTGCGGGGTTCCTCCCAAACTTGAACTTCAAGACTTATTAACCTGTAACAATTGCGATTTTGCAAACGCAGGGCTAAACTAGTCAAACACAAACAATGAAGGCGGTGAGTTTCAAAATCATGTTAATAGTATAATATAAGTAAAAAGAACACGCAACAATCATAATAGACCGTATCATAATCACATTACGATATATCAAAATATTTAAGTAAATAGTATCATATTATAACATCATATTCACTCAAGTAAGATAATCATCTCATTATAATATGCATCCAATCATCTAAGAGTAATTATTATTACTTTTGAAACACATCGATCACCACACACAATCACAAGTAAATGCAATGCTATGCATGAGCTTAGACTCTACTTCACAATGTGGTACCATTCTAACTCAGAAGTACTTGGTTAGGAGGCTTGATACTATGCCACTATCTCGGTGGACGGACAATTCAAATTGGCCATGTCCTCATAGATCCCCTCAACTCAACCCGAGACACATATACGTGACAGTCGAGGTAAACGTGTGTTGCGTGGTAGCTCCCGACATTTGGAGTGCTACCTCCAAGTCACCTAGGAATTCCCCACCCGAATACCTC
>NC_021164.2:46062584-46063068 GCF_000331145.2 Cicer arietinum
GCTTTCACACACGAATATGATTCCATGAGCAAACAGCCTTTGTCCTTTGACTCTTTGTCCTTCAATCGATCTAACTCGACAATTTATGGGTAAACGTCAAAAATAGATTATGAGAAGACACTCTAAAAATTAAATTTCCAAAATCGGTCAAGTAAACTTACCATAAACTAGAAAACTAATCAGTGGATAATATAACCACTTTTCACACGATCGTTTTGGCGTTGGTTTCACTCAAATTGGACTTACGGTGAAGAAGAACGGTGCAAAATAATGAATTCTACAAACGGAGAAGTCGGGTTATTTAGAGAGGAATTGGAGTTGTTAAAAATCTGAAAAATTATGTTTAATTGATGAGTTAAATGAATGAAATAACATACTCAAATTTGGGCGAAAATGGAGAAAGTTTTCTGGAACATCACCGGTGTCAAACGATAGGGTTATTGTTGTGTTTCCTCTTTGGCTTTACGGCTGCCCTTCCAACTCC
>NC_021164.2:46064251-46079468 GCF_000331145.2 Cicer arietinum
AAAATTTTCATTTATTTTATTTTTTAACATTCAAATTATCATTATAATAAGGAAAATTAAAATAAAAAATAGCCTTCATATATAAATATATAATTTAATTGATAAGAATTTAGTGTTAACATATTTTTTCAAAACACATATATATAGTAAACTTTTGTTCATTATATTTTTTAATATATTCATATATTATAATTTTAAATAAATTTGTCTATTTTAATAATTGTAAGTAACTTTTTTAATAATTTTTCATATATTCTTATTTTATGATTATTTTTTATAAATTTGTGTATTTTTTGTCAAATAGAATATATTTTTTTATTGTATAAAATGTTACTAAAAAATGGACTGACATAAATTAAAGGAAATTATAAATGGATTGACATTAATGAGTAATTGATTATAAAATTATAAATTTATTATAAATAATTGTAAAATAATTTTATAATTTATAAATTTATTATAAAATAATATTAAAAATAGATTTTGGAGGTTCTAATAATATAATGACGTGGTAAAATATATTAAAGAAATTAGGGGTTGAGAGAAGGATTGAAGGAGATTAGGCATTGAGAGCATGATTGAGATGGGAGAAATGAGGAGAGGTCCACATCAGCTTTTTTGCTGATGTGGAAAATATTTGTATAGGTGGACGAAATAGAATGAGGTGGCATTCGGGGGTGAGGTGGCATTTGGGGGTCTGTTTTAAATATATATAATAGAAAATAGCTAATGGCCTATTGTGTTCAAAACATTTATTATTATTATTATTATTATTATTATTATTATTATTATTATTATTATTATTATTATTATTATTATTATTATTAATTTTATTATCATTATTTTACTTGTGCAAAAGAGGGGAATGGATCTCAAATGACACGAGGGGACAGCATAATCTAGTTCACGCTTGGTTACTCTATTCACATTTGGCTTTTGATTCGTGTTTGGTTTCTTCAATCTAATTTTGAGTTCAATCTAGTTTGCATTTAGTTTATGGATGTCGTCGTCGGTTTCTTGTTGTCGAATCGTCCGTTATTTTTTTATTTTATTTTATAAGAGATGATAAATTTTCCCATAATTAACTCACACAACTGTGAGGTCTCAGGTTGGAACCCGAGACAATACATACAACCTAACGATATCAGCATTTTCCAGTTGAGCTAGGGTTTAAGGATCTCGTCGGTCATTTTATCAGATTTACGTTAAGAGTTTTAAAAAATATGGAAATCGATCAATTAATGGAAGGTGGTTCCTCCCAAGAAATAATTTTATGAGTTCTCTTATGCTTCTCATGATGATTTGCAAAGTGTTTGAACAACTGAAATTTGGAATATGAAACTATGTTTTCTTCTCGTCTTCTAATGGACGAAATATTTCAATCCAAATTAGGTATGAAACATAAAGTCCTAATATTGGATTCATATCTACAATCTACCCCAGTTTTGGATTTGCAATGTGATTTTTCACAATCACTCCAAGTATTGGAACCATTTTATTTTTTGACAAAGCTACCAACTCAAAAACGTTTTGTCGTTTTCCTCAAGTTTTGGTCAATTTAGATATGATACAAGAGCTGAGAGATCACATTCTTATTCAACATGAAGAATATGCATTTTTTGTTTGCATTGCTTTTGAAAAACTTCTGTTGGTTTTTGAATCTTGTAAAGTTGTAGAAAATTTCATTGACAAATTTAAAAATTATAATGGTCATGGAAAACCTCACCCTATTGAAGATGCATAAGTTTTATAGAAGTTGGCATATAAATTTGTCCCTAAAAACATAGCTACTCTACACAAGGTAGAAATTTATGGTACATGCAAGAGATTTAGGGTAATAATAGTACTCATCCTGTTGTTAACTATTTTTTTGTTGATCGTATTCCCAATGTTGAACTAGGAAGCACCACTTTACTTAAGAATTTTCTCTCTCTGATCAAAAAAGAATTGATAAGAATCGTGATGAAGCTTCCATTTCTGAATCTATTGATTTTTGAGAATTAAAAACCCTTCTAGAGATACTTCAGGATTTTAGGTCAAAAAAACACATGGTTCTAAAAATTTAATTCATGAGGTCTTCAGTTGTAGCTTATCTAATTTAAGTAACACATATCATCTATGGTGGTTTTAAAACAAAATAGAGAATATGGTAAAACACATAGTAGAAGAGATACAGATGATGGAGAGAAGATGTAACGCACCAATTTTTTACTAATATATAAATTTGAACATATGTGCATATATTGGTAATTGTGGTGGGTGTTTTGAGTGTACTTGTTTTATTTATTAGTGTATTCTATATAAATAATCAATTACTCTAATAGTTTTATCTTGTAAAATTTGTTAAAAATGTGTTGTTGATATTTAAAATTGGTTTATTTGGGTTTATGGGCTTTACTTGTACTGTCTCCTTTAATTTTGACTTAATTTCCCTATTATTTTTCGATTTCTGTTTCTACAGGTTTTATTATCTATTATAATATATTAAAATAGACTTTCAAATCATTTATTTGACATCTAATCACATTTTGTGCCACATAATTCTAATTGTGCCACTCACTTGTTTGTTTAGTTGTCATAGCTAGAATTTCTTCTCTTTCTATTCTTCGCATGCTACACAATTTCATTTCATAAAAAAAAAATTCAACTATAAAAAAAATTAATAATAGCTCTTAATGCAAACGTTTCTCTATTATTTATTTATCATTTATTAAATATGAATTTATTTTGTAACCATTTCCAATGTAAGTTTATATATCTTTTCATTTTTTCATGGCTAAACCAAGATTCAAGAAAACAAGATACCACAACCTCAAGACATGAACCATTATTTACGCTAACTTACCCTCCAATTTGAGTGTAACAAAATAATATTTTGTTACATAATTTTTATGTTATCTTTCATTTACAATATCGATAGTAAAAAAAATAAATTTATTTAACTTATGACGATGTCAATTATTAATGTTTCATTCAACAAACCGTATGTTTTGCCTCCTTTCAGTCACTTCTTATTAGGTCATTTGCTCTTCTTATTTTAAACCATAAGGTCTTGATAGTTCCTAATTTTCATCATTCAAAATAGATCTATTGTTATAATGCATTTTTTTTAGCACAATAAATCAACTGGACAATGGTTGGAATTAACACAATTCTTAAAAAATTAAAGTTTCTAGAGTAATTAAGGAACAATAATAACAACACATTTGTCTACAACATAATTTGAACCTTCTAATCTATGTTTTTAACTTTACATTCTCCAAATCAAATTTCAATATTTCCTTTTGCATTATAATTGAATCATGAGTGACACTATATTGGTCGCTTTCGGCTCATATAACTCAACAAAAAAACTCTGACACAAGAGACATGTGAGCTGGCGATAAACAAATGAAGGCTACAAATTAGGTTTTAAGAAAATATTTTAGATTTTAAATAAATTTATAAATTCTTATTTTATTATGACAAATCAAGTTTACGAGGAAACAATTATTTTCTCAATCTCATTTTAAATACCTCATTTGCCATTTCTTTTTGTCTTAAATTATTGTAAACCAATACAATATTAATTACTTTTTTTTTTTCCATCAATACTCTTGTTTATTATATTTCAACTCATCAAATTTTTACGCTAATCGAAATTAATAAAAATATTTGAGTAAATGAAATATTTTAACATTGCAATTAAATCAATTAATCATTTTCTAAATAATTGTACACACTTTAAATGAGATATTAAAATGAGATGGAGGACATACTTTTGTTGAATAGTGATGTTACTTTTCACACTAATATAATGAAAACGATGTATCCGAATTCCATAATTATTCTATTCTTAATGTACACATTTTTATAATTGAATTTGATTAATGTATTTTTTAAGCTGCACTTATGTTATACAATTGTTTTAGTTCAAACTTTTTCCTTTAAGATAGCCTATTATTGTAGAAAGAAAATTAATTACTACTATAAATTCAAATCATTCATCCATTTTTTTAAATTATTTTAGTTGCCTTGTGAATTTTATATATGCTAATGTCACTTTTAATATTTTTGTTAAGTTATTCTATCACTTTATTGTCAATTTCTTTCCCTATAATTCATACTTCTATTACAAATAAAACTATGTAAAATAAAATTATAAATACAACTATTGTGTTTGATTTAATATCGAAGTCATTTAATTTATGCTACTAAGATATAAGGTTTGTTTAATAAGAGTATTAGTTCGTGAACCAAAATAAAAAATGAGACTTACAAATGATTAATTCTATAGGAGACATATAAATTATATATATCATATATTTTTTAATGGTTACCAATTTTTTTAAAATAAATCTTAAGACACATGTGCAACGCGTGGGTTAAAATATAGTAATATATTAAATCAGACTTGCAGATCCTCACGTTGACATTTCAACTCTTTGTGTGTCAAGTAATTCTATTTTTGTCACGTCATACATAATCTGATTTGTCACCTTCTAAATCACACTCTCTAACCTCCAAAACATATTCCCATGTCTAAATTCCTTTTATTTGCCTACTCCAAACCAGCAACACTCACACATTTATCCATAATTACTATTTCATAAATTCTCACTAATCTCTCAACTTACTTGGCAATGCATAGTTGATACAGCCTCAAAGCTCAATAGCCCACATGCTATATTCCTAACTACAAAAGTCGCTTTTAAATTATCTATTCATTTATACTTTACCGGTTCACTATTATTTATTTATTTATTTATCACGTTGAAGGTAGTATTACAGTTCATAACAACAATTTATAGTTCGATAAAAAAAAGGAATAGTAATTTACAATATAATGTATTCTAATATACAACGAGATCTTTGATCCTCCATCAATGAATAGAGGTCCAAATCACATTGTTTTTACAAGTCTCAATCACATACCATTTAGTGTTTGTTCCCTTTTCAAATTTTATTTTATTTGTTTTTTGTAATTTCAGAAGATTAGTCGTGTCTTTAGCATGAATAATGTATCCCTTAATTTTTCTTCACTTGAATTTAAAATACTAAAGTTATCATCTTTATCATTTGCTTGCCATAATTTACATTAACTATTTTGGAGCAACACAACTTATGAATCAAATATTTGTTGCCTATTTGTGATCACTACAGGATCACATGTTTTACTATTTATATGCTAATTGGTTAAATGTAACCCAAATAATTTTCATAACAAAAATTTATTTAAAAAGGTGACCTAAAATTAATTTCATAATATCAAATATCATGATTAGTAACGGGTAATAACATCATTAGTCTAGACATTGTTAAATATGTGACAGATTTCTATGGTATCTTACATATTTACTTCCCTTATTTACTAATGTGTTTATTTCATATATTATAATTTTAGTTAGATAATTAATGCCTCAAATTTTTATTTCAATTGCTTATATATGTATTTGATATTCTGTTTTTATGCCATTTATTCTTGATATTCATTTCTAACTATATCCATTTTTATATAGGATTGAAAGCAATATAAGGAATGCAGGAAGAGAGAAGTCTATAAATTTGTGCTAGAGATCGGTCAAATCATATTCAAGTACTCTTTTGTCTATAATATTTTTAGATATTGATTCAAAATCAATTATTTTTGTTTGATTTTGATCAATGTAACCATTTATTTTTAACTTTTGAATATTTACCTATTTGATGAGAATATATGTATATTATAAATTATAGTCTTGTAGTCTCATACCTTATCTCCTACAACTTTCTTTGGTTAAAACAAAATTATGAGATTATGGAAACATGTTATAGTATAGTGGAATAAGTTACAAGAGACTTATTTGAATATTATCCGTGTAACACGCGAATTAGCATCTAGTTCATTGTAACTTCTCCACCTTCCTCTTTCAAATTCACTTTCTCTTCATTAAAAGAGTGCATTGTAACACCCCGACTTTTAATAGCGCGAGTGTATTTTTTTTTTCTTTCAAAAACCAATAATAAAAATAATTTGTCGTAACACACACGACACAAGTCTTGAATAATTACATCATATACACCAACAAACTAAAATAGTTTTTGAGACGAAAATCCAAAATATACAAATAAAAAAATACATCGAGGCTATGAGACCTATAAGACATCGCTCATACTCCTTGGATACTCCTGGCAGACACCTGTACAAAAGTACTACCAAAGAATGCTATTCCCCCCCACCCACGGTCACGTCAAAAAGTGGAACATGGACCCACCAAAATAAAAGTCAACTGACGTATTTGTTATTGATACAGTCATCCCAAAATAAAATAAGTACAACCACCAAGAAAGACATCAAGTTCCTATACAACAAAACTAATTTGATCATACTCTAACAACTACAATAACAAGGGTGACCTCCACACACTCCGCATCTTCCCATACTCCATTCATCCCGAGCACCAATCCTGAGGGTACTGCATAATCGATCATCTCGTGAGTGAGCTCCTCGAGGTATACTGCTCTAGCTCTGCTCTCTGCCCTCACTACCCTCATTGTATAAGTAGCCCTGCTTGAGATGAGATCGTATACCCAAACAGTCGGCGAGTTTCAGTCTGGAAAGTCTAACGATGTTTCCATCGTCAAGGTAAAAGTCAGTGAAATGAACTCGGGTATCATCTAAGGGCAAAACCCAATTTCCACATTAACGTAATGTGTTACCAACCGAAATTAACAAATAACACTTAACACAATTCATATATTTTCAAATGCTCAAGAGAACATTTCATCTTAGCATACTCCTTGGAAGGGTTTTCATATGTCAAAAATGTATAAACAAGGTTATAAAATGAAGTTTTTTGACAAAACTGCACTATAGTATTCGAATATAGCATTTTTGTAGTCGAACACAAGTGCTAAGCCAGTAGCATACACTGCACACTTGTATTCGATTAAAAGATGATTTAGCCAAATACAAGTCAAATCAATGGCAAAAATCACTCAGTTGTATTCGAATACAAGGTTTCGTATCCGGATACGAAGTTAAAATTTTGAATAAAAACTAAACGTTACAGACATGTATGACTACACACTACATGTAGCCGAATACAACTGCAAAATTTTGCAGGTTTTTCAGTTTTGAAAAGGCTCTGAACCATTTAACACTTACGATACAAAGTACATCAATAACACTCCAAACATTAATAATATCAATTATGAACACATAATTCCCACCAAATTAATCTCCACAAATTAACATCTCTATACGCATCAAACATTCATAACATCAATTATGAACACATAATTACATCGAAACTTAATCAACACAAATTCACAGCTCAAAGAAATTACGACACAATAACAATCAACAATCGAGTATGTATATACGATCATCATAGTATAACATACACGACTCACGTGCCAAGCACCCTAATGAATTGTGTATATTCCAATGTGCATGATTCCAGAATTTTCAACAAAAACCCTCCTGAAGGGGCGTAAATCATAATTGTACCGCCTATCAATGACCTTAGTACTAACTACCGAGGTGCAGTCTCTCACATGCTTACACTATTTACTAGAGTGTAGCCTATCATAGGCCTTACACATCAGTTAAATACTCATACGGGATGGACAACCTATCACATGGAACCCTCCTGTGGCCCATCACGCTCACCACTTAACTTTGTGGCCCATCACAGTCACCACAAGCTATGAAATACATGAGCATACTCTAACTCTTTTCACCACAATCATTAAGTAAATGTAGCTATTAAAAGATTCCTCATTTTTAATACTCATTTAACACTAGCGATTTTTCAAACTTATCACAAAGTATACTCAAAACAGATTTTTCTCAGTAAAATTCATAATGCACATATTATCAGTTATGAATACATAATCACATCAAAACTTAATCACCATAACAACATTAATATATAAGAGTTCTCCCCACCGCTAACTCGGTGCCAACGGTCTCGATTCCTTTTCGAGACTCAAGGAGCTAACTACATAAACATAAATATTTATAACAATTTTTTCACAACTAAAATTTAACCAACCACAACAAAATTCCCAAAATTATATCTTTTTCACACACCAAATTTTTAAAACCAAATAATCTACAGTATTTAGTAAAAACTAAATAAAACAAATATTGTCCAAATCACACATATACACACTCGACTATTAAAGCACCAAGATTTTGAGTTAATAAAATACTCTAAACTTTTTAATTTTAAACCCAGTCCAAGAGTAATTAAAAGAGTAATATTTTAAACTCTAACCATTTTAATTTTAATCTAATTATTTGCTCAAATTCTTTAACTGAGTTAAAATTTGAAAATTTTCACAAATTTAACAACTCTATATTTCTTTTTGTAAAATTTCAACTTCAGTTCAAACTCATTTATTTGAAAATAACACATTATGTAACTCAACCACATCAAAAATTAATTTTTTTAACCATTACTAACAAAATCAACAACAACAACACAAATACAAGGATTTGTTATGAACTCAAAAATTTCACTCAAAATATATATATTCACGTCGAAAATAATTATCATGCAATCACACATCAATCACACATATATTGTTCTTATATGCAAACTAAAAATTTGGAATGAACCCTTACCTTCGTTATCGCTTCCTCAACCGTTTTCGCTACCGCAATCAAAAACGGCGAAAACTCTCGCTCGTATCGATGTCTCAAAAGTTAGCTCACAAGCAGCGTAACGTTCCCTCCTAACACTTCTCGAATGGGAGCTTAGATCTAGGAGATAAATGGAGGTTTGTATTTTGTGTTTTTTTGAAACACTAACACTTGGTTTTCTTTTTTCCTTGAAACAAAAGAAAGAAAAGAAGGAAGGATGGCGAGGGCTGCACGGAAAATTCTTTTCTGTTTCCTTTATGGTCGCTCGTGTGTGTGTGTATATATACATATATGTATATATATATATATATATAATTAAAATCAATCCAACTAATATCTAAAAACTCTTACACACATCACCTCACTCACATCTCAAACTAATTTAATAAAAATATCTACTCTCGTGGCAACTCAATTTGACATATGCATTTTTCAGCAACAAGTGACGTTTTTAAAAATCTGCCTGATATTAAATTCTTCGTAACATAATTAAATTATTCTATGACAAATAATTTTAATTGGGTCTTAAAATATATATTAAAATATATATAAATGTTAAATATATTATTAACTCTAATAAAGTATTTTTTGATATTTAATTCACAAAATAAAATTTAGTTGGGCTAAATGCCTAAGCAGTTTAACACAAAATACCCTAAAACTGCATAAATTAGAATTTAAAAATTAAGGGTTTTACATTACTATCTTCCATAAAGAAGTTTCGTCCTCGAAACTTAATGTAAGAGTAATAACCAGAGTAGGTTTGCACTCAAACTCATCATACATGATAGAACTTGTTTCGTCATGCTTATGCGTAGAAAGTGTCGTCTATCCCTTTTCATTGGGTGCTTAAAAACTTTACGGGCTATCATAGCCAGTAAGACTCGCCCATGTCATTCAACATAATTTTGTCTACTGATAGCGTTTCAGCAATTGTACTGAATCGTTGCAAGTAATAACAAAGCGGTAATACCGAGTGTCGAAGTCAAGGATTGTGTTTTACTATTGAATTATATTTAGTTACTAAAATTGAACAAAAAGTTCCTAAGTTGATTTAAATAATATTTAAAATTGAAAACAGTAGTAAAATTGATCCTTTATAAATTGAGAAAAATGTTAGGGATGAGTTTCACTTCGAATCCAACCTTGGTGTCTAATTTGATCCTAGTTATTGAATTCCTTTATTGAATAATTACCGAATTCTCTTTATTATTCTTGCCCTAATGTCTTAGTGACCGAACCTTTAATTCCAAAGTAACCCCTAATTTCTTAGTAGATTTAAGATTAGAATCAAACATTACCGTATAGAAATTCTCTTGTAAATTATTGCTTTGCAACTAATTTAATTGGTTTCATGACCTGCACCTATGTCTAGACTACAAATTCATGAATTTCTCATCTCAAGCATTCCTAAAGTCCACTTCCATTTCAAAATACAAATTATGGAACATTTTAATGTTGATCAAGCAATAAAAAGCATTAAGCACAAAGAAGAGAAAAATAATTCAATAAACTCATTCATATAACTAGAAATCAAATCATAAAAATAAGGGTTTCATCTTGTTACACTTATCCCTAAAAATTGGGTTTAGTTACTCATGACAGAGATAAAAGAGATAGAGATTAGAGAAGAATTACAAGAAGGATTCATGAATGATTCTTGATAAAACTGCTCCAATGATGTTAGAAATGGCCGTATTTGAGTTTTTATGTTAGGGCACAAGTCTCCCAACTTCCCAAGAGTCAAAAAGATCCCCTAAAACAGTGAAAAATTATGTTTTTATGGTTGCTGATGCGCGTCGCGCGCCCCGGGCGCAGGAAACGCGCTCCAGGCGCACCTGGACAGTGCTGAATGGCTGGAAACGCGCCCCAGGCACAGGAAACGCGCTTCAGGCGCGCTTGGACAGTGCTGATTGGCTGGAAACACGCCTCAGGCGCGCTTCAAGCGCACAACATCTGTTGTATGACGTATATTACATTTTTCTCCTCTTTCGAGTCTGAATTCGGTTCTGATGTCTTCATGAAAGTTGTAGCTATGGATCGTTGCATTCATTTTCACTTGGTGTGACTCCAATTGGATATCTACAACTCCATATATGGCTAAAATACTCTACATAGGTCATGTTGATTTCTCAGCAAAATTCAGCACTGCACTAAAACAAAGTAACAACACAAAACTCTGAAAAATCTCTACTTAATCAAGAAAATAATAACATAAATATTTCATTAAATCAAAGAACTAAAATCAACAAAATATATCAAATAACTCCTTAAATTAACTAATGATTAAAGATAAATAGGACTAAAATCAATCAAAATATGCATATGATGAAGAGTCATCACAATCCCAAACTTAATCTATTGCTTGTCCCCAAGCAACAATTAATTTCAGATTTGGTACAGTTAAAGCAAACTTAAATTCAATTTCTCAAATCAAATCAAACTCAATTTTCAAAGTTCCAACTATTACAAAACATTCATCATGCTCCATGCTTGCTTACAAAAAATAAATAAAAAACACAATTTGTATACTTTAGCATTAATTCATCAAGTTCAACTCTCTCTTTACACAATCTCACCAAAATTTCTCTCAAGTGTTTATAAATGGTTATGAATTTATCACTCAAATCCTAGAACATGCATCACGCTACCATAGGCTTGAAAAAGTTCTAGTTAGCAATCACAATGCAGCAAACACATACACTTTTGGAGGACTTTCAGGTTGTAATGGAGCTTAGGTAAAGGTAGGACATTTTGGGATAGTAGACTTTACTACTTGGAGTTCGGCATACATTTCCAAATTATTCTATCATTTTTTATTTTTCTTCACCTTTTCATTCTGGAGATTTACAAACATTGACAAAAGAACCAAGAAGATATTATTTACCAAAGTGCACAAATTGAAATTTTTTTTTCTTCTTTCTTTTTATTTTTTTTTTCTTTTTGTGAGAATCACCACCCCAAACTTAAAAGGTTGCTATCCCATGAGCAACCCCAAACTTAGAATTTTATCAAGACAATAATTTTTTTTTCTACCTAACTCCAAGTAAGGTGATTTAATTAAAGTCAAGTATTTGGCTTGTAATGTGGCTATTAACCGAAATAAAAGGGCAATGCTCAAAAGAGCTAGCAAAGGGTAAAATTTTCATAAGGTAGTTAGAAAGGCTCAAACGACCAATAAAAATGCCTCAATGTATGCATAAATTACAAGTAATGCAAGTCAGAATTAGTGCAAGTTTAGAAGGGATAACATATGTCTAGATAATCACACAACAAAGAATTTAAGTGTTTAGGCTCAAAAGCTCACAGCTAGGATAATAAGAAAGAGTATGAACTATCTAAATGATGCTAAACATGTCACTAAAAAAAATTTATGAAAAATTGATGGCAAGTTAGACATCTGCAACTACAGAGTAATCAACAATGTATGCATTAGTGAAACTTATCTAATTGAGCAATGATATGAGCAAAAAATAGAGTTTAAATTTCAAAATCCCAAACAGAAAACTTAAGACCAAATGCAAGTTGTTAATAATTCTTCATCATAGTGCACATTTACACAAATAGAAAGAAACAAATTCAAATAACAAAAATAAGATTGCCAAAAATAAAAATTACCTATACCTGTGGGTTGCCTCCCACGAAGCGCTTCTTTAAAGTCATTAGCTTGACATCTCAACTACTGTCAAGGTGGAATGTATGACAGGAAGAACACATCATCCTTCTCACCAAAAGATACATATTTCAAGTGAGGTGGCAATTGTTTGAGTTCAACTTATGGCGTATCTTTCTTTTTCTCTACATATTCATCTTCATTCCCCTTCAATGTAGTGGGAAAACAAGGAGAGTAAGATGATGATGCTTCTAACATGGCTAAAACCTTTTTCACCTTTGGATCTTTACTTCCTTTACATCCATGATAGCTCTCGCTGTTGCTAAGAATGGTCTCCCAAAAATCAAAGGAATGTCATTGTCTTCATCCATGTCTAGTACCACGAAATCCACAGGAAAAATAAACTTATCCACTTTAACCAACACATCTTCCACCACTCCATATGGGTGTTTCATTGAGCGATCCGTAAACTGTAACATCAGTTGTGTGCCTTTGACTTTTCCAATGCCCTACTTTTTGTATATGGAAAGGGGCATAAGACTTACACTAGCCCCAAGATCACATAGCGCCTTCACAAAATTTCTATTTCCAATGGCGCACGGGATTGAGAAGCTTCCAGGATCCTTAAGCTTCGGCGGCAGTTTTCTCTGTAGTATAGCACTACATTCTTCGGTAAGCATCACTGTTTCACCACTGATTTTTATTTTCTTCGACAGAATCTCCTTCATGAACTTGGCGTATGTTGGCATCTATTCTAGTGCCTCTGCAAAAGGAATGTTAATCTGTAATTTTTTTAAAGCATCAAGGAACTTATCGAATTTTTTTCCCGTTTCTTCCTTTTTTAACTTTGAGGAAATAGAAGTCGAATTTCTGGTTTTGGCAGTGATTCCCTTTTTTATACCACGGGTTCTTCCTCTTTTTCAAGAGTGATGTGCTCCTCAACTGATGTCGGTGTGACTATTTCCTCTGAGTGGGTTGAAATTGAAGTACTTACACTTTGTTTGGCTTTAAGCGGTACTTGTTCACTTACCTTGCCACTCCTTGTTGTCACGACATTGACATTATTTCGCGGATTCGGAACCGTGTCACTAGGCAAATTTCCAGTTGCTCTTTGTGCCATTTGTTGAGCAAGTTGACCCACTTGAGTTTCCAGATTCTTTATGGATGCATAGTGATTTTTCTGGATGGCTCTTGACTCTTCAATGAAAGAACTTGTGGTTGTCACTAATTTCTCCATAGCACTCTCCGAAGCAGCCTTTCTAGGTGGGAATTGGTTTGTTTGAGCTCCTTGTTGACCCTGAGATCCACCTTGCTGATCTCTCCAACCAGGGTTGTACGTACTAGAGTAGAGATTATTCTGCCTCCCGTTATTACTAACAAAATTCACATGTTCTAGTTCTTCTAACTCATTGTCATCCAGTGCTTCACAAGCTCCAGTTTTATGTGCTCTCCCACAAAAGTTACAACTTGTATGCTTTAGTAATTTGAAAGGGGCCACTTAGGGTTGTATATTTAGTGCTACCATCCCCTTCTTTATCTCAGGGCAATAACATCTTTTATTTGTTTTGAGAGCAACATCCCTTGAACCAACCCAACCTCATAAACATTGAATTCCAGCATACCACTTTTTGATTTGCTTTCACAGTTTTTTTTTCTTTCTAGATCAAAGAAAAGTTCAGCTGAGGACTGGCCTCGCATACAATGTTAGACAAATTATGAGTAATGAACAGTTAAAGAAAGATAAATAACTAAGTAAAAATTAAAGAGTTTTAAACCAGAATTTTTTTTAATTAGAAATAAAATAAAAGAAGAAATTTTATTGCAGAGCCAAAAATTTCAATTCAGTAAATAAATTAAATTCAATAGTGATATGGCAATCCCCGACAACGGCGCCAAAAACTTGATAGCGTTTCAGCAAGTGTACTGAATCGTTGCAAGTAATAATAAAACGGTAGTACCGAGTGTCGAACACAAGGATTGCGTTTTACTATTGAATTATATTTAGTTACTAAACTTGAACAAAAAATTCTCAGGTTGATTGAAATAATATTTAAAATTGACAACAATAGTAAAATTGATCCTTTATAAATTGAGAAAAATGTCAGGGATGAGTTTCACTTCGAATCCAACCTTGGTGTCTAATTTGATCCTAGTTATTGAATTCCTTTATTGAATTATTACCGAATTCTCTTTATTATTCTTGCCCTAATGTCTTAGTGACATAACCTTTAATTCCAAAGTAACCGATAATTCCTTAGTAGATTTAAGATTAGAATTAAGCATTACCGTATAGAAATTCTCTTGTAAATTATTGCTTTGCAACTAATTTAATTGTTTTCATGACCTGCACCTATGTCTAGACTACAAATTCATGAATTTCTCATCTCAAGAATTCGTAAAGTCCACTTCCGTTTCAAAATACAAATCGTAGAATATTTTAATGTTGATCAAGCAATAAAAAGCATTAAGCACAAAGAAGAGAAAAATAATTCAATAAACTCATTCATATAACTAGAAATCAAATCATAAAAATAAGGGTTTCATCTTGTTACACTCGTCCCTAACAAATAGGGTTTAGTTACAAATGACAGAGATAAAAGAGATAGATATTAGAGAAGAATTACAAGAAGGATTCATGAA
This sequence comes from Cicer arietinum, assembly GCF_000331145.2. Taxonomy (NCBI): domain Eukaryota; kingdom Viridiplantae; phylum Streptophyta; class Magnoliopsida; order Fabales; family Fabaceae; genus Cicer; species Cicer arietinum. The sequence goes on from NC_021164.2 coordinate 46,079,116, forward strand.
TGGTTCTTGATAAACTGCTCCAATGATGTTAGAAACGGTCGTCTTTGAGTTTCTATGCTAGGTCACAAGTCTCCCAACTTCCCAAGAGTCAAAAAGATCCCTAAAACAGTGAAAATTTGTGTTTTTATGGTGCTGATGCGCGTCGTGCGCCCCAGGCGCGCCTAGACAGTGTTGAATGGCTGGAAACGCGCCCCAGGCGCAGAAAACACGCTTCAGGCGTGTAAGACCCATAATTTTAAAGTACCATTTATGTATTTTTGGTGTATTTTGGATTTTGGCTCGGAGGTTTTTAAGCCAAAGTTAATTATATTTTGGAGTTTTATAATCAAAAAGATATTTTAATGCCAATTAAA
>NC_021164.2:46082014-46092444 GCF_000331145.2 Cicer arietinum
GTTAGGAGGATCTCACGGGGCGCGTGGAGATTACTCAGGGTGTTTAGCTTTTTGGTAGGATGATCAGATTAGGATGATGTATAGGGACTAGGGGTCCTTCTTTTTGGGTTTGATGTATTTTTAGTTTGGAAAACTGTACTTATACTAATATTATCAGTTTGACATCATCTTTGAATGGGTTCCATGTACCATTTGATGTTGTGTAAATGTTTTGGATTTATAATTGGAGAAACTTTTCCGCTGCTTGTAAATTATAATGACTCAATTATTTATCCAAAAGCATTTCCTCTTTTGTTTTACTCTGTTTTATTTTAATTTCTTTCAAAAAAAAAAAATATACCCTCGCTTTGAAAAACGGGGTGTTACAAGGCGCGCCTGGACAGTGCTGAATGGCTGGAAACGCGCCTCAGGCGCTTCTGGCGCGCTTCAAGCGCACAACATATGCTTTCCGACGTATATTGAATTTTGCTCCTCTTTTGAATCTGAATTCGGTTCCGATGTCTTCATGACAGTTGTAGCTATGGATCATAGCTTTCATTTGCACTTAGTTTGACTCCAATTGAATATCTACAACTCCAGATATGGCTAAAAGACTCTACATAGGTCATGTTGATTTCTCACCAAAATTCAGCACTGCACTATAACAAAGTAACAACACAAAACTCCAAAAAATCCCTACTTAATCAAGGAAATAATAACATAAATATTTCATTAAATCAAAGAACTAAATCAACAAAATATATCAAATAACTCCTTAAATTAACTAATGATTAAAGATAAATAAACTAAAATCAATGAAAAATATGCATATGATGAAGAGTCATCATCTACTATCAACAAGAGATTGAGGATGACCAGTTCCTGAGTTTGTCAATAGGTAGCCAACGACCATGATGATGGCTTGGACCATCTTAACCTAATTGTAATATTGTTCCCTACGACTTACACTTAAGGCTGGCTATCTTGAGACACAAGCAGTCTAACAAACTCCTCATGGTCCACTACGTTTCCCTTATTTTCCTATTACTTTGATCCTATCGACGAAGTACAATCGCCCAAAACTATGTCACATAGCCTCATATACGTCCACTTGGTACGAAACATCCATTACGTATCAAACCGAAACATTAAGTATGACATCAACACATTGAGCACAAAACAATCATTACTGTCGAGAACTCCCTAATTTCTCCATTGCCCACAAATCCTCGAATTTCGCCGCATCCTTTATTTGTAGCTTGATGATTATCTTTTCATTATGACAGGTCAAACACATTGTATTCACTCCATCACCTTTCCATTTATACAAACCTTAAATTTCTACCTTGAACCTTAATACATCTTCATTATTTCGAAATCATTACTTAGCCTACTCTTGTATGTCTTTTTCCAAAAAGTGTTCTCTTCTTTGACAGCCACAATTGATAGACACCATTGTGTGTCGTATCCAAAAATATCATCCAACTTAACTTGATTTTCTTTTGCCTTTCCTTTTACTATTAAACTTTTCTTCCTTCGAATAAGCTTGTCATCCTGGTCATTAAGAATTTCATCTACAATTCAAACAAAATCTTAATTCCTTCTAATTTTCACACTTCCTATGAAATATTCTACATCTAAAATATATCTGAAAACACTTTTCACCTCTACCGTCATTCAACCGTCCATGTGTTTCTCCAACAAGTTTTCATGGCACGTTTTCAAAAATTTGGTTCACTCGCTGGATTCTTATTCGCTCCCAACTTTCACTGAGGTACAAACTGAAAGAGTCCCAACAATCAAACGTTCTAAAGAACTATTCTTCAAACGTTCACAATAAAAATCTCCTAAGAAATAATTATCTGTCAACCTCATCCTCATAACTTTGCAGTAAATTATCTACAAGAACCACATATCTTTTATCGTCCATCTAGTCACTAAAGCAATCATTTCAAATCTTAACGCTTGACTTTCCAAGACCAACAACTAAACCATAAATCACTTGTTACATTTCTTCTTTTTTCACTCTCTATCATTGAATAAATATCTAAAATTTAATCCTCAAAATCTCCAGATACTCATCGCACTGTCTAAATTCGTCCATTTCATCTTAAGATACAATACAAGGTCTTATTCATTATTGATTCTAATCGTCATACTAATCTCACTAATGAAAACTCTTCTAATCATAACACAACATTTTTAGTGAATCTTCATACACTTCCATCCATAACTTGAATTATTTATCACTTGTCTACCTCAACTCTCTCGATTGTACAAGTTTAAGGTGTTACTTGGTCCTCCATCCAACCTTGTGGATTTGAAATCGTCAACTTAAAGATCAACCATCTTAGGGTCCAAATCAAATCTCGAATAATCCCTCCGACCTATCAAAATATTAACATTCTCCTAGTAATTACCATCCTTTAATAGACTCTCAAAGCTTACATTGCTACAATTTCTAAGTGTTCTCATACTATATACTTCCAATTCCATTTAATAGTAACATGCACTTCAATACTTCAAGGCTTAACTCCGTATGTTTATTCAGACATCATTCAAATTTCACAGTTACGCATCAATAGTTTCATAAAAAATAATTATGCATACTTATTATCTCCTAAACCACACAGAGATTTGTTTCTTACCAACAAAATATATAGTCTCACTCCTATAATCGTAATGAGATTCATACTTAACAATCTAAGTCACGAATCTAGTTTAACTCGAATGCTCGACCTTATACCTCAAGGTATCGACTTTTCCTCAAAGCGTACTTATCTAACCAAGGTAGTATTCACCCATAATGTGCAGCGTCCCTTAACTACAATACAAGCCTATTTCGTTGAAACCTAAGCATCAAATGATATTCCAAATGGAAGCCCTGTCTTCTCCACCTATATTCAACATCCCCATGTAGTAGATACGTAGCATAGTTGACCTTCACCCGTGTTGGACAATTAATAATTTAAAAAATCTTTTCCACTTCTTGAATCTAGTGATCAACTTTTTCTAGGCTTTCATCAACCTTGAACTTTGGAGGATTCTAACGACGAAAATCTTCCAATCCTATTGACTCAGCAACACGGTTCTCTCTTCCCCTCTTATCTAGATCTCGCAGAGTCTTTGCTGTTGTCTGTGCAGAAATATAAGCCCCCATGTTATTCATTGCTTCAACCATTTGATCATCCATATTGACGTTGACTCTTGCACGCCGTTCCTTCTTGGAGGCATTGTTTCCTCAAAACCAACATCAAGAAGAAATCTTAACACCACTTAGAATAATTCCAAAAATAACTTTCGACTACCTCAACTGATAACAACTCCAACAGACCTAACAACTCAGATAACTCACCCCGACGCATGATCAGATAACGACTCACAACCTACATGTCGACCGCAATCTAATCAAAGCTCTGATACCACAATGTAAAACCATGATTTTTAACAGTGCGAGTATATATCTTTTTCTTTCAAAAACCAATATTAAAAATAATTCGTTGTAACACAAACGACACAAGTCCTGAATAATTACATCATATATACCAACAAACTAAAATAGTTTTTGAGACGATAATCCAAAATTTACAAATAGAAAAATGCACCGGGACTATGAGACCTATTAGACATCACTCATACCCGTGGGGTATTCTTGGCAGACACCTGTCCAAAAGTATTGCCCCAAGAATGCTATTCCCCCCTGCGGTCACGTCAAAAAGTGGAACATGGACCCACCAAAATAAAAGTCAACTGACAGTATGTGTTATAGGTACAATCATCGCAAAATAAAATAAGTACAACCACCAAATAAAGACATCAAGTCACTATACAACAAAAATAATCTTCCCATGCTCCATTCATCCCAAGTACCAATCCTGAGGGTACTGGATAATCGATCCTTTCGCGAGTGAGCTCCTCGAGGTATATTGCTCCAGCTCTCCCACATGTCCTCACTACCCTCCCCGTATAAGTAGCCCTACTTGAGATGGGGTCATATACCCAAGCATTTAGTGAGTCTCAGTCAGGGAAGTCTAACGAAGTTTCCGTCGTCAAGGTAGCAATCGGCAAAACGAACTCGGGTATCATCTAAGGGTAAAGCCCAATTTCCACAATAATGTAAAGGGTCACCAACCGAAATTAACAAATAACACTTAACACAATTCTTATATTTTTAAATGCTCGAGAGAACCTTTCGTCTTAGCATACTCCTCGAAAGAGTTTTCAAATGTCAAAAATGAATAAACTGTTAAAAAAATGAAGTTTTTGACAAAACTGCACTATCATATTCGAATACAGCATTTTCGTAGTCGAATACAAGTGCTAAGCAAGTAGCAAAAATTGCACATTTGTATTCTACTACAAGATGATGTAGTCGAATACAAGTCAATTTAGTGGCAAAAATCACTTAGTTGTATTTGGATACGAGGTTTCGTATTCGAATACGAAGTTAAAATTTTGAATAAAAACTAAACGTTACAGCCGTGTATTCGACTACATACTGCATGTAGCCGAATATAACTGCTAAATTTTGCAGGTTTTTCAGTTTTAAAAAGGCTCTTAATCATTTAACACTTACCATACAAAGTTCATCAATAACACTTTAAACATTCATAATATCAATTATGAACACATAATTCACACCAAATTAATCTCCACAAATTCACACCTCGATCACACATCAAGCATTCATAACATCAATTATGAACACATAATGACATCGAAACTAAATCAACACAAATTCACACAACAAATCAATTACGGCACAATAAAAAACAACAATCGAGTATGTATATACAATCATCATAGTATAACAAACATGACTCTTGTGCCAAACACCCTAATACAATGTGTATATGCCAATGCGCATGATTTCGGAATTTCCCACAAAAACCCTCCTCGAAGGGGAGTAACTTAGAATTTTATCGCCTATCACAGGCCTTAGTACTAATTACCGAGGTGCAGTTTCTCACAGGCTAGCACGACTTACTAGATGGTAGCATATCACAGGTCTTACACATTAGTTAAATCATCGTAAGGATAAGATGGACCAACTTTCACATGAAACCATCTTGTGGCCCATCACAGTCACCACTTAACTTTGTGACCCATCACAGTCACCACTTAACTTTGTGACCCATCACAGTCACCACTTAACATTGTGGCTCATCGCAGTCACCACTGACATTGTGGCCCATCACGGTCACCACAAGCTATGAAATGCATGAGGATACTCTGACTCTTTTCACCATAATCATTTAGTAAATGCAGCTATTAAAATATTACCCGTTTTTAATAATCATTTAACACTAACGATTTTTCAAACTTATCACAGAGTATAATCAAAACAGATTTTCCTCAATAAAGTTCATAACACACATATTATCAGTTATGAAAACATAATCACATCAAAACTTAATCACCACAACAACATTAATATATCAGAGTTCTCCACATCGCTAACTTGGTGCCAACGGTCTCGATTCCTTTTCGAGACTCAAGGAGCTAACTACATAAACATAAATATTTATAAAAATTTATTCACAACTAAAATTCATCCAACCACAACAAAATTGTCAAAATTATATCTTTTTCACACACCAACCTTTTAAAATCATATAATCTACATTATTTAGTTAAAACTAAATAAAACAAATATTGTTCAAATCACACATACACACACTTGACTATTAAAGCACTGAGATTTTGAGTTAATAAAATACTCTAAACTTTTTCTTTTTAAACTTAGTCCTAGAGTAATTAAAAGAGTAATATTTTAAACTCTAATCATTTTAATTTCAATCTAACTTTTTGCTCAAACTCTTTAACTTAGTTAAAATTTGAACTTTTTCACAGATTTAACAATTCTAATTTTTTTTCTTTTTTGTAAAATTTCAACTTCATTTCAAACTCATTTATTTGAAAATAACTCATTACGTAACTCAACCATGTTAAAAATCAATTTCTTTGTTTTTTTTAACCGTTACTAACAAACTCTACAACAACAACACAAATACAAGGATTTGTTAAGAATTCAAAAATTTCACTCAAAATATATATATTTACGTCGAAATTAATTATCACGCAATCACACATTAATCATACATCAATCACACATATAGAGTCCGTATATGCATACTAAAAATTTGGAAGGATCCCTTACCTTCGTTATCGCTTCCTCAACCGTTTTCGCTACCGCGACCAAATACGGTGAAAACTCTCGCTCGTGTCGATACCTCAAAAGTCAACTCACAAGCATTGTAGTGTAGAGAAGAGCAACTTTCCCTCCTCACACTTCTCTAATGGAAGCGTAGATCTCGAAGATAAATGGAGGTTTGTGTTTTGTGTTTTTTTGAAACACTAACACTTGGTTTTCTTTTTTCCTTGGTACCGAAGAAAGAAAAGAAGGAAGTACACACATCACCTCACTCACATCTCAAACTAATTTAATAAAAATATCTACTCTCGTCGTCACTCAGTTTGACAGATTCATTTTTCAGTAACAAGTAACATTTTTAAAAATCTCCCCGATATTAAATTCTTCGTAACATACACTACTAGAAAAACTGATTTTAGCGTCGGCCAAAAGTCCACGCTAATAGATCAAAAGCTGACGCTAACACTAACTTAGCGTCCGATTAGCGTCGGTGTCAGGCCTAGGCTAAAATGGTCGAAGCTAATACATAGCGTCAGTCAAATACCATCCGACGCTAATATAGCGTCGGCTAGACCTACTCTATTCCGACGCTAGAAGCAATATAGAAACATCCGGCGCTACATTATATTCGTTGACACGGGATGAAAAGAATCATTGGCGTCGGATGGGCCAACGCTAAAGTCAAAATCAACAAATTTGATAGCGTCGGCTACGCCGACGCTATTGTCACCTTATAATAGTGTACAATTAATGAGAGCCACCCAGTCATAATATTAACTATACAACATAAGATTATAAGAGCAATCATTTAGTGTATAAATACGTGTGAATTATTGCATAGTGAAGAGTGAATGGATAGTGTGTAGTCTTCAATGTCAAGAAGCCATACAGAGGCTTACTCTTTATAAAAATGTAGATTGTTTATTGGATCATTGCATGAAAGGCCCTTATTCACAAGTTATCAACAATAACTACCTGAAATTGTGACTTGCAACATGTCACATACAACCAACATACAGAGAAATGAAGGTTTAGTTTTAACTAGATAAATTACTATTACCCTTATACATAATTGCATGAGTTGACAACCAAATATGTGTGGTCAATTGCGGATTGCAGAAGAACGACTTGTTCAAATTTCACTAAACTAAAGTGCTATAATCTCTATTTGACAACACTAGTGGGCATATGACGGATTGCAAACATTAGTGGTTTGTTCAAATTTTGATGTGTTATAGAGCTATAGTGCTGCTATTTACACTAAACCAAATTAGTGTCATACTTATTTTTAAGGCGAAAAAGTAGAAAAGCAAATAGGATACATCAACACAACGTCAAAATAATCCATGTTATAGTGAAGCAAGAGGAGCTCAACACTGGATACATCAATTTTCAAACATATAAAATGGAGAAGCCCAAAGCAAATAAGTCTCGGCAGCCTTTTCTTATTTTAGAAAACATGACAAACAGAATTCTACAACTTACATTTGCTTCAGCAGCTGGATTGACATTCCCCTGAACCACCGAGTACAACTATACTTTTCACTTTGCTTGCAAAAGAAGAATCTCTTTTGATTGCCTAATCATGAAAGTCAAACCATCAGATCGAAAAATGTATGCAATCGTAATTCGATGTTATCAAAGCTGGGACCATAAAGTACAAGACAGAAATGTGCAACTTACTAGAGCTACATTGGTAAGTGGTCCAAGAGCTAGCACGGTTATTTCACCAGGACATTCAGAGACCTTCTCCACTAAAAACTCACTAGCACTTTTGTCAATTTTGTTAGCTTTAGGATCAGGTAGGAATATATTCCCTAATCCATCTTTACCATGAACAAAATCAGCTACACGAGGCCTTCCACACTTTTTCAAAAAATACAGCATAATCAATACCAAAAAGACAGTAAAAACAAAGGCAGAAACATGTCAAGCACTATGCAAATTGCAGACTACAGAGGCATGTGTCCACAAAGCTAACAGGGTCATGGAGAAAAATTCCTGAAAGAAGAAATCAAATTATCATTGCCTTGCCAACTTCAATTGGCTAAAGATATTTTTCCTTAGCAGCATAACTTGAGCATCAAAGTAGTGTGTAAAATTACCATAGACACCATCAAAGTAGTGTGTAATGAACCTCTTTGTTCTCCTCTTCTTGAAAACCCTCATTGTAAAGATGATCTATCACTCCTTTTATGGTTCCGAATGACAACGGCGACGGCAATAAGCAGTTGAGAGAAACTGCCACAACTTCAGAAAATAACACATTCAAGTTTATTGGCTCTCCTTTTAAAACACATACAGAAGGGAGAAGAGTAACATTATCCTTCGAAAGCATATTAAATATTGTTTATTGGCTCTTCAAGTATTGCAAATAAATTGTAAATCAACAAAATTTTATATGGGTGAAGATGTTTTTTATTCAAAATCAAAGTTAAACCTCACAACTGAATCATAAATGTGATCACATGTCAGTAAAAGATAATCTCTCACCATGTTAGAATTCCCAAAGAAAAAGAAATGGGAAAAAACTGAGGTTCGTATATATGATTTTGATGCAGTCCATGCCAACCAGAAGCCTAATAAAATGTCTTAAAGCTTTAAACTGATTCAAAGACTATTGTATGTATGGCAAATAAAATTAATACCAAGTTCTGCTAAATCTTGCTTTGCCATCAATTTCCTGCAGTTATATAGTTAGATAACCAGTGATAACAAAACCTTAGTCCACACAAAGCTAAAAGGAATTAAGAACACAAACTTCAGCAATAATATATCAATTATCAACTACAAATTTCATACGACATTAGAGATACTTTTTTGAGAATTCCGTACAAATTTCAGACTTGTTTCCAGTAGTCTTTAGACAATTCATATATTCTTTCTTATCCTGAAATGGGGCCAATAAAGAAATTAAGGTACAAGAAGGTAGACATGATAAACCCTGAGAGCATTTGTATACCTTAAACATTCCTTCCAGTTTGTTTGTAAACTGACTGCCACACTCAATGAAACATACATATCACCACAACCATCAGTTGAAGTGCATCATATCACCACAAGCATCAATGAAACATACATGAAACAAGATGATTGTTAGCTGCTCCACAATGAAAAATTATGCTTACCTGGATGAACCTGAATAAAACTAGGACTTTATCAAGTGTACCCTCTAATTCCTCTTCTGAAGTACCCTTATTACCCCCACGAAGTTTATTATCCAAAAATTTCGCAATCAACTCTGCAGGTTGATTCTGCGATGTAAAAAAAAAAGGTAACAACGGTCAGTTAAGCGCAAATCACGTATATAATAAAACCCACACGAGAGTAAAAAATAATCTCTACTCTATGACATTGTAATTTTATATATATTTATTAAGATTTAGTAATTAATATAAAGTGTTGATGTTATATTTATTTATTTTATAATTTCAACTATTCTCTAATGATGGTAATATTTTAATTTAAGTATTTGGAAAAATAAGTATTATTATAGGGATTATTTTGAATATGAGAGTTTTGGTTATTAATATATTTTAAAAGATTAATTATTTTTTTTTATAAATTATTAGTTTTGAAATATTAATAAAGTTTTATTAATGAAATTGTGTTAAAAAAAATAAAATAAAATAAAACTAGTAAAACCTAAAAAGAGACCAATGGGTTTGACCCATGTGTGAACCCTAATTGTTAATAAAATAAAACAAACAAAAAAAGGAAGGGAGTTGGACGGCAGCCGTAAAACCAAAGAGAAACACAACAACAATCCATAGTTTCACACCGATGATCGATAATTGTTCTAGAAAAGTTTCTCCGTTCTTGTCTAAATTTCAGTATGTCGTTTTATTCATTTAAGTAGTCAAATAAATATACTTCCTCAGATTTCTAACCATCCAAATTTCTCTCTAAAATACCCGACTTCTCCGTTTATAAAATTCCTTAGTTTGAACCGTTCTCCTTCACCGTAAGTCCGATTTGAGCGAAACCAATGCCAAAACGACCGTGTTAAAAATTTCTATTTTATCCAATGATTTTTTTTTGATTTATGGTAAGTTTCCTTGACCGAATTTCGAATTTAGTTTTTAGAGTATCTTCTCATAAACTATTTTTAACGTTTACCCATAAACTATTTTTAACGTTTACCCATAAAGAGTCAATGAACAAATGTTGTTTGCTCGTGGAATCCTATTCGCGTGTGAAAGCGTCGAAATAAGGTAAGGGGTGAGAGAGCGTTTGAATTCATGAGTATAATATATTGTGAGATGAACGGGAAAACCGTATTTCCCAAGGATTCATC
>NC_021164.2:46092486-46092752 GCF_000331145.2 Cicer arietinum
AAATAAGAAAATTGTGAGATTAAAATGTGAAATAGAAATATTTATAAGGTGTTGATTGATTTAATTTCGTTAAATGTGTGATATTTTATATTATTGTGATATTTAACATTATTGTGATATTTGATATTATTGTGATATTTGATGTTATTGTGATATTTGATGTTATTTTGATATTTGATGTTATTGTGATATTTGATATCATTGTGATATTTGATTTCATTGTGATATTTGATTTCTGTTTGATTAAATGAGTTTATGTGAATGCA
>NC_021164.2:46093400-46101267 GCF_000331145.2 Cicer arietinum
GTCATCATATAGGTAGGGCCTGACAAGCCTAGTGATTATGGGGAAGTACAACTGAATGAGCCTGATCGTGGCAGTCTGCTGTCGAGCCTTAAGGAAAGATTGTTAGTCCTTGGAGGTATTCGGGTGGGGAATTCCTAGGTGACTTGGAGGTAGCACTCCAAATGTCGGGAGCTACCACGCAACACATGTTTACCTCGACTGTCACGTATATGTGTCTCGGGTTGAGTTGAGGGGATCTATGAGGACATGGCCAATTTGAATTGTTCGTCCACCGGGATGGTGGCATAGTATCAAGCCTCCTAACCAAGTACTTCAGAGTTAGAATGGTACCACATTGTGAAGTAGAGTCTAAGCTCATGCATAACATTGTATTTTCTTGTGATTGTTTTGTTGTGATTAATATGTATTATGTGTGATAATAATTTATGCGATGATTTGATGTTACAGTGAAGTGTATGGATTTTCTTTGATTTTGACTATATAATGTGATGTTTTTCCTTGAAGAATGTTTGTGTAATGATACGGTTTATTGATGATTAATTGCATGTTCCTCTTATTTATATTATACTATCAACATGATTTTAAAATTCACCTCCTTCGTTGTTTGTGTTTCACTGGCTTGGCCCTGCGTTTGTGAAATCGCAGTTATTACAGGTTAATGAGTCTCGAAGTTCAAGTTTGGGAGAAACCCCGCTCTGATAGGTGATACCATGAATTAAGAGTTGTAATGTGTATTTTACTTATGTTATTACAAATGACTTTTTATATGAAAACTTAGTACAAGTAAGTCTTGGGAATTAAATCAAGAAATGCTAGTTAAATTAAGTTCATTGATATTGTACTATTTTAATTGAGAAACAAAGTTGAATTGTTACATGTGTATTTAGAGAAACGTGATATCTTAAATTAGATATTAAAGTTTTTATTCTCTTTAACAGATTTTCTTGATCCGCTGCAAGTTTTCTTCAAATAATTTAGTATATATTATTATAAATATTATTTTGGGGTTTATGGTGTCACAGTAAAGGAATTATTTTGATTTGTTTTAATTCAAAAGTATTTGAGCGGTAGAAGTTTTATGAACTTTAAATAAGTTTGGACAATGTCTACATGTGATTTTTAATGATGATATAATTAAAATTTGGAGTGTTTAAAGTTTGAAACCATATGAGTTGTTGTCCTTGATTAATTAAGGTGTTTTAAATTAGATTTAGATTTGGAAATTTTTTGAAAGACTTTGATGAGTAAAATGGGGTTTAGCCGAGTTGTACACATATAGAAATAGAGGTGAAAATTTTGTTTAAATGTTGCTTTTAAGTTGATTTTGTGATTAAGCAGTTAAAAGTTCTATCTTTGGGATTTTGCTGAAAACAAGGTTTCCACATTTATAGTTAGAGCAAAAAAAAAAATTGTCTTTAATATTAAATTTCCAATTTTTATGAAGAGATTTAACTTGAGGTTGAAGAAGTATTTAGGTCTTTTGAGGTTTAAAACATATTTAGGTCTTTTGAAAAACAATGATTGATTATAATTTTTGGTTTCGATATGTGATTTTATTAGGAATGAAGTTTTTAGTTGGAGATTTAAAAGAAAATTTTGAATTAAGGAAATTTTATATATAAAGCATAGTTGATAAAAAAGAAAAGTTTCAAAAACGTGAAATTGGAAGTTTCAGAAAAATACGAAAACCTTGGAAGAATCATAATTTTGAGTAGGTAGAATATTAAAACTCTTAGTACTTCAGTTTTTTTGTTAAGATTTCTTGATACAAGCTTTCTACTAGTTTTTCAAATATTAAAGTGTTGAAATTTGTAAAGTTGATTGTTGATTTTTTCGAAATTTCAAACTGTGTGGGTATGTTTATCTTCAATTGATTTTGTTAAGAAAATATTTTGTCCTAAGTTGTTAAAGACAAATACTTGAGTTGAACTTCAATACATTTAAAAAACAATTTGGAGATTTTCAAAGTGTGGCATAAGTCTATTGAAATTCGCTTTCACCAAAGTACCTAAACCAAAGTGTTTTTGAAGTTAGGGAATCTAATTAGGTAAGATAGTCTAAGAGAAAATCAAACCCTAATTTATTTGGATAGTGGCCTAACCTAGGTTCATTTGGAGGTTGTTTTAGAACCATGTATTGATTAAGTCAATTGATTGGTTTAAGGTACATAGAAATTGAGAGGTGTCATTGTAATTGTCAGATAAGTTTTGTTCGCATTGCGTAAGTTGCTTATATGTTAAAGCGTCGTCGAGGTAAAATTACTTTCTAAAGTTATTATATATGCTTTATAGTGATTAATAAAGTTGCACATGAGTCTTATTGATGATACTGTCATGAATATGATAGGTGGAAAAAGTGTTGAAAAATTTAAAGTGTTTAATGAGTATTAAAAATAGAGTATTTTAATAACTATATTTACATAATAATTGGTGTGAAAGAGTTAGAGTATGCCTATGTATTTCATAGTTAGTGGTGACCGTGATGAGAGTTTTTTGTTTAGTTGGAGTCGGTTTAGTTGGAGTAGGTAATTGGAGTCGATTTGCATTTTTTGTTTTGTTTGTCTTGGGTCAAGCATCATATGATCTACGTAGTTACTGATTTGTTAACTAAAACAAATTGCTTTATAGAACTTCAATAATATGAATAGTTTAAAGATAGAACATTAGTCGAAAAATTGGTCGACGAGTGTCTCAGAATTCCTTAGGCGCAATGGTCTAGGAAGCACATGGTTGAAGCGAATCAGGATTGCATGGGATATATGAAGTGGTTCCAAGGATACGGAGGCTACCCTATTGGTAGTCACTCGAAGATGATGGGTATGGGTGGATGAATGTTTGACTGATGAAGTATTTCAAGTAAGGATCTAATTAGATAACTTGTTAAGAAAAGTATTAGATGTTCTCTGGGTAGATTTCGGGACAAGACTAGATGAAGTTTGATTATTCTCAAGGAGATGAGACCACTATGAAATTGTGGAGTAGACAGGGCTGCCATTTGGAATAAATTATGGTGTTTGGATATCAACAGAGGAGGCTTTGTATTGAAGTTAAAGGTCATTGCACTTTAGGGGTGAGAAAAACATTGTGATAGTTAAAGGGTGAGTTAGACTAATAATGGATACCTTGTAGGGTAAGGTTGAGTGTTCGAGTTAAATAAGATTTGTGACTTAGATTGTTAAGGATAAATCGCGTGACGATTATTAAAAGTGTGAGCCCACATATTCCATTTGAAAGTGACAAATCTCAGGGTAGTTGAGGAGATAGTAAGTATAGATGGTGATTCGAGATGAAACTATAGATGGGTAAGTGTGAATTCGAAGTAATTATTGGGTAAATGTAAGAGGTTAAGCCTTGACGTATTTAACTGTTTGTTACTATTAAGGGGAATTGAAAGTATATAGTACAAGAAATACTTAGAGATTGTAGCAATATAAGTTTTAATTGTTTGTTAAAATCTAGTAATCACCCAAATAGCATGGATATTTTGAATAGGTTGGAGGGATTCGATTTGTGACTCTAAAATGGTTGACCTTTAAGTCAATTATTTCAATGGAATAGTCTGGATGGAGGACCAAGTTGTACCTTTTGCTTGTATAATCAAAGGAGTTAAGGTGGACAAGTTTTGAATAATTCAAGCTATGGACGAAAGTTTTTGAAGATTTACTGAAAATATTGTGCAATGAGTAGCAGAGTTTTCATTAGTAAGATTATTATTGTCGAGGAGTAAGACCTATTGTAACTTCAGAGGAAATGAATTAATTTCGATGTGAGCGTGGAAATTGGGAGAGATTAAGATTTTGTTTGGGCTATCAAATGCATTAAGAATTATCAGGATAAAAGGCTTATTTGAAGGAAAAAAGAGTTTAATAGTAAGAGGAAAGAAAAAAGAAAATTAAGCAAGGTGGGATGACATTTTGGGATATGATAGACGATGGTGTGCCCATTTTGGCAGTCCAAGAATAAAGCCATTTTTGGAAAAAAGACATACAAGAGTAAGCTAAGTAATGATTTTGAAATAATGAAGATGTATCAAATATTGAGGCATAAATTTATGTTTTGTATAAACGGGCACATAATGAACGGAATACAACGTGTTTGACCTATCATAATGAAAAGATAATCATCAAGCGACTTACAAAGGATGAGACAAAGTTGAGAATTGCAAGCATGAATGTTGGCAGCAGATGCACGAAAACTGTTTTCCAATTTGTCTAGAATCGTGAAGTAGGAAATGGACTAGTGAAGCTTGAATTTGAGGCGTTAGGCATGAGACAAATGTAGATTTTAATTAGTTAATGAAATTCAAGATGGAATTTTGTTGGAGAAATGACTCTAGAAATGGGGCATTAGACTCGAATGACGTATGGATTTCGTAGGTGGTATAATTTTGGCATATTTTCTAGAAGATTTAGGAAGCTTGGACCACCAACTAGATAATGCGATAGAATTATGAAAGTTATAATTACAACAAGATTATGATGTGATGGTGTAATTGTACGACTGAAGAAAATCGAGGATTTGTTGGCATTGGTGAAACTAGGGAGTCATTGACGAAGATGGTTGTTTCATACTTAGTTTATTAGCATCCTACGTAGTGTTTTAGTTTGGTACCCAATGGGTGTTTCGTACTATATGGGCGTAAATTAAGCTTTGTGATGTATTTCAGGAAATTGTGCTTCGTCGATTGGATTGAATTGTGTTTTATTTTAAAAAATGGTTTTATCGGAAAATGTTGAAAACTAGAGATAAAAAAAAATGGCACAATCGATTAATCTTGGTTGACCATCAATATGGTAGCTAAGTCCAGTCCCTTCAATCAAAAAGATTTAATCCACTAATTCACCAACTGAATAACATATCCATTGAACACCTACTAGTCAAACTAATTGCGTTCAAGTATTCCCAAGCTTCTAGTTTAGTACAATTAAGATGTTGAAGGATTCAACCACTATATGATACCAAAAGAAGAAATTGTTTAAGGGTTTTGTGAATAACTCTCACATGGGGGTGTTGATAATGTTGTACTCTCAGAAAATATTTCTCATAACTTAGAGAAGATAAAAGATAAAGAGCAAGAGTGCATAGACGGTTGTATAGTACATATGGTAGTATGTTGTTGTTTGTACTTTTCAATGAGAGTTGCAAGTTCGTTTATACAGATATTTAGGGTTTATGGCCCTTGTCATGGTTGCAATAAATCAATATGTATCATGAAGTTTCATGCAAAATCTTCTAAGATTGATTCGTTAGTAAACCTTATTAAAATTATCCATAAAATTGATTCTACATATATTGATATGGAGATCGAAGGAGCAGTGGATATAGTGATCATATTATGTCGCATAGACTTCAAGCTGTTTACAAAAGAATGCAAAAAAGCTTTATCTTCATGATACCTATTATGATCAATATGTATCATAAAGTTTTGTATCAAATCTTCTAAGATTGATTCGCCATTAAACTTTGTTAAAAATATCGTTAAAATTAATTCTACAAATTGTGATATGGAGATCGAAGGAGTAGAAGATATTGGATCAGATTATGTCGCATATACCTTTAGGGTGTTTAGCAAAGGATGCGTAAAAGATTTGTCTTTTTCAGAGTGTTGAATATTATCAGAGTGTAGACTTATCATAGTGTTGATTTATTATAGTGTTGACTATTATCATGGTGTTGACTTTTTAGAGTGTTGACTTATTAGAGTTAGATTATCAAATGCTTGTTGTGATTATCAAAGGAAAAAGATCACTTGTTTGTCACAGTTATGAGTGGCAGAATAGTCAGAGGCTTGTTGCTTTCAATAACAAAATCACCATCGGTGCGTTTTATAGCGTGTTCACCAAACTTAAGAGTATATAAATGAAAGCAAAATCTTCTTATTCCTTTAACCTATATCAAATATCAGAGGATGCAACGTGAACTCATAAGGAATAACTAATTTTTAAAGTTGCACACTAAAATAGAACTTTAGTGCTTTAATTTGTTCCCACAAAATAATGTTATCATTAAAGCATGTAAGGGTCATAGTTCTTCAAACCAACTTGGTTATAACAATAGGAAACTTAAGTAGTATGAATGTTCTCCTTATTTTTGGCAGTTTGTTCCATGAATGCCTCCATCTTAGCTATTAGCCGATAAAACTATTCCTTTTTGACATACTAAGAAGGTTTAAATAAGGGGCCAAAAATAGTGGCAAATTGACTTCCAGAGCTAGATTATGGAAATCCTGGAGCAGCCATAGGAGCTTCCAAAGAGGGTATCTCAATTTGTTGAATGAGCAAAGGGAACGATAAAGGTGTGGCTGGAGAAACCATTGGGAGTTCCAGATGAACACCACTAGAGAGAAATGGGCAATCCCTTGATGAGCCTTATGACATAGTTTTGACGAGCTTTCTAGACCAATTGAACTAGGCTTTCTAAAACTCCAGGATCTATAGATAGAGGATCTCATCTTTCTGTATTAAAGATGCAACGTTTTGGGAGGCCAACTGCATTCCATGATATTTGTTGTCCCTTATCCAGTTGGTGACAAACAAGAGGACCTTGTTCCAATCGTTGAAAACATAATTAGGTATAAAATTTGAGCATTCCTAATGCACGCTGAAGTAATTTTGGCAATGAGAGGAGTAAGAAATTAGTCGAGGTTTAGAAAGCTAGAGGGAATGAGGTCTAGCGTGATGGTATGGGTGGGATGAGGTTAGGAATCTTCTAATGATATGTTAAAGACTAAGTTAATGAGGACTTGAGTTGGTAAGGTCAGATGCAAGGGTGAATCACTAATGAAGGTGCAAACACGAGAAAATGGATGAATGGTATTTAACTAAGTTGGATTCAATTTGCTAATTTATTTATAACTGGTTCGGGTGTGGTGACTTACTTAAAATTAAAGAAGTAGCAATAGGGTTAAGTGATTAGAGGCAAAAGTAAAATGAGAATTGCAGAATTAAAGTGACACAAGAATTTTTCCTGGTTCACCACCAATTGGGTAGCTACGTCCAGTCCCATCACTTAGAAGGATTAATCCACTAGTTCAAAACTTGATTTACACAACACTTAACCCTACAAGCTAGTTTTCTCAAAACAACGTGACACCTACATACTTTTTAAGGAATACAAACACCATGGTTATACAAACCATGTTTTCTCAACACAACCTGATAACCTACATATTGCTTGAGGAATATGAAAGTCATTATCGGGATGAGTTACAAGAGTTTGTTAAAATTTGGGTTGCTTTTAATAAGTTGATGTAACAACAACTATCAAACTAGAAAATACATACAAAATATTTCTTTTAAGCAAGTGATTTTCTAGACCTTAACCTTATGAACTCTAATAACTTATGGAATTTTGTGCTTGTGAGTTCTCTTATTTTCTTCTTTAGACTAGAGTATTTATTTATAGAATAGGTTAGTGTCTATCCTTTGTCCTTTCAGAATCTAAATGATATCTTTGCGAATAATAAATGTATCTTTTTGTGAGTGGTTCTTCTTGTAAACAATTTATATCTTGTAAATAATTCACATCTTCTTGTTGATAAATCTAGATCAAATCTTCTTGTTAACAATTCGTATCTTCTTGTGATAAATCTTAATCAAATCTTCTTGTAGATAAATATTGTTCAAATCTTCTTGTAAATAATTCATATATTCTTGTCATAAAATCTTGATGAAATCTTCTTGTAAGTACTTCATATCTTCTTGTTAATAAAATACTTTTGTTGACATCAAAACTATAAGTGGAAATCAAACTTAGTTCCAACAATTTTTCTTTTATTACTTGACTCCTTCTGGCATAAAGCTCCCTCTAAGTCCAAGTAATTTTTTCATCATCTCCCCATATTATTGTTCTCAAATATCTTCCACCCC
>NC_021164.2:46101385-46108740 GCF_000331145.2 Cicer arietinum
CCCTTTGTCATTGGACAAAACACTTGAAAGAGAATTTTTATTTTTTCTTATTTTTTTATGTATTTTCCCTTTTTTGTTTGTTTTAATAGAATGAACGTAACATAAAATTGATCCTAGTATGAACCTAAACTACTTTAAGTTTGGCACAACATCATTCAGGTATAAAGGTAAGGTTTAGATTTTTCCTAATGAAGTCAAATCTATATTTAGCTAGTGGTTTGATGAATATGTCAGCCCATTGGTGTTCAATGTCTACAAATTGGATATTTAGTACTCCTTTTTGAACAAAATCCCTAATAAAGTGATGTTTGATTTATATATGTTTGGCTCTAGAATGTAGGATCTGGTTCTTCGTTAGGAAAATGGTAGAAGTGTGGTCACATAATATGAGAATGTTACTCTCAGGAATCTTGTAATAATCAAGTTAATGTTTCATCTATAGTAATTGAAAATAGTAACCAACTGCGGAAATGTAATCAACCTGTGTTGTTGACATTGCAATTGTGCTTTGTCTTTTACTTCACCACGAGATTATTTTTTCACCAAGAAATGTGCAGTTTTCACTTGTGTTTTTTCTCTCAAGTTTGTCTCCAGCATAATCAACATCACAATAGCCACTTAATTTGTATTTAGTAGATTTCTTGTAGAACAAGCTAAGGTTTGTGGTACCTTTTAAGTATCTAAGGATCCTTTTAACAACTGTTAAAATGAGATTCCCTTGGATTAACTTGAAATCTTGCACACACACACTAAACATAATATCAATTCTAGAGGCAATAAGTTAAGCATAATCCAATCATTCATCTATATGTTTATTAGTCAACTTTCTGGCCTAATTCATTCATTTCAAGTGAACATGTAGGGTGAATTGGTGTAGCCATTGGTTTACAAAAATTCATTTTAAACTTCTTGAGAAGCTCTTTTTTATATTTGGTTTGATGAATGTATATGACTTTGCTAAATTGGTATTCCTAATAAGAACTTAAGTTCTCCCATCATAATCATTTGAAATTCAAGTTGCATCAACTTAGCAAATTCGTGACAAAAAGTGTCATTAGTAGATCTAAAAATAATGTCATCAACATAAATTTGAATGATAAGAATGTCATCTCCTATTGATTTTCTAAACAAGGTTTTGCTACTTGTACTCTTTTAAAATTATTTTTAAGCAAGAGGTTACTTAGT
This sequence comes from Cicer arietinum, assembly GCF_000331145.2. NCBI lineage: Eukaryota > Viridiplantae > Streptophyta > Magnoliopsida > Fabales > Fabaceae > Cicer > Cicer arietinum. The sequence goes on from NC_021164.2 coordinate 46,102,571, forward strand.
CTATCGTACCATGCCCTAGGTGCTTGTTTTAAACCATATAGTGATTTCCTAGGTTTAAATACATGGTTTGGAAATTCAAAACTTTTAAAACCTTAGAGGTTCTTAGCATACACTTTTTTAATTAAATACCCATTTAGAAATGCACTTTTAACATCCATTTGAAATAGTGTAATGTTATTTTAAGCATAAAAAAAGAGTAGGATAAAAATACATTCTAACCTGGCCACTAGAGCAAATGTCTCAATGTAATCAATGTCATCTTTCAAAATTCACTTGGTTCCAATAATGTTTTTATTTGGTCTGGGTACTAGATCCCAAACATCATTCCTTTTAAATTCATTTACCTTTTCTTGCATTGCAAGGATCCATCCATCATTTTTCAATGCCTCATCAACATATGTAGGTTCAATTCATGATAATAGACCAAAAAAAGTTGTGTCTTTTAGTGATGATCTGTTCTATAAATGACATTTGCATTTCTAATGATTAGAGTTTTGGGATGGGATGCATTGTACTTCCATCAAAATCTCTATTCTGACTTATCTTGATTGGTTCTAACTTGGTTAGATTCATCCTCTAGTGATTTGTCACCTTCTTCTAATTTACTTGTATCCTCTGAAATTTTAGGTTCTTCTGGTTTGTTCGCTTCTACTTCCTCTGGTTCGAGTAAACCTGAACTGCCATCGACTTTCTTTGACTTTGTAGGGTCAAGTTGTTTGTCATCAAATTTAACATGTATCGACTCTTCCACAATATGAGTTTCCCTATTGAAACTTTTAAAGCTTTAGATCTTTTAAAGTATCCAATGAAGTAGCACTTTTGTGATATGGAATCAAACATTCCAAGGTTGTCTTTAGTATTTAACATATAACAAGTACAACCAAATTGTTTAAAGTAGGAATCGTTAGGCTTTTTACCCCTCCATAATTCGTATGGTGTTTTATTCAATATTGACCTAAAATAAGATGTTATTTTGAATATAGCGTCCAATCTTAATTACGTCTTCCCAAAAATGTTATGCAATATCCATTTCATTGAGCCTGGTTTTGGTCATTTCATGAAGGAATCTATTCTTTCTTTTAACTTCATTTTGTTGTGGTGTTCTAGGAGAGGAGAAATTGTGAGAAGTTATATTATCATCACAAAAACATTCAAAGAACTTGTTTTAATATTCTCCTCCATGATCACTTTTAATTGTTACAATCTTAAGATCTTTTTCATCCATTACTTGTTTGCAAAATGCAATAAGCACTTTGTGGCATTCATCTTTATTTCTTAAGAATTTTTTCCAAGTCTACCTAGTGTAATCATCTATTATCACATGACAATACTTCTATCCATTTAGTGAGACTGTTTTCATTGTCCTAAAGAGATCTATATGTAAGAGCTCAACGGGGTTTTGAGTTAGAGACTTAGTTCTTAGGGGGTAAAGGAGTTCTATGTTTGATTTCCCTTTTGACAAATTTCACACATAATTTCAATTTTGTAGCTAAGCTTAGGTAGACCTCTAACTAGTTGAAGTTTATTCAATTTTGAGATTAATCTAAGGTTCGCATGACCTAACCTTTTGTGCCACATTAATTTCTCTTCATTTACGAAGATTAGACACTTAACATCTTGTTTCTCTAGACTAAACAGATTTATCTTATATATGTTTTTTTGCCTAGGACTTGTAAAAAGTACATATCCATCCTTGACTAATTGCCTTGCATGTTTTTTGATTGAATATAATATCAAAATTATTACCATTTAACTGACTAATACTTAATAAATTTTTTTAAGAGTTTTAACAAACAAAACATCTTTAATAGAAGGAGAGGCGCCATTACCAACTAAGCCTTGCCCCATGATTTGGGTTTTCTACTTTCCTGCTAAGGACGTCTCCAACATAGAAGATTTTGAATCTTAGGTGCCCAAATTTAGTTGGGTCTTAGTTTGTTAGTATTGAAAGGTTTCTTATCATTCTTTGTATTTAACATGGGACAAGATAATTTACAGTGACCTTTCTTCGAGAAAACAATACACAAAATTTTAGAGGGAATAAGTTTAGGTTCAATTACCGTTTCTTCAAATCCTAGACTTCTTTTAACGTTTATACTAAATCCATATATCATAAAAGCATACTTGCTTATATCTATATTGTTAGCTAGAAAGTCTTGGAATGCTTCTTCATATTTATCATAATTACATGTGAATTTTACTTAAGGTTTTGAAACAGGCGTACCTTTCAAGATTTATATTTAACCTAAACGATTTCTATGTTTAAAGCATTTATTTCTTTAGTTAATTTTTCATTTACTTTCCTAAGTGTTTTCAATTTTAGAGACAACTTGTGGTTTTTATTTAAGAAATCATGTATGATAGTAATTAAATCGGATTAGGTTAAGTAAGAAAATACCTTAATTTCTTCATAAACTTATTCACTTTCAAAGTCAGAATTAATGTCTCTGTTGGATCTAGAGGCAGGGTTGGTATGAGCCATCAGAGCCAAATCTTCTTGCTCTTAATCATCAGAAGATTCACCATAATCAAGCCATGTAGCCATCAGAACCTTCTTCTTGGGTCTATAATATTTCCTCTGATGTTTCCCTTTTCATTATTTAGACATTCAAACTTGACATGTTTAGGTTCATTGCATCCATAACATATGATGTTTTTCTTGTTAGATTCTCCATCCCTTTATCTACTAGACTGTTTGGAATATCTTTAAGGAAATTGTTTCTTTCTGTTGTACCACATCTTCTAAATTTTTCTAGATATGAAAGTCAACTCATCTTCCTCTGAGTTTAGATTCTAATCATCTGAGTCATTATCCTTTGATTATGTTGTTTCCTTTAGAACCTTCTTCTACTTGAATTTCAAGGCCAAAGTTGACGACTTCTTCTTGGGCTTATCCTCTTCAATCTCAATTTCGTGAGATCTCAAGGAGCTAATCAATTCTTTCACTTTAAGAGTATTGAGATCCTTAGTTTCTTGAGTAGTTGTAATCTTAAGTTTTCACTTGCTTGGCAGACTCCAAATAATTTTCTTCAAATGATCAACAATAGTATAACTTTTTTCAAGTACCTTTAATCTTTAGACTAGAGTCTAGAAGAAAGAAAAATTCAATGTCTTAATCTTTTTCTATCTTTTACAACTCATACTTTCTAACTAGGAGGTTAGCCTTTTCTTTTTTAACTTGGTTACTTATTTCATAAGTCAAAACCAAATTGTCATAGATGTTTTATTTTGTTTTGTTTCTTTGTCAGTGAACTTGTCAAATTCCTTGAATGTGATTGCATTGATCATGAAGGTTGTGGACTTGTGATGCATCTTGTACATCTTTTTCTATTCAACATCCATCATTTTCTTTGAAATTTTAGTACCATCAAAATTTTTTGTGGTGGTGTAGCCATCATCCACTAAGTTCCCAAGTTCAGGATCTTGTGAGATAAATAAACTCATCAGCCTGTTCTTCTAGTACTCAAATTGTTCACCATCAAACAATGGTGACCTGTTGATGTTTACTCTAACAACTTCTTCCCCAAATCCAGACATTGTTGAACCCTCAGATCTTTGTTCAAAAATTGTAAAGTGCTAATTTTTGAAATCGGGCTATTGATGCTAATTGAAGGTGAAAACACGAAAGGAGGGTTGAATTTTGTTTGACTAAGTTAAATTCTTTTTACTAATTTATTTAAAACTGGTTTGGGTTTGGCTACATACTTTGTAAGACCCATAATTTTAAAGTACACTTTATGTATTTTTTGTGTATTTTGGATTTTGGCTCGGAGGCTTTTTAGCCAAAGTTTATAATATTTTGGAGTTTATATGATCAAAAGATATTTCGATGCCGATTAGAATTACTCGTCGATAAATAAATTAAATTAGCTGCGGTGAACCTTTTACGAAGAATTTAATGTGTTACGGGTGAAAAGGTAATTTAACAAATATCTAGATATTTGTTTGAGATATTTGTTAAGTTATAATTAATATATATATATATATATATATATATATATATATATATATATATGTTTGTTTGGAGAGAATAGAAAGAAAGGAAATTAGAAGGAAGGAAAAAGAAAAGAAAAGGATATAAAAAGGAAAGAAGGAAAAAGGAAGAAAGGAAAAAGAAAGGAAAGAAAGAGAAAGGAAAGAAAAAGCAAAATTTCCATCTTCTTCCTCTGTGCACGCGCGACCATTCTCCCTCCTTCCTCCATTTACGTTTTTCTTTGCTTCCTTTCTTCAAGATTAGAAGCCCAAGGTTTGTTGAGTGTGAAAGAGAAGATTACTCAACTTAATGTTGTTTTGAAAATCGTTTAAGTTAACTGGGCGTTAAGAATGGGGAATCTCTTAATGTCTTGTTTACTGAATGTTTTGTGTGAAAATCGTTTAAGTCAAAAGTATATTAAGAATGGGGAATCTCTTGATATGTCTGTTTGCTTAACGTTTTGTTTTGAAAATCATTAAGATAAATCGGTATTAAGAATGGGGAATCTCTTAATGACTTATTTATTTAATGTTGTTTTGAAAATCGTTTAAGTTAACTGGGCGTTAAGAATGGGGAATCTCTTAATGTCTTGTTTACTGAATGTTTTGTGTGGAAATCGTTTAAGTCAAAAGTATATTAAGAATGGGGAATCTCTTGATATGTCTGTTTGCTTAACGTTTTGTTTTGAAAATCATTAAGATAAATCGGTATTAAGAATGGGGAATCTCTTAATGACTTATTTATTTAATGTTGTTTTGAAAATCGTTTAAGTTAACTGGGCGTTAAGAATGGGGAATCTCTTAATGTCTTGTTTACTGAATGTTTTGTGTGGAAATCGTTTAAGTCAAAAGTATATTAAGAATGGGGAATCTCTTAATGACTTATTTATTTAATGTTGTTTTGAAAATCGTTTAAGTTAACTGGGCGTTAAGAATGGGGAATCTCTTAATGTCTTGTTTACTGAATGTTTTGTGTGGAAATCGTTTAAGTCAAAAGTATATTAAGAATGGGGAATCTCTTGATATGTCTGTTTGCTTAACGTTTTGTTTTGAAAATCATTAAGATAAATCAGTATTAAGAATGGGGAATCTCTTAATGACTTATTTATTTAATGTTGTTTTGGAAATCGTTTAAGTTAACTGGGCGTTAAGAATGGGGAATCTCTTAATGTCTCGTTTACTTAATATTTGTTTTGAAAATCGTTTATGTTAAATAAGTATTAAGAATGGGGAATCTCTTAATGACCGTTTACTTAATATTTGTTTTGAAAATCGTTTAAGTTAAATAAGTATTAAGAATGGGGAATCTCTTAATGACTTATTTATTTAATGTTGTTTAGAAAATCGTTTAAGTTAACTGGGCGTTAAGAATGGGGAATCTCTTAATGTCTTGGTTACTTAATGTTGTTTTGGAAAATCGTTTAAGTTAAATTTTGAAAATCGTTTAAGTTAACTGGGCGTTAAGAATGGGGAATCTCTTAATGTCTCGTTTACTTAATATTTGTTTTGAAAATCGTTTAAGTTAAATAAGTATTAAGAATGGGGAATCTCTTAATGACTTATTTATTTAATGTTGTTTTGAAAATCGTTTAAGTTAACTGGGCATTAAGAATGGGGAATCTCTTAATGTCTTGGTTACTTAATGTTTGTCTTGAAAATCGTTTAAGTTAAATAAGAATTAAGAATGGGGAATCTCTTAATATGTCTGTTTGCTTAACGTTTTGTTTTGAAAATCATTAAGATAAATCAGTATTAAGAATGGGGAATCTCTTAATATGTCTGTTTGCTTAAAGGTGGCACCTCGGTAAACAGTACTGACCCGTGATAGGTGGTACGTTTACGACTTATGTTCCTTGGTGAATTGTGTTTGTCCGTGAGGGACTGCACAGGTGTTTGTCCATGAGAGACTACGCCCTGTTGAATTGTGTTTGTCCGTGAGAGACTGCACATGGATTTGTCCGTGAGAGACTACGCCCTGGTTTAAGTTAAATGAGAATTAAGAATGGCGAATCTCTTAATGTCTTGTTTACTTATGTGTGTTTTGGTGAATCGTGCTGACCCGCGATAGGTGGCACCTTGGTAAACGGTACGGGCCCGTGATAGGCAGTACGTTTACGATTTACGTTGGGTAAGTTGTGCTAATCCGTGATAGGTGGCACCTCGGTAAACAGTACTGACCCGTGATAGGTGGTACATTT
>NC_021164.2:46109080-46114158 GCF_000331145.2 Cicer arietinum
AGATGGAAAATTTTAGATTTTCCTTCCTTTCTTTTTCTTTCCTTTGTTTTTCCTTTCTTCCTTTTTCCTTCTTTCCCTTTTATACTATTTTCTTTTCCTTTTCCTTCCTTCTAGTTTTCCTTTCTTTTTCCCTCCAAGCAAACATATATATATAATAAATATAACTTAACAAATATCTCAAAATATCTAGATATTTGTTAAATTACCGTTTCGCCCGAAACGCATAAAATTAACCGTAAAGTATTCACCGCAGTTAATTTCAATTTATTTATCGACGAGAAATTCTAATTGGCATCGAAATATCTTTTTGATTAAAAAAAACTCCAAAATATTATTAACTTTGGCTTAAAAGCCTCCGAACCAAAATCCAAAATACACCAAAAATACATAAAGCACACTTTAAAATTATTCATTGATTTATCAAGGTCTTGGTTAGTTATGTATTACTTGATGGATTGAGAACCTTATTTTGATTTCATTTTTAATTGGCAAGCATTATGTGAACTTTTAGCATATGGAAAATCCTTTTAAGGTGCATGCTTAGTTGAAAGGTTATTTTGTGCATCTAAAAGCTTAAATGTTATGTGTTAACTATTAATTTCGGTTGGTGACCCTTTACAACTATTGTGGAAATCTGGGCTTTGCCCTCAGAGGAGAACCAGGATGATCCTACCGGTTCGTACCCTACGGATGGGAATGTAGATGGGAATGCTTGATTGGAGCTACGCTAGGAGGATCCCACGAGGCGCGTGGAGATCACTCAGGGTGTTTAGTTGTTTTGTAAAATGATCAGACTAGGTTGACATAGAGGGAACGGATGTCTTTCTTTTGGGTTGCGTTTATTTTTAAACTGGAAGACTGTACTACTTTTGTTATGTAAATATTTTGAATTCATGGATTGAGAACTTTTTCCGCTGCTTGAAAATTATAATGACTTAATTACTTATCCAAAGGTGTTACCTTATTTATTTCTCTGTTTTATTTTAATTTCTTTTGAAAAAAAAAATACACCCTCGCTTAGAAAAACGGGGTGTTACATACTTAAAATAAAAGTAGTAGCAATCGGGTATGTAATTATAGGTAGAAGTAAAACAAAAACTGCAGAATTAAAGTGGCATAAGAATTTATCTTGGTTCACCACCAACAAGGTAGCTACGTCCAATTCTCTCACTTAGAAGAATTTAATGCACTAATTCAAAACTTCAATTACATAGTACCCGATCCTACAAGCTAAGTCATCTAAAAAAAACATGACATCTATAAACTTTTTGAGGAACACAAACACCTTGACTCTGCAAGCCAAGTCTTCACAACACAACAAGAAAACCTACAAATGCTTAAGGAAAACGAAAGCCACTATCAAACTGGGTTATAATAGTTTGGAACAAATTGTTTTGCTTCTAAAAAGTTGATTGTATCAATGAATCTTACACTAGAAAACACTTAGAAAAGATATTTTGAGCAAGTGTTTCTCTAGACCTTAACCTTATGAACTCTAATGACTTAGGAAATTTTGTGCTTGTGAGTTCTCTTATTTTCTTCTTCAGCCTTGAGTGTCTATTTATATAACAAGTTAGGATTTCTCATTTGTCCTTGCAAAATTTGAATCATATCTTTGCAAATAATAAATGTATCTTCTTTTGAGTGTTTCTTCTTGTAAACAATTCTGGATCATATCTTCTTGTAAATAATTCATATCATCTTGTAGATTCTGATAATCTCTTCTTGTAAATAATTCATATATTCTAGTAGATAAATCTTGATCAAATCTTCATGTAAATAGTTCATATCTTCTTGTAGATAAATCTTGATCACATACTATTGTAAATAGTTAATATCTTCTTGTAGATAAATCTTGATTAAATCTTCTCGTAATAATTCATACATTCTTGTAAATATGATCTTGACGATATCTTATTTTTAACTTGGTCAAAGATTTTCATTAATTATAAATTTGAATAAAATCTTATTTTAGATTTTCTTCAAAAACACGTTGCTTGATTTGAGCAAGAAAGGATTCGGGTTGCTCTTGTATCTTCACAAGTTTTTGATTCGGCTAAGTCTTCTTTTCATACTTAATTATTTCAATTTCAGTCGTTGGCTTTCGATATGAGGCATTGACTTTCTTGTTGGAGTGAGATGCTGTGTTTCTTGAATAATGATAGTCATAGGTAGAAATGCATGACTTAGAATTAGTGACATTGGTTAAATCAACTTGTTAAGACTTCAGATTTTTTTATTTTTATTGACTTCATCCGGTCGCTTCCTCTAATTGCTTCTTCTGATACCGTCCACTGATTTTATTCTTCCAATTTTTTCATTCTTAATATAGCCATTAATCCAAATTTATTGTTCTCATAAAATTCTTTTGTTGACATCAAAACTAAAAGTGGAAAACCAACTTGGCTCTAATAGGTAAGTGTTTGTTGAATGTTAGAGTTGTGAGGTCTTTTTGGAGTATTAGTTTTAGTTGGGTTTGGAGTTGTGGTCTTGAGAGGGAGAGGATGGGTTCTACATTGGAGATTTGCAAAGTATTCGGCTAATGCTTCCTTATTCATCTCATTTAAGGTGTCGGAGTCAGAGTCAATTGGGGTAGTAGGTGCAGAATGAGAAGGATGGACAACTAAGCTTTATTTTGGGTAGTGTAAGACCCATAATTTTAAAGTACCTTTTATGTATTTTTGGTATATTTTGGATTTTGGCTCGGAGGCTTTTAAGCCAAAGTTAATAATATTTTGGAGTTTTATAATCAAAAAGATATTTCGATGCCAATTAGAATTTCTCGTCGATAAATAAATTGAATTTAACTGCGGAAAATCCTTTACGGTGAATTTAAGGCGTTTCGGGTGAAACGGTAATTTAATAAATATCTAGATTTTGAGATATTTGTTAAGTTATATTTATTATATTTATATATGTTTGTTTGGAGGGAAAAAGAAAGGAAAACTAGAAGGAAGGAAAAGGAAAAGAAAATAGTATATAAAGGAAGGAAGGAAAAAGGAAGAAAGGAAAAACAAAGGAAAGAAATAGAAAGGAAGGAAAATCTCAAATTCCATCTCCTTCCTCTGAACATCTCACGTGAAAACCAAAAATCCATCCTTCTCCATTTTTCGTTTTCGTTGCTTCCTTTTCTTCAAAGCTAGTGACCCAAGGTTGGGTGTGAGTTAGATCAAGGTTTTCGCAACTCCACTCTTCCTCTTTGATTCGAAAACGAAGAAAAACGGTTTTGAGATCCAAACACAAACCCCTCCGTTTCTTTTAGATCCAAGCTCCATTTCTCGAAGAGATAGAAGGGAAAGTTGCTCACCACCATGCTACGGTGCTAGTGCACTAATTTGGAAGCGGCGTTGCGAGCGAAGATTTTACCGGAATTACTCGCGGTACCAGAAATGCGCGTTAAAGCTAACGTTGAGGTAAGGGCTCCTTCCAAACTTTTAGTTTGCATTAGGGACTTATCTGTGGTTGTGTGGGAAGGAATTTGTTAGGGTTAAATGTATCGATTTGGGGAAAAACGAAACTAGTGCGTTATGGGTAAAAACCTTAGAGTTAGGTTTTGTTTATAGTGATGAATGTTTCGTGGTAAATGAAATTTGATGTATCTGGGTGTTATGTTGCGTGATTTGTGTTCGTTGTATTTGGTGTGTTCGTACTTGATGTTTGTTAATTGGTGTGGTTGTTGTGAATTATGGTTTGAATGTGAAAGTATGTTTGAATTTGTTTCTGTGGAATTTGAAAACCATTAGAGTTAAACGAGTATTAAAAATGGGGAATCTTTTAATACCTCGGTTTACTTAATGTGTATTTGAGGAAAATGTTTAAGTTAACTGGGCGTTGAGAATGGGGAATCTCTTAATGTCTCGGTTACTTAACTATCGTTTTTGAAAATCGTTTCGGTAAATGAGTATTAAGAATGGGGAATCTCTTAATATGACTGTTTGCTTAACGTTTTGTTTTGAAAATCATTAAGTTAAATCGGTATTAAGAACGGGGAATCTCTTAATGACTTATTTAATTAATGTTGTTTGAAAGTCGTTTAAGTTAAATGGGTATTAAAAATGGGGAATCTTTTAATATCTGCATTTGCTTAACGATTGTTGTGAATGGAGTCTGTGTATGCTCATGCATTTCATTTGGTAAATTGTGTCGACCCGTGATAGGTGACACCTTGGTAAACTGTACGGACCCGTGATAGGTTGTACGTTTGCGATTTACATTTTAGTAAATCGTGTTGACCCGTGATAGGTGACACCATGGTAACTGTACTGACCCGTGATAGGTGGTACATTTACGATTTACATTTTTGGTGAATTGTGCTGACCCGTGATAGGTGGCACCTAGGTAAACAGTACTGGTCTGTGATAGGCGGTACGTTTACGATTCCCGCTTTTTCTTTTAGTAAATCGTGTTGACCCGTGATAGGTGACACCATGGTAACTGTACTGACCCGTGATAGGTGGTACATTTACGATTTACATTTTTGGTGAATTGTGCTGACCCGTGATAGGTGGCACCTAGGTAAACAGTACTGGTCTGTGATAGGCGGTACGTTTACGATTCCCGCTTTTTCTTTTAGTAAATCGTGTTGACCCGTGATAGGTGACACCTCGGTAAACTGTACTGACCCGTGATAGGTGGTACGTTTACGAGTTACTATTTAGAAAATCGAGTTGACCCGTGATAGGTGACACCATGGTAACTGTACTGACCCGTGATAGGTGGTACGTTTATGATTTACGCATTTTAGTAAATCGTGCTGACCCGTGATAGGTGGCACCTCGGTAATTGGTACTTTGGCCTGCGATAGGCGGTACAATTATGATTTACGGCCCTTCGAGGAGGGTTTTGGTTTGGAATTCCGAGTCCATGCATTTTGGCATATACGCATTGCATTAGGGTGCCTGGCACGCGAGTCATGTTTGATTTGAGTTTATGATTGAGTGATTCGAATTTTGATTTATCGTGATAACTGAGATGAAGGTGTTAAGTGCTATGTGTTGTGTATTGTGTGTGAGTATGATGGTTATCGAACCTTCGTGTGTCGTAGTAATCGCGTAGGAATTGCTAAGTGTTAAGTTGTG
>NC_021164.2:46115044-46145536 GCF_000331145.2 Cicer arietinum
GTTTTATTTTAATTTCTTTTGAAAAAAAAAATATACCCTCGCTTTGAAAAACGGGGTGTTACATTGTGGTATCAGAGCATAGGTTTAGTTTTCTTTGGGAGCTGTGGAACCTTGGTTATAGATTGTAGGTCGACCTATAAGTTAGGAGTTGTTATCTGATCATGTGTCGGTTTAGGTGACTTGAGTTGTCAAGTCCAATTTAATTGTGTGTTGTTAGTCGGACGTTAGTTTAGAATTATTTGAAGTAGTGTTAAAACTCTACTTGATGATGGTTCTTATAGGAAACCATGCCGCCCAGAAGGAATGACGCTCCGAGAGCCAACGCTAATAGGAATGATCAAATGGCGGAGGCTATGAACAACATGGCTGCTTCTGTCGCTGCACAGACCGCTGCCCAGACTCAACGGGATCTTGAAAAGAGGGGAAGAGAGATCCGTGCTGCAGAATCAAGAGGGTTGGAAGACTTCCGTCGTTACAATCCTCCTAAGTTCAAGGGGGATGAGGGTTCAGAGAAGGCGGATCAATGGATCCAAGAAGTGGAGAAAATCTTTGATATGATTAACTGCCAGGCTGGAGTGAAGGTCAGCTATGCCACGTATATGTTGCTAGGGGATGCTGAATACTGGTGGAGGAGTGCAAGGTTGTTGATGGGAGCAGCCCACGAGGAGGTGAACTGGGAATCGTTCAAAAGAAAGTTTTTAGACAAATACTTTCCGATGAGTACCAGGACTAAGTTGGGTGACGACTTTCTGAAACTTCACCAGGGGAGCCTGACTGTGGGCGAGTATGCTGCTAAATTTGAATCACTATCGAGGCATTTCAGGTTCTTCCGTGAAGAAATTGATGAACCGTTCATGTGTCATCGTTTCCAAGACGGATTGAAGTATGAGATTCAAGATTCCGTTTTACCCTTGGGAATTCAACGTTTCCAAGCGCTGGTAGAGAAATGTAGAGAAGTGGAAGATATGAAAAACAAGAGGGCTAGCCGAGTAGGGAATTTTAATTCGGGAGGCCCTAGTCGGGCGAGTTATCAGAACAAGGGGAAGCAAGTTGCTAAACCTTATAATCGACCCCAGAATAACAACGGTGGGCAGAGTCGCCCGGGGAACCAGAATTTCGGGAGGCAATTGGGGCAAGTGCTTCGATGTTTCCGATGTGGGGGAGAAGGACACTATGCTAGTGCTTGTACCACTAACATCCCCATCTGTCACAATTGTCGGAAGTCGGGGCACATGGCAAGGGATTGCACGGCTCCAAAGGTGGAACCAGTGGTGAATGTAGCTAGGGCTACCCGTCCTACTGCTAGAGGACGCATTTATTGTGTGAATGCTGAAGAGGGAAATCCATCTGGTAATCTGATTCAGCGTGATTGTGAGATTGCAGGTAACACTCTAACTGCACTCTTTGATTCGGGGGCAACCCATTCCTTCATTGCTATGGACTGTGTGAATCGCTTGAAGTTATCTGTGTCTGCTTTACCTTTTGATTTGGTTGTTTCCACACCTGCTAAGACCTTAACCGTAAATTCTGCATGTTTACATTGTCGAATGACTATTCAGAATAGGGATTTCTTGGTTAATCTAATTTGTTTACCGCTACAATCACTCGAGGTCATCCTCGGTATGGATTGGATGTCTTATCATTATGTGATTTTGGATTGTGCTCGTAAATTGGTTCTTTTCCCCGAACCAGGAGTTGTTAAGTATTTAGCTGCTAACAAACTCCGAGTGTCGCTAAGTGAAGGGACTCATGAGTTTTTGTCTCTAGCAAATGTAGAGGCAAAGATAAATGTGGAAATAGAAGATGTGATACTTGTCAACGAGTATCGGGATGTATTTCCAACGGAAATTCCAGGATTGCCACCGGTAAGAGAAGTGGAATTCTTCATTGATTTGCACCCAGGAACGGGACCCATTTCAATGGCACCTTATCGAATGTCGCCATTGGAATTAAATGAGCTCAAAGGCCAAATTGAAGACTTGTTGGAGAAGAAATTCATCAGACCAAGTGTATCACCATGGGGAGCTCCAGTTTTGCTAGTTAAGAAGAAGGACGGAAGCTCGCGCCTATGTGTGGATTATAGACAGCTTAACAAGGCAACTATTAAGAATCGTTATCCTTTGCCACGAATCGATGATTTGATGGATCAATTGAGAGGGGCCGCGATATTTTCGAAGATTGACTTGTAGTCGGGTTACCATCAGATCCGAGTAAGGGAAGGAGACATTTAGAAAACAGCTTTCAGAACCCGCTATGGACATTATGAATACTTGGTAATGCCGTTCGGAGTTACCAATGCACCGGCAATTTTCATGGACTACATGAACAAAATCTTTAATCCGTTCCTTGATAAATTCGTGGTGGTATTCATTGATGATATATTGATTTATTCAAGGACTGAAGAAGAGCATGGAGAACATTTGCGACAAGTTCTTGAGATTTTACGCGAGAAGCGATTGTATGCCAATCTGTCGAAGTGTGAATTTTGGCTAGAGAAAGTGAATTTCTTGGGACATGTGATAACCAAGGAAGGAATCGCTGTAGATCCGGCTAAGATTGAGGCGGTTCTTGCTTGGAAACAGCCTCAGACTGTCACTGACATACGGAGTTTTGTAGGACTGGCAGGGTACTACAGGAGGTTTATCGAGGGTTTTGCTAAAATTGTGGCTCCATTGACACAACTTACCAGAAAAGATCAACCGTTCGCATGGACGGAGAAATGTGAGGAAAATTTCCAGTTACTAAAGAGAAAGTTGACGACCTCACCTGTATTGGTATTACCGCAATCAGAAGAACCCTATGAAGACCTAATTTTATCCATAAATAAATACTCAAGGTTGAAGAAAATATCATCGAAAAATCAAAAAATAATAAAAGTACTCAAGCTTAAAATTCAAAATTCATCTTACAGTTCAAGGAGAAAAACACTTGTTCGAATGAGAAATATTTCCTAAAGTGTTTTTCTTATAGTATGATAGTCATTGCTATAATCAACCTGTTAGGAGAAATTGCTCAAGTTTCAAACCTTTTTATTCAAACTCAATAGTGGTTTTAGTGTGACTTCAACAATTTGGGTTGTTAGATTGTGTGGAGAAGACTTGGATGGTAGAGTCAAGGTGTGTGTGTTCCTCAAAAGTCTGGTAGAGTCTAGGTGTGTGTGTCGAGAAGACTCGGCTGGTACATTTAACAATTTACTCTTGTTTTACCAAAGGCAAGGATATGGAGACTTCAACATCATTCTTTTATAAACAGAATATTTAGGTTTTCCTTTATAAAATTGAATTTTTCCTCAACAAAGAGTTTTGTGAAAATATCAACCCATTGACGATCAATATCAACAAATTTAATATCTAAAACACCATTATTAATATAATCCCTTACAAAATGATGTTTAATCTCTATATGTTTTTTCTCGAATGTAAAATAAGTGTTTTGATTAAACATATAGCCGAAGTATAATCATAGAAGATAGGAATGTTACTCATTGATTTTCAAATCTTCTATTTGATATTTCATAAATAACAATTGAGTGCTACAACTGGCTACAAAGATGAACTATGCTTCTGTTTTTGACAAAGTAATAGCCCCTTGTCTTTTTCTTGACCAGGAGATTATATTTTCACCAACGAATGTATAGTTTCCATTGGTGCTTTTCCTTTCGTGCTTGTCTCCAGCATAGTCAGCATTGTAGAAAATTACTAACATGTAATCATAGGATGGCTTAAAACACATACCAAGGTTAGCAGTGCCTTTCATATATAAAGAGTTCCTCTTAACAACTGTTAAATGGGATTCTTTAGGATCATAATGAAATCTGGCACAAACATACAAAACATAATATCATCTAAAGGAAGTTAAGTAAAGAAAAGAACCAATCATTCCTTTGTATACCATTTGATGTACCTTTGTACTTGATTTGTCCTTATCAAGATAATATCTTGGATGCATAGGTGTAGACATGGGCTTACATTCATCCCTTTTAAATTTCCTAAGTAATTTTCTTGTGTATTTAGTTTGATGAATGAGTAAACTATATGGGCTTTGATGAATTTGGATTCCAAGGAAGAATTTTAATTCTCCCATCATGCTCATCTCAAATTCATCTGCATTAACTTAGAAAACTTTTGGCATAGCATGTCATTAGTAGAACCAAAAATGATATCATCAAAATATTTTTGGACAATGAGAATATCATTATGAGATTATTTTCTAAAGAAAATAGTGTCAACCAGACTGCTTCCAAAGTCATTCTTTAATAAGAAATTGCTTATTCTATCATACCAAGCTCTCGGGGCCTATTTCAGACCATACAAGGATTTCTTTAGTTTGAAAACATAGTTTGGAAATTCGTTATCTTCAAATCCAAGAGGTTGTATGACATAGACTTCTTAATTTATGTAAACGTTTAGGAAAACACTTTTGACATCCATTGGATATAAAATGGTTTCATTAAAATCTACAAATGAATGTAAAACTTTGATTGCCTCTAACCTTACCACAAGACCCAAAGTTTTAGTGTAATCAATATCTTTCTACTGACTGTACCTTGAGCTACGAGTCTAACTTTGTTTCAGACCACTTCACATTTGTCATTCAATTAGTTTTTGAAAACCCACTTGGTTCCAACTTACTTCTTTTCTTTAGGCTTGGGACAAGATCTATACATCATTTCTTTTTAATTTATTAACTCTTCTTACATAGCCATTATCCATCCATAGCCTAATAGAGCTTTGTCTATAGTTGTAGGTTCAATTTCAAATAGTAGTCCAAAGGTATATGTTTCTTTCAAGACATATCTGGTTTTCGGAGGATCATTTGCACTTCCTATGATCAAAGAGTTTGGATGAGAATATTTGTATTTCCAACCAGGTTGAGATTCCTGATGATCTTGATTTTATATGAGGTTCATGAATTGTGTCTAATTATTTTACCCTTCTAATTACCTTCAAAACCTACGAATCCTTCGTTCTAGAGGGTCGGGTCTTGGAACATAGTTTTTTCTCCCATCATATGTCATGAGCATCCGCTTTCCATTTACTGTGATTGGTGTTTTAACTTTATCACTAAGGATATCTGCAAGATAAATTATTTTATTTTTAGGTACCCAAAATTCGTTAGGTCCTACTTTGTTAGTTTTGAAAGGTGTCTTGTCTTTCCATGTATTTTGCAAGGAACAAGTTCTTTTATTGTGAACTTTGTTTAAGCAATATACACAAGCAGTATCAGGTAGGTTAGCCTTAGGAGTTTCCTTTAGTTCCTCAAAATTAATACCCCGTATCTATAACACTATAGATCATAGAGGCTTGTTTGCTTTTTTCTATGTCGTTAGCAAGAAATTTTTGAAAGATTTTTTCATACTTAACCGAAGTACAAACTCCATCCTCTAAAGCTTTATGAACTTTTTCTTTTAGAGTTAGATTTTCTCTTTTTAGGTTTTCAAACTCCTTTTCAGGAGAATTGTTTTATATGTTAAGATGTCATGAGCTTTTTTGAGGGATTTATGCTCTGAAGAAACATTGTGATTCTTGTTGAGAAACTCTTTTACCATGTCTATAAGTCCATTACGTGATAGGTCATAAAATACCTCAATTTCTTTGTCAAATATTCATTGTCAAAATCAAAGTCAGAGTGTGTATCTGTAACCATAAGACCCTTATTCTTTGCCTTGAAGTCTTTTCTTTGAGATTTTCACTTCTCAATTTTAGGACATTCCAATTTGAAATGACTTGATTCTTTGCATTCACAGAAGATGATTCTTTTCTTGTTTAATTTTTCACTTCCTTCTTTGCCATTTTTGGATTGTCTAAAGTCACTTTTGGGGAAAGATTTCTTCTTGTTGTTTCACATGCGCTAGATTTTTCTTGAGATATAGGAAAACTCTTCATCATTTTTTTCTTCACTTTGATCGTCCAATTTTAGTTCCTCCTAGTCTTTAATAGCTTGTAGAGCTTTAGAGTTTGTTTTTTTTCCTTGGGATTTGTTAGCCAACGACATTGACTTCTTTTCGGGCATATCTGCAACCAGTTCAATCTCATGGGATCTGAGTGAACTCATCAGCTCTTCAAGTGGTAGTTTGTTTAGACCCATAAGCTCTTGAATTATTGCGGACTTTGATATCCACTTTCTGGGAAGACTTACGAGGATTTTCATGACGTGGTAAGATATAATGTGACCCTTTTGGAGAATCTTCAATCCGAAAACCAGAGCTTGGAATCTAGAAAACATTGTTTCATTGTTTTCACCTTCTTTCATTCAGAAGAGTTTATACTTCTTGACTAGTAAATTTTCTTTAGCATCTTCTACCTTCTTATTTGATGCGTAGTTGAGAACCAGAGCATTAAAGATACTCTTTATTGCTACATTTTTCGAACTAATGGGAGGTGATAACATTCATCAATAAAGCTTTAGCTTTATGATGCATCTTGTATTATTTCTTTTGATCAATATTGAAATCCTTTCTAGATATTTAAACCCCAACCCCGTCTTTTAGAGCCTTACAGCAATATTAGATTATGTCCTAGAGTTCAGGATCATGAGAGATGTAGAAACTTCTGAATTTGTCTTTCGAGTACTCAAATCTCTCTCTATCAAATAGAAGAGGCATGTTAACATTTACACATGTGAGCTCTTCACCAGAGTTAGTCATAATAATATTGATTTGAGACTAAGCTCTGATGCCAACAATAGAACGAGAAACACAAAAATTGAGGGGTTTGAATTGTTTTTCATTTTAAAAACTGTTTTATCGGAAAACATTGAAAAATTGAGATAAAATAAAAACATAGCAACATAGTTGATTTATCCTGGTTCATCATCAACACAATAGCTATGTCTATTCCCTTCAACCTGAAGGATTTAATCCACTAATTCACCAACTGAATTACACTTCCACTAAACACCTACTAGTTAAATTGATTTTGTTCAAGTCTTCTCAAGCTTTTAGCTTAGTATAGTCAAGTTGTTGAAGAATGCAGCCACTACTGGGCCCAGGTTACAAAAGAAGGTTTATTGTTTTTATGAATAACTGTTATAAGAGGGTGTTACAAGACAGACCTATTTCAATTGCACCGTATCGAATGTCGCCATTGGAATTAAATGAGCTCAAAGGACAAATTGAAGATTTGTTGGAGAAGAAATTTATTAGACCAAGTGTTTCGCCATGGGGAGCTCCAGTTTTGCGAGTTAAGAAGAAGGACGGAAGCTCGCGCTTTTGTGTGGATTATAGACAGCTTAATAAGGCAACTATTAAGAATCGTTATCCTTTGCCACGCATCGATGATTTGATGGATCGGTTGAGAGGGGCCGCGATATTTTCAAAGATTGACTTGAAGTCGGGTTACCATCAGATTCGAGTAAGGGAAGGAGATATTCAGAAAACTACTTTCGTAACCCGTTATGGACATTATGAATATCTTGTTATGCCGTTTGGAGTTACCAATGCACCAGCAATTTTCATGGACTACATGAAAAAAATCTTTAATCCATTCCTTGATAAATTTGTTGTGGTGTTCATTGATGATATATTAATTTATTCAAGAACTAAAGAAGAACATGGAGAACATTTTCGTCAAGTTCTTGAGATTTTACGCGAGAAGCAATTGTATGCCAATCTATCGAAGTGTGAGTTTTGGCTAGAAGAAGTGAATTTCTTAGGACATGTGATAACCAAGGAAGGAATCGCTGTAGATCCAGCTAAGATTGAGGCGATTCTTGCTTGGAGACAACCTCAGACTGTCACTAATATACGAAGTTTCGTAGGACTGGCAGGGTACTACAAGAGGTTTATTGAAGGTTTTGTTAAGATTGTGACTCCATTGACACAACTTACCAAAAAAGATCAACCATTCGCATGGACGGAGAAGTGTGAGAAAAAATTTCAGTTACTAAAGAGAAAATTGACGACCTCACCAGTATTGGTATTACCGCAATCAGAAGAACCCTATGAAGTTTATTGTGATGCGTCTCACCAAGGTTTGGGATGTGTTCTGATGCAACACAAGAAAGCTGTAGCTTATGCCTCAAGGCAATTGAAGATTCATGAGAGAAACTATCCTACTCATGATTTGGAGCTTGCTGCTGTTGTTTTTGCATTGAAGATCTGGAGACACTATTTATATGGATGCACGTTCACAGTGTTCAGTGACCATAAAAGTTTGAAATATTTGTTTTATCATAAGGAATTGAACATGCGTTAGAGACAATGAATGGAGACTCTCAAGGATTTTGAATTCACATTGCAGTACCACCCTGCGAAGGCCAATGTAGTGGCTGATGCGTTGAGTAGAAGAAGTGTATCGACGTCTTCAACAATTATGGCTAGACAACAAGAGTTGTGGGATGCTTTTAGAGACCTACACTTGAACGTAGAGTTTGCACCGGGAATTTTGAAATTCGGAATGATTAAGATTTCGAGTGGACTACTTGATGACATTGCAAATTCTCAACATGACATCTTAATTCAAGAGAAGAGGAACCTAATAGTGCAAGGGAGGACAACTGAGTTTAAGATTGGATCAGATAATATTTTGAGATGTAATGGTAGGATTTGTGTACCAGAAATTATAGATATGAGGAAAACAATTTTAGAAGAGGCTCATAAGAGTAAGTTGAGTATTCATCCTGGAGCAACAAAGATGTATCGGGACTTGAGGCAAAATTATTGGTGGCCAAGAATGAAGAGACATGTAGCAGAGTATGTATCAACTTGTCTAACTTGTAAAAAAGCAAAGGCGGAACATCAGCGACCTGGTGGAATGTTGTAACCTTTAGATATACCTGAATGGAAGTGGGACAACATTTCCATGGATTTTATAACTGGATTGCCTAAAACAAGGAGAAAGAATGATTCTATATGGGTGATAGTGGATCGACTGACTAAATCCTCACACTTTTTGCCAATAAAGACCACCTATAAGGTAGATAAGCTAACTGAGATCTACATTGTTGAAATTGTGAGATTACATAGAGTACCATCGAGTATTGTATCAGACCGTGATCCGAAGTTCACATCACATTTTTGGGGAGCATTGCACGAAGTGTTGGGAACAAAACTAAGATTGAGTTCAGCTTACCATCCACAAGCGTCACAGACTTTTAGAATTCGAACAGGGTGACCATGTATTTCTAAGAGTCACACCTACTACTGGAGTTGGTAGAGCCTTGAAATCGAAGAAATTGACTCCGAAACTCATTGGACCATATCAGATTTCTGCACGAATTGGGCTTGTTGCTTATCGGATTGCATTGCCTCCGATACTGTCCAATATTCATGACGTGTTTCATGTGTCACAGTTAAGGAAATATATTGCAGATCCAGCTCATGTGATCGAAGCAGACACGATTCAGCTGAAGGATAACTTTTCATTCGAAGTACCACCTGTAAGAATTGATGACAACAAGATTAAGCGATTGAGGGTCAAGGATGTTTCGTTGGTCAAGGTGATTTGGAACCCAATTACTGGAGATGCGACTTGAGAACTGGAGAGCAAGATGAGAGAACAACATCCTGGGTTATTTATTGACGCGTAGTTTCGAGGACGAAACTAATTTTTGGGGGGTAGTAATGTAAGACCCATAATTTTAAATTATACTTTATGTATTTTAGTGTATTTTGGTATTGAACTCGGAGGCTTTTTAGCCAATTTATTAATATTTTGTGAGTTTAAATGCCCAAAAATATATTTTGATGCCCCGATTAAAATTATTCATCGATAAATAAATTAAATTAAGTACGGTGAATCTTTTACGAAGAATTTAATTCTGGGGAGTTTTGTTAAAATATCTCGAGTTGTTGAAAATTTTTTATGTCAATTGAGTTGCGACGACAGTAGATATTTTTATCAAAATGTTTGAGAAGTTATGGGTGAAATGGTAATTTTATGAAATATCTAGATAATTTTATTATATATATATATATATATATATATGTGTGTGTGTGTGTGTGTGTGTGTGTGTGTGTGTGTGTGTGTGTGTGTGTATTTTGTTCTAAAAGCTGCACACTAAAATAAAGCATTAGTGCTTTAAATTGTCCCCACAAAATAAGATTGTTATCATCAAAACACATAAAGGTCATAGTTCCTTAAACCAACTTGGTTCAAACAATAGAAAATTAAGGGGAAGTCAGTGGGCTTTGAGGAGATTGTTGGACCCCTATGCTTGAAGTTAACCTAAGTGCAAGACGTAGGGAGACTATTACGGTGAGTTAAAGATGGTCTATGCCACCATTGTATCATCCCATTTTTGGGACATTATCTCAAAATATTACGTTTAAAATAGAGTAAATTTTTTTCATGAAAATATTTCCGTTCTCGTTCAAGCAAAATACATAATCACATAAATAAACTCAAGCAAACAATCCATAATTAATTAAAAATCCTCAAGTATCTCAATTAGAAAATTGAATACTCAAGTATATCTTACCAGAATAGAAAAATAATAAATGGTATAACTAGAGTCTAATAGAAATAAAGTCCCTAAAGTTGACCACAACTATCCATCCTAGAAATTAAAATAAATGTTCCATCTATTCTTTTGGAAACTCATCCCGGTGCGAAAGTGGGGATGTTATTTGTCCAAAAGTAAAAGTCATCTCCATATAATAAACAAAGAGCAACTAAACACACACACACACACACACATATATATATAGAAAGAAAAGGAAAGGAAGGAAAAAGAGGGAAATAAGAAGGAAGGAAAAAGGATAAAAGGAAAACTGAAAGAAAATAGAGAACGGAGGAAAACTGAATTTTCTTCCTCCCTGCCTCGGGACCCCATCTTCTTGTTCCATCTTTTTCTTTCATTATCGTGGCTTCCTGTTGCTTCAAGAAAAGGAACCAAGGCTTGGTGGGTGAGAAGACAAGGATTTCTCAGCTTCATTCTTCCTCTTTGATTCGAAAACGAAGAAAAACGGTGTTAGGGATTTTCAAACCGTCAAACACAAACCTCCACTTTTCTTCTAGATCTAAGCTTCGCTTCGAGAAGAGATAGAAGGGAAAGTTGCTCACCTCCGCGCTACGGTGCTAGTGAACAAACTTTGGAAGCGATGTCGCGATCAGAGATTTTATCGGAATTACTCGCGGTACCGTAATCGCTCATTGAAGCTAACGTTAAGGTAAGGGCTCCTTCCAAACTTTTAGTTTGCATTTAGGGACTTGTCTGTGGTTGGGTGGAAAAGAAATTTGTTAGGGTTGAAGTGTTGATTTGGGGAAAATGAATTTAATGCTTTTATGGGTGAAATTTTAGAGTTGTGTTTTTGATGATATTGATGAATGTTTTGTGGAAAATGAATTGAACTCATTTATGTGTGGTTTTGAGGAAATGAAATTTTATATGTTTGAGTGGTGGGTTGTGATGATTTGTGGTTGTCGTGTTTGACGTGTTCATAATTAATATTTATAAATTTTGAGATGTGTTTGTGTGGATTTTGTAAAAAAATGAATTGATGTGATTTGGTGTGAATCGTGGATTGAATTTGAGAATATGTATGAGTATGTTATGTGTGGAATTTTAAAATCATTAGGCGGTACATTTACAATTTACGTTTTTAGTAAATCGTGCTGACCCGTGATAGGTAGCACCTCGGTAATTTAGTACTTCGGTCTGTGATAGGCGGTACAATTATGATTTACGGCCCTTCGAGGAGGGTTTTGGTTTGGAATTCCGAGTCCATGCATTTTGGCATATACGCATTGCATTATGGTGCTTGGCATGCGAGTCGTGTTTGATTCAAGATTATGATTGAGTGTTTGAACTCAAGTTTTCGTGGTGATTGTGCTATAATTGCTAAGTGTGATTGTTTGGATTTGTGTGTAAATGTTGATTGATTTCGAAACCCTTTAAAAAGCTGAATTTTGCTGTTTTTCTGCTGCTGTCTGATGTGTATTCAAATACAGATGGTTGTATTCGAATACATACATGTTGTTTTTGCCACTGACTTACTGTGTAGCCGAATACAGAAGGCTGTATTCGAATACAGACATGTTGTTTTGCTACTAACTTGCTGTGTAGTCGAATACAGAAGGCTGTATTCGAATACAGACATGTTGTTTTTGTTGTTGAATGCTGAAACATCCTTGTAATCAAATACATAGATGCTATATTCGAATACAACAGTGTTGTTTTGTTAAAAACTTCATTTTTCAACCTTGTTTAAGAATGTTTGGCATATGGAAACCCTTTTAAGGTGCATGCGAAGTTGAAAGATTATTTTGTGCATTTAAAAACTTAAATGTTATGTGTTAATTGTTAATTTCGATTGGTGACCCTTTACAACTATTGTGGAAATCTGGGCTTTGCCCTCATATGAGAACCGAGACCATCCTACTGGTTAGTACCCTATAGATGGGAAGGTAGTTGGACACACCTGACTGGAGCTGTGTCAGGAGGATCTTGCGGGGCACGTGAAGATCATCCGGGATGTATAGTTTTTTGGTAGAATGATCAGATTAGGTTGATGTATAGGGACTAGACGTCTTTCCTTTTGGGTTGTGTTTATTTTAATTTGGAAGACTGTACCTATACTAATATTGTCTGTTTGACATTTTATTATGATGGGGTCCATGTACCACTTTTTGAAGTGTAAATACTTTGGATTCGTATTTCAAAAACTATTCCGCTGCTTGCAAATTATGTTGACTTATTTGTCGTTGTGTTATGACTTAAATATTTATCTAAAAGTATTTCCTTATTTATTTCTTTGTTATTATGAATTTGTTTTTAAAAAAAATACACTCGCGCTGTAAAAAATCGGGGTGTTACAGCAGCCACTACTGGGCCAGGTTACAAAAGAAGGCTTATTGTTTTTATGAATAACTGTTATAAGAGGGTGTTACAATGTTTTACTCTCACAAAATATTTCTCAGCACTTAGACAATATAAAAGATAAAAGGGCAAAAGTGTAGAGACAGTTGTATAGTGCTTATTGTGGTACGTTGTTGCCTTTGTAGAACGAGAAACACACGAAATGAGGGTTTAAATTGTGTTTGCTCTTTAAAATATTTTTTGCATGGCTACTCTAAAATAAGGAAGGTGGAACAGGTAAATAAAAATAGAGTAGAAAGACACATCCAACACGGTAGCTACGTCCAATCCCTTCAACTTAAAGGAGTTAAACCACTATTTTCCCCATAAAATCAATCTTACACTAGAACACCTACTAGTCACTCTGACTGTGTTCAATCTTCTCAACCTTCTAGCTTATTACAGTCAAGTTGTTGAGGAAAGACAACCACTACTGGCTTAGGTTATAAAAGAAAAGGTTTGAGTTTTTCTAAATTAGCTCTCGCAAATGAGTGTTTACAAATTTGTTCCTTCAGAAACTTTTCTCGCAAATAAAGTGAGAAAGAATGATTATGAGCTAGAGTATAGATATGCTTATAGCTTGTTTGTTACTTGTATTTTTTTATTGAGAAATGCACATCCTTTTATAAAGATCGATTATGGGTTTCTGATTGTTGTCCTGATTGTTAGAAATCAACATAATTCATGAAGGTTCATAGCATATCTTTTGAGATTGATTTGCCATAAAAACTTTCATAAACGGATCATGTAATAGAATCACCATATCCTTTTTAAAATAGTTGGGAAGTAGAGGATACGATGGTCAAAGCATGTCTTAAGACCTTTAGACAAACATCAGATTCAGGATGTTCATCAAAATATGTACAAATAATGTGTCTTCTTTGGAGTGTTGACTTTCATTAAAGGCAAATGGTCACTTACTGGTTAAACTTATTAGAGGCAGACACACACTTGTTTTGTCAATATTATAAGAGGATGACAAAAAGAGCATAATCGTGTTCAACATAGGCAACTGAAATAGAATATATAATCTATTTCCAGAGTCTCCAAAACTAGAGCATTGCTTGCATTATTGGAGTCAGCCAACACAGAGTGTCGCTCGCGTCACTGGAGGCGGGTATTAGAGTGTTGCAATCGAACTCAGAAAATGAAGTGAAGCAAAGTCTTGTTGTTCCTTTGTATTCGTCCAATTATAGAGGATAGGACATAAGAACCTGTATAATTCACTCGATCTAAGACCTGAACACTTAATCAAAATATTAATGCATCAAATTTCTCCCACAAACTAAATTTGATATCATCAAAACAAGTAAACGGCATAATTCTTCAAACCAACTTGATTTGAACAACTTGTAATAATAGAATCACCATAGCTTGCAATAGCAAATCGCGTGTTCGCCAAACTTAAAATTACACAAATCAAAGCAAAATATTGGCGTTCCTTTAATTTATATAAAAAATAAGAGGATGTGCAGTGTGAACTCATAAGTAATAACTTGTTCTAAAAGCTGCACACTAAAATAAAGCATTAGTGCTTTAAATTGTCCCCAAAAATAACGTTGTTATCATCAAAACACATAAATGTCATAGTTCTTTAAACCAACTTGGTTCGAACAATAGAAAATTAAGGGGAAGTCAGTGGGCTTTTTTGAGGAGATTGTTGGACTATTACGGTGAGTTAAAGATGGTCTATGCCACCATTGTATCATCCCATTTTTGGGACATTATCTCAAAATATTACGTTTAAAATAGACTCAATTTTTTTCATTAAAATATTTCCGTTCTCGTTCAAGCAAAATACATAATCACATAAATAAACTCAAGCAAACAATCCATAATTAATTAAAAATCCTCAAGTATCTCAATTAGAAAATTGAATACTCGAAGTATATCTTATCAGAATAGAAAAATAATAAATGGTATAACTAGAGTCTAATAGAAATAAAGTCCCTAAAGTTGACCATAACTATCCATCCTAGAAATTAAAAGAAATGTTTCATCTATTCTTTTGAAAACTCATCCCGGTGCGAAAGTGGGGATGTTATTTGTCCAAAAGTAAAAGTCATCTCCATATAATAAACAAAGAGCAACTAAAAACACACACACACAGATATATATATATATATATATATATATATATATATATATTGGCAACGATATAAATCATCATCATCATCATCATCGAAACAATATGTGATTCAATTAATTTAGTTTTATTACACCACCCGATCATTAAAAATTTATTAAACTAGAAATTGATAGCAACTTTAGCATTGAAAATCTTTTTGTATTAATGAATGTTTTAAGTGAATCTTTAGTTTTTTGAATGCGAACCACATATATCATTTGTTTTCCCACTACGATAAGCACACTCATCGTTAGGAAAAGTCATTCACTTGCACGTAACTAGTGTTAATAATAACAATGACAAAAAATACAAGAATTAATAAAAATGATGGATTGGTCCAAATCCCCTTATCATGATCATTGCTCATATAGAGAATATCATCTATGGTTGGATCCATCTCAAACAATTGTTATGTCTTAATGAAATGATCATCCTCAATATTTATATTTCACGTTTTTGTTTGTAGTGATAATTTATTTTGTTAGTTAGAAGCACAATAGACCACTTTTCATCAACAATATCAATGACATAGAACACTTGTTGAGCTTTTGATGCTAAAATAAAAGCCTCATATTTGTAACCCATTCTATTACGATCTACCTTTGTGAACTCATAATCATCACTAAGAATGGCATTATTGTTGTCAACCCACTTGCGACCAAACACACACACATGATAATATGTGTAATCCAACTCTCATATACGTCAAATGACCCCAAAATATGATATTTTGGCAATTGAGGGATTTTTGTCTTTGGCATTTGAGATATGCATAGATTGAACTACAGTGTGACTCTGCTATTTTGCATAGTACTTTGATGGTCATGCTCATTCGTATAAAATGTATATATATTAATTACTAACCAGAATAAGAGAGAACATATACATTTAAAGCATTTGCTAGACATCTCAGTCTTTCAGAAATTGAATTAGAGTTTTTAGCAAATTCTAAAAAAAATGTGATATTTTAGCCACCATATAAAACTTCGATTGTGTTCTCTTGCTAACCATGTTTGGGTTCATACTCAATTTTTTCATGTGCTTTTTAACAAGTGGCTCAACCTCATCGGTGTGTTGTATAATATAGAAGTGTGTTTGCGGCCATTCTACATTTAAGGTGGCAACTGCTTTACTTTCACCAATCCTTTCCCGTATTGTTTTTTTTTTAGTGGCGTGACATTGGGAGCTCTATGGATTCAACATTTGAAAGATATTTGGTATTGAACTCAATAGCTTCTTCAACTATATACCGTTCAACAATACAACCCTCTAGTCTACTTTGATTCATCATGTACCCTTTTAATAGCTTTATGTAACGCTCAATTGGGTACATCCACTTTATATAACCTGATCCACAATATTGTGTTTCTTTGACGAGGTGGTCTATTAAATGAACGATTATGTCAAAAAATGAGGGAGGAAAATTCATCTAAGGCTCACATAGGCTGACAAAAATTTCCTTCTACCATGTCCCCAACTTCCTATGGTCAATATTTTTTCTACAAATGGCTTTGAAAAAGAAACATAGTTTATGTATGGCTCATCGCATGTTTTCAGGTAAAACGAAATGTAGTCCTATTGGCAAAAAAATCTCCATTAAACATGATCATCGTGAAACTTTAAACCTTTTAACTTGAAATCTTTCATATATATCAAACTCCTAATGTTTGAAGAGTGCCCTTCTGAAACTTTAACTTCGTGAAGAAACTTACAAAAACTAAATTTTTATTTTCTTGTTGGATTAAAAGCTATCAAAGGTAGAGATATACGTTTCGCCTTTCTAACAGGTGTCAATTCATTTCTTAATCCCATATTTACCATATCTAACCATGCATTAATGTCATCCTTAAACTTTCCTAAAACATTGAGAAATGTACTAGTGACATGATCACAATTTTTTTTTAATATGCATCACATCAAGGAAATTCCCTACAAATAATGACTTTCCAAAATGGAAATTCAAAGAAAATTGACTTTTTTTTTCACCTGCTTGTGACAAGTTCCTCTGCAAAAAGGCCTCCCAAATTTATTGTTTAAAAGCTTTACGTTTTTGTATAATTGATCTCCCCTTAAAAAACAAATGAGCTCTCTCTTCTTCTAATTTATCATTAAATGTTTTTGCCACTTTCAAAAATGGTGTTTGTGATTTAAGAATCTACGATGCCCAAGATATAACCTCTTGTTACAGTGCTCCAATCGCATCCAATTTGTATCATTTTCACATATAGGGCATGCACATTTTCCATTGATACTATAGCTTGAGAGATTAGCTGGAAAATTATTCATTGTTCCAAATAACACAGTCCTCAATTTGAAGGGTTATTTTCTAAACCCATCATATAACTCTACGCATGTTTCCTACATAAGCTTTAAGTCTTCAACTAATGGAGCCAGGTATATGTCTATATCATTTCCTGGTTGCTTGGACCTATATATTAACATAGCCAACATTATGAACTTGAGTTTTATGCATAGCCATGGAGGTATGTTATATATCAACATAATCACTAGCCAAGTACTATGACAACTGATCTGAATACCATGCATGTTAATTCCGTTGGTTGACAATGCAAGACATAGGTTTCTCGGTTCTTTGCAAAAATCACGGTATTCATCATCAATATTCGAGAATTTATAGAATGTCGAAGCATTTCATCAATAATCATTTAATTTGTATGCCACGTTAAGTGTTGTGCATTTTCTACATTGTTATATGTTGGTATATATGACCTCGTAATAAGCGGAATATATCAGAATGTATCAGTTCTTTATGAAATTAAATCAATTTCATACACACAGCGGAAATTAAATTGTGGCATACAAGATTAGCAAGTTTTATTAGATTGATATGAGATTGATCAAGATGCATACAAGTCAAATTATCAGATTAAACAATATTACTTATCACAGAATATGTTTAACATGCATCTAATTTTAATCACATATACAGATATATCAAGATAGTAAATCAAAGGAGTTAAGGGTTAGAGAAGAATGCACCAAGGATTTATACTGGTTCAGTTGTCCACTTGACAACCTACATCCAGTCCTGACAATCCAAATGGATTTCAGATTTTCTTCTCCAATAGAAAGAATCAATTACAGATTGTCCAGTTTCCTCCCTGAAACCTATCTATCTTAATGATCTCTTTCCTATTGATCACCCTCTGATCCTTGTAGATACTCAGCAATCTAACACAGAATCAAAGTACAACTCTTTCTTGTTGAACACTCTTCACCCAAGAAAGTAGTCACCAGTTTCTAGCTGGCTTTTCTCGCTTTCGTTTTTGTTTAAAAGAATTATTACAAACAGAATACAGGAAGAACAAAAATAGTCTTCAATCTTGGTCAATGCGGTTTCTCACAATTCTGGATATTCTAAGATTTGTTTATGAGAACCCTTGTCTTTCAAGATCACTTTTCCAGCTATCTTTTTGATTGATGATGATCTTCTTTTTCTTTTTGATCTGAAAAAGTAATCTCAGTGTATTAACCAAGTGTTATTGTATATCAAGAATAGTCAAAGTAGATTTCAGATTGATATCATTGTTTTAGAAAGAATGATTGAAGACAGTTTATATAGTTTCTGAAAAACATATTAATCAATCGATTTACCAATCGATTTCGTAAAGTGATAAACCAGTCTAATCGATTTGCCAATCGATTATCGTGTGTCTTGTTTTTCTTGAATCTTGAAACTATATAAGCCAATCGATTTACCAATCGATTCTTTAAACAACATTTCTCAGTGATTATGTTAAGACTGATATGAATCGATTTCGTAATCGATTGCAGATGTTATGTTCAAACTGAAACACATATCAATCGATTCCATAATCGATTTATCAAATCTTCATAATCGATTAACAAATACTTAAAATCGATTTGGTCACACGCTCAGAGTTCACTGGGTTTTCAAAAGGTTCTGTCAATCGATTTGCCAATCGATTGAGTTTAAGTCAGTGACTCAGCTATTTTGATACTAATCGACGTGCCAATCGATTTGTATGTATTTGTCTGAAAACGTTCTTACCTGGGATTTGGTTCAATCGATTTCCCAATCGATTTCGACCAAATTTAACTTGATTGAAATATTACAACATAGATTGTCCAATCGATTTGTATGTCACAGGAAAAGTTATTTTGCAAGTGATTTTTAAGTAATCGATTTGCCAATCGATTACCCTTAAAACTGGGTTTCCACTGTGACTTATCCAATCGATTTCCCAATCGATTTATTTCAATCAGGTTTACTTTGTGAATTGTATAATCGATTTGTCAATCGATTACCCTCAAAACTGGGGTGCCACTGACTTGTGCATTTTCAATTTCTAATTCAGTCAGTCGATTGCCCAATCGATTATACCAACACAAACAGTTGTGTTTCCTTACACCTTTGTTATGAAATCGATTTCCCAATCGATTTGCTTCAGTCAAAAATCAACTTTTGTTGATTTCTTGTGTTCCAAGCAACATGTTCCAAGTGTGTAGGATTTGATTGTTGTTCCTGAAATCTTGCTCAATTCAAATATTAGATTTATCATGTATTGTATGAACATTGTTGAATTATTAATTATGTCAAAATTAGGAATCAAAGGATCAAAATCCAACAATCTCCCCCTTTTTGGCATAATTGACAATTCATACAATTGTAACTTGAGCATTTCAAAACAACAAGCATAAGTGTATTATAAACAACATTATTACTTGTTATTAAGTAACAGAGCAAACTATATCATAAGTATCAAAGTAATAACAACATGCAGACAAACATCAACAATGCAACTGTCAAGTTATAATATTTCTCCCCCTTTGTCATTTAAGTCAAAAAGGTAGAAACAATTTCTCCCCCTATGTTAAAGAACATATGCATTGGGTTTGAAACATATAACACAGTGCATCAAAAACAATGAAGTTTGTATGTATAAAGGCAAAATCAATCAATGCAATTAATGAGCAACTTAGATGATTAAGCCAAAAAGATATAACATTTATAAAAATTCATCATACATCACAGAATTATAACAGGTCAGAGCAAAACAGTATGAAACCTAAGGGTCCTAAACACCTAGTGTGGGCTGGTCCTCACTATCATCTAAGGGAGAGGTTGAGACCGCTGTATTAACCTCAGCAGGTGTCTCCTCACCGTGAGTCTCAGGGTTAACTAGGGGGTTTGGGTTAGGTTCATCCGTAGCTTGTCGACCAATCTCTGCGACGTCTTCAAATGACAGTTTGATGCCGAGGTGTGTCTGAATCTCATCCACATTTTGAACAACTGAGTTCAAGGAGGCTTGCATAGTCCTTAAACTTGCTTCTACT
Source organism: Cicer arietinum (assembly GCF_000331145.2). Taxonomy (NCBI): domain Eukaryota; kingdom Viridiplantae; phylum Streptophyta; class Magnoliopsida; order Fabales; family Fabaceae; genus Cicer; species Cicer arietinum. The sequence goes on from NC_021164.2 coordinate 46,135,290, forward strand.
CTGGACTGAAATTCCAACACTTTGGCATTGTGTGCCATCTGAGCTTCAATGAATTCCAAAATTCTGTTCACAAAATCAGGAGTAGCAGATTCAGTAACTGGTGGAGGCTGAGACTGAGGTTGAGGTTGGGGCTGGACAGGGTCAGCAGCTGCTTGAGGTCTTATCCATTTACCATGTAATCGCTTCAGTTGCATCTGATTCACTATCGATTCACCAAACACCAATGTCGTTTTAGCAGATTCCTCATTTCCAAATGAGACCTTGAAGTGTTTGAGAATTTTAGTTATCAACTGTGGATAAGGCAGCATCAGCTTGCTTTGAGATGCTTCCAACATGTGCCTTAGCACAATCCAACACCAGCTCATCCTTAACTCTTTGGATAAGCCCCACAACAGTATGATGTCCAACTTCTGGACTACTGCGTGATTTCCCGATCGTGGAACCAGCATACGCGTCAAAGCATACATCAACATCCTCTGTTGAACCTTCATCTGACCAATGGGCAGTGAAATCGATTCAACAAACCCATCGACCATCAGGTCTTTAACTGCGGTATGCCTATCAAGTGTTTCTTCCCAACCTTCATCGGCAGTGTCGGCTTCTGTGCTGCCATCAATAGATTTGCCGTAGAAAGGCAATCCAGATAAAGTTGAGAAATCATCAAAAGTCATTGTAATTCTTTTTCCCTTAACTGAAGCAGTAAAACCTTCTTCAGTCATCTTGAATGTAGAATAAAACTCCCTGATCAGCCTTGGATAGCTGTCGAGTGTAGAAGACAGAAAACTTTCCAATCCATGAAACCTGAGGTGGTTCTGAAAAGTAAATTCCACAACATCAAAATATTCAAAATCCATGGTTCTAGCTTCATGAATTTTCCTTTTTGCGAAGTCTGTAGACAAAGATGGTTGTACCTCCTTTTCCTTAGGTGCAGAGACCTTCTTAGGAGGTGGAGAAGAAGTAGGCTTCTTCTTCCTTTTCTGAGTAATTACTTTCATGGCATCAGCCATGAGCTTTTCAGTAGGAGGCTCTTTGCGTTTCTTCGACTTTTCCTGGATTGGGGCAGGAGCTTTTCCTTTATCTTTTGCAAGTATTTTGTGAGTTGGGATGGGTACTCTTTTTGTTAAAGTTGGAGGTGGTGATGGTGTTTCACTGGTGGAAGAAGATGATGGAGATGGAGTGCGTGCTTGAGTCTGTTTTACTCGGGCCATATCAACAATTTTGTGTAGATTCGAAGTAGGTAGAATGTAGAATGCAGATTCAAACAAATGCAGAGACAGAAGAATGAAGAACACAAGAGAAAAGCAGAGAAAATCTGGAAAACAAAGTGCAGAAATCGATTTAGAACTGTTCCTTTTATACTCTTGACCTAGTAAATCGATTTCCCAATCGATTAGGTTACCGTTGCTGGGAATCCTCAATCGATTCAGTAATGATGAAGTGCCAACGGCTAGTAACTTTGAGTAACGGTCATATTTCAAATCGATGTTCAAATCGAATTCCAGTTTTACTTAATCGATTCCCAAATCGATTGTCTTAAGGTTGAACACTTAGCTAATCGATTTCCAAATCGATGCTCGTGAAGGTTAAAAAAAAATTTCTGAAATTTTGAATCCTGGGCTAAAGTAATCGATTCCCAAATCGATTTTATAAACCTTTTACCATGCTGGTAATCGATTTCCAAATCGATGTAACTGGAAAACATTACTGAAAAGTACCAGAATCATCAAAAACTTACACTTCACTAGGATCAATGATCCCTAGTTTCATCCTTATGTTCAAAAAACTTTCTTTTGGCAATGCTTTTGTGAAGATATCAGCTAATTGTTCTGTAGTGTTCACATACTCAAGTTTGATAACTCCATTCTGAAAGTGGTCTCTTATGAAGTGATGCCTTACCTCAATGTGTTTTGTCCTTGAATGCATTACAGGGTTCTTGGTTATGCTGATAGCACTTGTGTTATCACACATGATCGGCACTGTTCCCAAATCGACACCGAAGTCCATTAAATGCTGTTTCATCCACAAGATTTGAGCACAACAGCTCCCAGCTGCTATGTATTCAGCTTCTGCAGTAGACAATGCAATACTTGTTTGCTTCTTACTGAACCAAGACACTAGAGAATTACCAAGCAAATGACATGTTCCTGAAGTACTCTTTCTGTCAAGTTTACAACCAGCAAAGTCTGAGTCTGAATAACCAACCAAAGTACATGTTGAACCTTTTGGATACCACAAACCAAGACTTTTAGTACCTACCAAGTATCTGAAAATTCTCTTTACTGCACTGAGGTGAGATTCCTTCGGATTCGATTGATACCTTGCACACATACAAACACTGAACATAATATCTGGTCGGCTTGCTGTAAGGTAGAGCAGAGATCCAATCATACCACGAAATCTAGTGACATCTACAGGCTTACCCTTCTCATCTCGGTCTAAGAAATTTCCTTGACTCATGGGTGTATCAATGGACTTAAGTTTATCAAAGTTAAATTTCTTTATCAAATCAGAACAATATTTGGATTGACTAATGAAAATGCCTTGCTTGCTTTGGTTAATTTGAAATCCCAAGAAATATGACAGTTCACCCATCATTGACATTTCAAATTTACCTTTCATTAAGTTTTCAAATTCTTTGCAAAGTTTATCATTTGTTGATCCAAATATGATGTCATCAACATAAATTTGGACCAGCAAGATGTCATTTTCAGTAGTTTTTGTAAAGAGTGTCTTATCAACATTTCCTCTTGAAAAATTTTGTTGAATGAGGAAAGTGCTGAGTTTCTCATACCAAGCTCTTGGAGCTTGTTTCAACCCATAGAGGGCCTTTGAGAGTTTATACACATGGTTAGGAAAATCTGGATTTTCAAAACCTGGTGTTTGACTCACAAAAACTTCCTCTTGGAGGTCTCCATTGAGAAAGGCACTCTTCACATCCATTTGATATAGATTGAAGTCCATGATACATGCATAAGCCAATAAAATTCTTATGGCTTCTAGTCTAGCTACTGGGGCATAGGTCTCATCAAAGTCTATTCCCTCCTCTTGACTATAACCCTTTGCAACTAATCTGGCTTTATTCCTAGTTATCACACCATTCTCATCTAACTTATTTCTGAACACCCACCTAGTTCCTATAACATGCTTACCCTCTGGCCTAGGTACCAAGTTCCACACCTTGTTTCTCTCAAACTGGTTTAACTCCTCTTGCATAGCAAGTATCCACTCACTATCTAAAAGGGCTTCCTTAATGTTCTTAGGTTCAATCTGAGATACAAAGGCTGTAAAGTTACAAAACTGACTAAGGCTTCTCCTAGTTGCAACACCTTTAGAGATATCGCCTATAATGTTGTCTAAAGGGTGGTTTCGGTTGAACTTCCATTCCTTAGGCAACTCACAGGTTTCTATAGGTTCTACAGGGTCTGCACTAGTTGGAGGGTCAGCTATAGGTTGTTCTAGTGGTTCAGATTCTACAACATCATCCAAAATGTCAATAACCTTAGAAGGAGTTTTGTTCAAGTTTTCTGTAAAAGATTCATCAAACTTTACATGAACTGACTCTTCTATGGTTTTTGTTCTTTTGTTGTAGATTCTATAGGCCTTACTAGTTTGGGAATATCCTAGAAAGATACCTTCATCTGCCTTAGGGTCAAACTTTCCTAGGTGTTCTTTGCCATTGTTTAAAACAAAGCATTTACAACCAAAGATTCTAAAGTAGGACAGGTTTGGTTTTCTACCCTTGTAAAGCTCATAGGGTGTTTTCCTAAGCAGGGGCCTAATGAGAACTCTATTCACTACATGGGTGGCTGTACTAATTGCATCTGCCCAAAAGTACTTAGGTAGGTTGGAGTCCTTAAGCATGGTCCTAGCTAACTCTTCTAGGGATCTATTTTTCCTCTCCACTACCCCATTCTGCTGTGGTGTCCTAGGGGCTGAATAGATGTGGTTGATTCCATTTGATTCACAATAATTTTGAAAAAGATCATTTTGGAATTCACCTCCATGATCACTTTTTATTGAAACAATTTTCAAATCATTCTCATTTTGTACTAAAGCAGCAAACTTTTTGAAAACAGAGAATGTATCACTTTTATGAGCTAAAAAGTAAGTCCATGTGAATCTAGAATAATCATCAACCAGCACATATCCATACAGGTTTCCACCTAAACTCTTAACTTGGGCAGGTCCAAAAAGGTCCATGTGAACTAGTTGTAAAACTCTATTTGTTCTAACCAAGTCTATAGAGGGAAATGGAGTCTTAACCAGTTTACTTTTCTCACATGCATCACACAGTCTATCTTTAGAGAACTTCCTATTTGGTAGACCTAAGACTAACTGTTTGCTGACAAGTTTATTCAAATGATTTATGTGTATATGAGCAATTCTTTTATGCCAAAGCCATGTTTCATCTGAGTTGGATAACAAGCAGCATACAGCACTAGGTACAGAATTGAAATCCAACATGTAAATGTTGTTGATTCTGTCCCCAATTAGCTTTATGTGTTTGTCATCTTTATGCTCAATAATGCAAGATTGTGATGAAAAACTTACTTGAAAACCTTTGTCACATAGCTGGCTTATACTCAGTAAGTTGTGCTTTAATCCTTCAACATATAGCACATTTTTGATTACTGCAGTTGATTCATCGCCTACATCACCAATTCCAATGATTTTTCCTCTGTTGTTATCACCATATTTGACAAAGCCTCCTTCCTTTAATGTCAGGGAAAGGAATTTGGATTTGTCACCAGTCATGTGCTTTGAGCATCCGCTATCTAGATACCATGAGTGTTTCGTGGATGTCAAGCACACCTGCAATACAAAATCAGAATTTTGTTTTAGGTCCCCAATTTAAATTGGGTCCTGGTTGGTTAGTGTCAAACACAGATTTCTTTTCTATCCAAACTAGCTTCCATCCTTGATTGGCTAATTTTTTAAATTTGCAATTAGACACAAAATGTCCCTTTCTGCAACAGAAATGACATCTGCCATCAAAGGATGAATGTTTATTTGGTTTAGTAAAGATGTCATACATACTCTTAGCAATAGCAGATTTTTGACCATGTTTGACATTTCTGGTTTGCATATAACCAATACCAGATCTGTTTTTATTTTTTCTTTTGACATGCATATTTGGTGTATATCCTAAACCAGATTTTTCATGAACATGTCTTTGATTGCTAAGTATGACATTTAGCTTATCTTTACTATTTGCAAAATTTAATAAATCAGATTTTAATGATGCAACAGTATTTTCAAGTTCAATGCACTTTGCAGATTTTTCTTGTGAATCCTTTTTCAGTTGTTCACATAAATTTTCAATTTCTTTATGCTCAACATTCATTTGTTCAAGCATTTTCTTTGTGCTTAACAACTGTTTTATGGAATTCACATAATCATCATGCAGTTCATTGAAAGCTTCTTGAAGTTCATCATAGGTTGGATTAGATTGTGAACTAACCTCATTTTCTGATTCTGAATCTGTATCTGCCATGAGACACAAGTTGACTTCTTCTTCATCAGAAGATGCAGAGGATTCATCGTTATCATTCCATGCAATATAAGCTTTTCTGGTTTTGGTGACTGGTTCCTTGCCTTTTGATTTTGTAGCTCTATTCTTGTTTTGCAATTTGTAGCATTCTGACTTTATGTGACCAGTTTTACCACATTCATAGCATGTAATGGTCTTGTTGTCAGTAGTCTTGGAGCTAGATGGTTTTCTGAATTTGTTGTCTTTCTTCTTCAGAAACTTCTTGAATTTCTTGACAAGCAACCCGATTTCCGGCTCTTCAGATTCACTACTGGATTGATCTGAGCAGCTATCTGATTCAGTTTTCGATTGCTGGGCTTGAACCTTCAGGGATAGTCCTTTCTTTTTGCGGCTTTCCATCTCTGATTCGTCCAGTCGATGTAATTCCATTTCGTGTTCTCTTAGTTTACCAAACAAAGTTGCAGTCGTCATCTTTGCTAGATCTTTAGATTCTGCTATGGCTGTTATCTTTGGCTGCCATTCTCTGGTTAGACAACTCATAATTTTTCCAATCTGCTGTTCGTTATCCACTTGCTTTCCCAATGCATGAAGATTATTCACAATGTGTGTGAATCTGGTTTGCAGATCACTGATGGATTCGTCCCTTTTCATGCTGAATAATTCATATTCGTGCATCAGTGTGTTTACGCGAGCTCTCTTCACGTCTGTGGTTCCTTCATGTGTTTCTTGAAGAATGTCCCACATTTCTTTTGCTGACTTGCAGTTTGACACTCTAAAAAATTCTTCTGCACAAAGAGCAGATGTTATAATGTTCTTAGCCTTTGCATTATAACCTACCTTTTTCTTGTCATCATCTGACCAGTCGGCTCTAGGCTTGAGAATCATTGAGTCATTCGTTCCTGCAATCTTGGGAATATATGGACCGTTTTCAACAGCGTCAAGGATGTCTATGCCACTGGCTTCCAAGAAGATTAGCATCCTGTGCTTCCAGTACATATAAGCTGTTCCGTTGAAAGCTGGAGGTCTTGCTAACGATGCGCCTTCTCCCAGAAAATCGTTTGAGGCCATAGTGCTTTTATGAGTATTACCTCTCGAAAAGTTAGGCTCTGAGGCCAATTGTTGGTATATATGACCTCGTAATAAGCGGAATATATCAGAATGTATCAGTTCTTTATGAAATTAAATCAATTTCATACACACAGCGGAAATTAAATTGTGGCATACAAGATTAGCAAGTTTTATTAGATTGATATGAGATTAATCAAGATGCATACAAGTCAAATTATCAGATTAAACAATATTACTTATTACAGAATATGTTTAACATGCATCTAATTTTAATCACATATACAGATATATCAAGATAGTAAATCAAAGGAGATAAGGGTTAGAGAAGATTGCACCAAGGATTTATACTGGTTCAGTTGTCCACTTGACAACCTACATCCAGTCCTGCAAATCCAAACGGATTTCAGATTTTCTTCTCCAATAGAAAGAATCAATTACAGATTGTCCAGTTTCCTCCCCGAAACCTATCTATCTTAATGATCTCTTTCCTATTGATCACCCTCTGATCCTTGTAGATACTCAGCAACCTATCACAGAATCAAAGTACAACTCTTTCTTGTTGAGCACTCTCACCCAAGAAAGTAGTCACCAGTTTCTAGCTGGATTTTCTCGCTTTGTTTTTGTTTCAAAGAATTATTACAAACAGAATACAGAAAGAACAAAAAGTAGTCTTCAATCTTGGTCAAAATGGCTTCTCACAATTCTGGATATCAAAGATTTGTTTATGAGAATCCTTGTCTTTCAAGATCACTTTTCCAGCTATCTTTTTGATTGTTGATAATCCTCTTTTTCTATTTGATCTGAAAAAGTAATCTCAATGTATTAACCAAGTGTTATTGTGTATCAAGAATATTCAATGTATATTTCAGATTGATATCATTGTTATTATCATTCATGTTATTGAAAGACAGATTGAAGACAGTTTATATAGTTTCTGAAAAACACATTAATCAATCGATTTACCAATCGATTTCGTAAAGTGATAAACCAGTCTAATCGATTTGCCAATCGATTATCGTGTGTCTTGTTTTTCTTGAATCTTGAAACTATATAACCCAATCGATTTACCAATCGATTCTTTAAACAACATTTCTCAGTGATTATGTTAAGACTGATATGAATCGATTTCGTAATCGATTGCAGATGTTATGTTCAAACTGAAACACATATCAATCGATTCCATAATCGATTTATCAAATCTTCATAATCGATTAACAAATACTTAAAATCGATTTGGTCACACGCTCAGAGTTCACTGGGTTTTCAAAAGGTTTTGTCAATCGATTTGCCAATCGATTGAGTTTAAGTCAGTGACTCAGCTATTTTGATACTAATCGACGTGCCAATCGATTTGTATGTATTTGTCTGAAAACGTTCTTACCTGGGATTTGGTTCAATCGATTTCCCAATCGATTTCGACCAAATTTAACTTGATTGAAATATTACAACATAGATTGTCCAATCGATTTGTATGTCACAGGAAAAGTTATTTTGCAAGTGATTTTTAAGTAATCGATTTGCCAATCGATTACCCTTAAAACTGGGTTTCCACTGTGACTTATCCAATCGATTTCCCAATCGATTTATTTCAATCAGGTTTACTTTGTGAATTGTATAATCGATTTGTCAATCGATTACCCTCAAAACTGGGGTGCTACTGACTTGTGCAATTTTCATTTCTAATTCAGTCAGTCGATTGCCCAATCGATTATACCAACACAAACAGTTGTGTTTCCTTACACCTTTGTTATGAAATCGATTTCCCAATCGATTTGCTTTAGTCAAAAGTCAACTTTTGTTGATTTCTTGTGTTTCAAGCAACCTGTTCCAAGTGTGTAGGATTTGATTGTTGTTCCTGAAATCTTGCTCAATTCAAATATTAGATTTATCATGTATTGTATGAACATTGTTGAATTATTAATTATGTCAAAATTAGGAATCAAAGGATCAAAATCCAACAATCTCCCCCTTTTTGGCATAATTGACAATTCATACAATTGTAACTTGAGCATTTCAAAACAACAAGCTTAAGTGTATTATAAACTACATTATTAATTGTTATTAAGTATCAGTATCAGAGCAAATTATATCATAGAGTATCAAAGCAATAACAACATGCAAACAACAAAACATCCATAATGCAACTGTCAAGTTATAATATTTCTCCCCCTTTGTCAGTTAAGTCAAAAAGGCAGACAATTTCTCCCCCTATGTTAAAGAACATATGCATTGAGGGTGAAATCATATAACATAGTGCATCATAAACAATGAAGTTTGTATGTAGAAAGGCAAAATCAATCAATGCAATTAATGAGCAACTTAGATGATTAAGCCAAATGATATAGCATTTATAAAAAAATTCATCATACATCACAGAATTTGAACAGGTCAAAGCAAAACAGTATGAAACCTAAGGGTCCTAAACACCTAGTGTAGGCTGGTCCTCACTATCATCTAAGGGAGAGGTTGAGACCGCTGTATTAACCTCAGCAGGTGTCTCCTCACCGTGAGTCTCAGGGTTATCTAGGGGGTTTGGGTTAGGTTCATCTGCAGCTTGTCGACCAATCTCCGCGACGTCTTCAAATGACAACTTGATGCCTAGGTGTGCCTGAATCTCATCCACATTTTGAACAACTGAGTTCAAGGAGGCTTGCATGGTCCTTAGACTTGCTTCTACTCTGGACTGAAATTCCAACACTTTGGCATTGTGTGCCATCTGAGCTTCAATGAATTCCAAAATTATGTTCACAAAATCAGGAGTATTTTATTGGAAAATACGATAGTACTTTGGTATTATTGGAAAATACGATAGCACTTTGGTTGGTGTTATTTTTTTCTTCTTATATTGTGGGGCACTACATTTAAGACACATATTTAGTGATGCATACTCATTTCGAAATAAAATGCAATCATTACTACAAGCATGTATCCTCTCATAACTCGTGTCAATAGAATATAAAATTTGTTTAGTCTCATAGGTTCGACTAAGGAAGAAAGAACTACATTCTATATCATTTCAATTTTCTCAACTATGAATATAAGAAAAATAATAATAATTATAATAATTTATACCTATCGATATTATTATAATAAATCTTTACCTAAAAACGTGATACCGACTGATCAATTGCGATGGCAAGACCTTATGCTTTTTGTTGATTCAACTAAAGAGGCAAGTTCCTACGTCTTCAATCTAGAATAATGATAAACACCTTATAAAAAATTATATGATAAATAAAGACTACAAGCACATCAACATAGTGTTAAGAGGATAAGACTAATATAACTTCAATTTGTAAAATTACAAATCAAGAGTAGCATTATTTAGTTATATAAAACTAAAGGCATTTTTTTCACCCAATGCACACTTTTTGCAAAAATGCATTTATACCCTATATGCTGTTGGCTGGTAGGAGCAACAATAAAAACAAGCTTAGCTCCAGATGAAGCCAAATATGACTAACAACTAGCGACGAACGACGAACAACGATGAACATCAACAAAATAGCGATGGAACATCGACGAATTAGCAGAGATGGCTTCGTCTCCACCAAGAAGAACAATGATGACTTCACCTCCACGCTAAACACAGCGACAAAGGTATAATAGCCTTTTCAGTCAAAATTTTTAAAGCGCTTTTCAATTAAGGCTATAATTAGTGCACTATTAAATCCTTAAAATGGTGTAG